>NC_137471.1:13663443-14263443 GCF_964235325.1 Thermobia domestica
TGGGTGCCTCACACTTTGACTGAACAGCAGAAGCGCATGCGTGTGGAATGGTGTGAAGAAATGCTTGCAAGATTTGATGGATGCAATTCTCGACGAGTCTCTGACATTGTTACTGATGATGAGACTTAGATCTATCAATTTGACCCTGAAAATAAACGTCAGTCTACAGTTTCGATCTTTCCAGACGAAAATCCACTTATGAAAGTGAAGCGACCGCGAAGTGTGGGGAAGAAGATGGTCGCAACTTTCTTCTCCAAATCTGCCCATGTTGCAACTGTTTCACTTAAAGAACAAAGGACTGTTACTGCTCAGTGGTACACCACTGTTTGCCTAACAAAAGTGTTCCAGAAGCTTCGGGAACGGCGTCCAAGAACTGGATTGCGTAGAATCCTGCTTCATCATGACAACGCGTCCGCAGACACGGTCAACATCACAATTCAGTTTTTAGAATCTACGGAGATCAAACTTATGACTCATCTGCCGTATAGCGCTGACCTGGACCCCTTTGATTTTTTCTGTTCCCCAGGATCAAAGATCGCATGCGTGGGAAGAGATTTTGCAGCCCTGAAGAAGCTGTAGTGGCTTACTAGAATGAACTTTCAACATTTGAAGAAAAAGAATGGCAACACTGCTTCCAAAAGTGGTTTTCGAGGATGTAAAAGTGTGTACAGTGTAATGGTGAATACTTTTAGAAAATGTAAGTGTTAAATTGATTTTAAATATGTAAGTTATTTCACATCTCAAAACCTTCGTAGTGACCCTTGTATCCCATCAAATGTTTCAGCAAAGTGGAGTTTGGACGTGGAGGATACCAAGTTGCATGCAACTTTTTGCGTTGGTTACAACATTTGATACAATTTTTCTTAAATAAAACATGTTCTATCCAGTATTGCATCAAAGAAAACAAACGAAAACCACTGTCCGGTGGTGCTAAACGTGGACACGGGAGGACTAGTTCGAGAGAATAATGGTCCAGGAAGTTGGAACGAAATACATAGTTCTGATTGGTTGGCGTTATCCATTTCTTGCGACTGAGTGTTCAAATAGCAGAAATAAAACAATTGCTGCTGTTGACCCTCGTGGTCGGGCATGCTAACGCTACGTGCTAGCAATGAATAACGCTTTTTGGCGTGAGTTCAAACCCGGCCCAAAGAGATTTTTTAAAATTTTCGTAACACATTTTTTTAAATTAAAATAAAATGAAAATAATACTCAAAAAAGTTTTTATTTACTTTTGTACAGATAAGTAGTGGTACTGGTAGGAATGGTTTAGAAGCCCCGCAGGGCTCGTTTTGTTCCACGTTGACTCCCATGATATCAATTTTGTGACCAACTAAAAACAGCTGGTTAGGATTGAAAAGCGCTATTTACGCTAGTTCTATTCTATGGCCGGGTAGCCAACTTGAAACGTAATTACTCCAAATTGTATCCGTAGCTGACATTAAGGGAAAGGAAAGAAAAAAAACTGGGTCGCCGATATTATTCCTTTCTTACGCTATAATTATAGACCAGTAAGCACAACGCTATTTAACTCCAGACTCTTGCACACTAATGGCATCGTCGACACTGAGGAAGAAAAGATGGGAAAAGAAAAAAAATCATTTCAGAACAACACCACATACCTTGCAACTCTGTTTATTTAACTCTCTTGTAATAACGTATAATATTGGAATTATCGTTAACATTAGTGATCATGGACAGCTAAACTCAATTGTCAGAAAAAAAAATCATATGTATTCAGTCTTTAAAGATTCCAGAAAACTTCTAGCACCAGCACAACTCAAGATGAGTAACAACAATATTTAAACAGTATCCTCAATAACAGTAAAAGAGTTATTTACATTCCTTGACTAAATGTTAGGACATAATCTTCGGTAGGCTACTTCACAAAGAGAAAATTACCAAATTACATTACTATTCACAAAACATCTCACAGCAGAGGGAGTAAGCATGTGGCTGTGTCGACTAACCTTCCTCCCTAAACACATAACGTTTCCACTACTTCTGCAACCAGCTGTTAAGAGGGCATTTCCCTCGACATAATTTATCATTAACAGCGGCGGTAATAACAATACATACTGCAGAAACATTATAGGAAGTACAAGACCAGCCAGTAAATTAGACTCTACCCCTGACACCATCACATCAAAGTGCGAGTGTTATCGTATACCCACCGCCTTAAACGCGCCTCACTGAACTAGTGAACGGCATTATAGCTCAAGATATAACATGAAGACAACTCGAGGATTTACATAGATTTTCTGCGTGGCGACTTAATACTTGGATTGTAAACTATATATATATTATAATAGACAATACGGAATGCCCGCTACTGGACACACATGAGCTAGCCATCGCTAATCAATCTTTACTTTATCAAACGGAGTACTGGAGAAAATAGACAATACGGAATGCCCGCTAGTGAACGAACATGAGCTACATGGTAGCGAGTGATACATTGTACATCTACACAACTCGGGGAAATGATTCCATTCAAAGCAAGAGAGAAACGGTGTTGATATCAGACTACCCCGCTGGCGTATGATTCGACTTACTGGATAGAGACTCACTTTCGTTTACTCGGACATGTTACGGACAAGATTTACTTTAGACGATATTATAGACATTGTAGAATTGATGCGCATATAATATGTAAATACACTGAGGAACCAATGATTAGTAAATGTATGTATATTGTTTTTATTTTATAAAACGATGTGAGACAAAGTAAACACACGATGGTAATAATATGACATTTAAATATTATAAACAGAGACAACTTGGACGAATTATATGAACGGTGGACAAATTCCTTCGCAACTTCCTGGACGACATTACTTCTTTCGCAGGATGGAATAGAGAATAATGAGACATAGTTACCTGGAACGGTGACCAAAGCTCACCCAACCTTTTTCCCGCTCTACAAGTAGACAACATGGGCCCCACGGGCCAGCGCAAAGGGCTCCATTCGGGACAGCATCCTAGGGTGGCGACCGGTTCCGATGACTTCTTCAGCATCTCACCATATAGCAATCGTAATCTTAACCTCGGCGCAGGTTGATCAAACGGTAACCTCCTCTTGATTAATAGCAAGCAAGTACGTTTCACCAATACTTTCACCAGGTAGACAAGATTTTCACTGCAAAGCTGCTGCAACGCTCACGTTCACAACAACGACCGCAGTCAGGAACATTTAAGTCCCACAGAAGCAGGTGGAATCAGACGATGAGTAACAGAGGACGGAGTCCCATATTAAGGAAAAGACGGAGGACGGAGATTCGCAACGTCAAGAGGAAAAGGCCATACACCAATCGAATTTGGTCTCAGAGGCAAATTCAGAGAAGGACTATCGAACTTCCGCTTTCATCACAGCAGTGATTAGCGAGTGTCACACCAATCCCAGCAATATTCTGGACACGCACAAGTCGAGTGTTTATGGGTGAATTTTTCTTATAATTCACTGCACGTACACTAATCCAACATGCTGTTCGACCACGGCAGCTCTTAGAAAGACATTTGTGATAAAGGACGATCACTTCCTACACGATTCACAGTAATTTCGTGTCCAAAGACATGAACAAACTAAGCCTCCCTCTCAACTTCCGCCATATTTCAGTACAAAGAGCTGAGACAAAGGGGAGCACGCTTCCGCAGCCCGCTCGCTCCTGATTGGTCGCTCCTTACTACGCATCAGAGCGTAGTATCGAAACAACAACTTTAATAATAAAAAATATATGACTAAATGAAAATAAAAATTATATAAGTAAACGTTTATATATGTATGTCTATAATTAATCCCTATGTTTAAACGAAACGCGAAATTTCACATTATTTCAAACAGTCAGCGCTATCTTCAGAAACCGCTCAGCGCAAGACATAGACATACAAAGAAAAGTAGCATATTCTGACTACATGCACTGGTCCAATTGTCGACTATCTTGAATCCTTCATGAGAGTCGAGAATTGAGAAAATATAAAAGAAAATAACATTAACTAAGAGCTGATTAAACATTCCCACAAATAATCTCTTTGAGAAAATGTAACGCTCAAAGAGGAACGTTACAGTCCTACCAAACTGAAAATTGCTGGACGTCTCCAACTCGTGCAGAGTTAAAACTTTGATTTCTTAACATTTTTTCCTAAAACCACTTGAAGGGGGTGAAATCAGGGTCTGCAGTAGCAACATTTTTGGACATTGAAGACATGTTTGGGAAGAGGAAACAACTAATGTACAGGTCTAAATTTGTGTGTGCATGTAGTCCGGGGTTATAAGTTAATACACAAAAATTTACAGACCTGTAGCTGTTCCCAAAGGTCTGAGAAAATCGTAAAGTTGGTTAATTATGCCAAATTAGCATATTTCACTATCCAATATCTCCGATGGGCCTGAATAAAAAATCTGAAATTTTGGGAATAGTTCGTCCTTTAGTATACTATAACACACAACAAAGCGCGTTTTGTGTTTTTGAGCAGAAGAGGGCCAAAGTATTATGAAATGACTCTAGGAGGTGTTTCGTGCATAGAATCTTTTTTGGACATTGAAAACATGTTTGGGAAGAGTAAACAATTCGCGTAGAGATCTGAATTTGTGTGTGCATCTAGTCCGGGGTCATAAGTTAATACAGAAAAATTTACAGATCTGTAGCTGCTCCCAAAGGCCTGAGAAAAAGTCGTAAAGTTGCGGAATTATGCCAATTTAGCACATTTCGCTGTCCAACATCTCAAATGTGACTGGATAAAAAAATCTGAAATTTTGGGAATAGTTAGTCCTTTAGTACTACATGACACACAAGAAGCGCGTTGTGTGTTTTTGAGCAGAAAGGGGTCAAAGTATTAAGAAATGACGTCATACTCTAGGAGGTGTTTTGTTCATAAAATCAACTGGAAATTTGTTGTTGTGAAGTAAAATAAAGTAGGATGAATGGTTAGTCCAGTCAAGGCTCTCAAGCTCGTTTTTTCCCTCTAGTTGTGACACTGTCTTGTCACACCCACAGCAGCACTGATGAAGAATGCTGCTATCAGCAGAAGGCGAGGAAAATTAAAGTGCACCTTTGACAAAAAGTCCGTAAGTACTCCTTGCTCTTGCTGCTTGCTATATTAATGATACTCAATCATGTTTATTCTTGTTTTAACTGTCAACTCATGCAGGAGACTTTTATCCTTTCGTTTGATTTACATTCTCAAGTCAGCGAACATTTACTCTCTGTAAACACTGACTGTGGAATGCAAACGTCATTACTGCATTCAACATCTTCATCAGACACGTTGTCTTCATCAGACATCAGTCAGAGTTAGTGTCTGATGAAGACAACGTTAAGTTGTCGAAACCGTTACACTGTAATTTAGTTTTTAATAAACAAGTGTATATCCTCTGGTCAGAAGTGTTTATTATTTCTTTAGTGAGTTCCAGAGTCGTGATGGATAGAGTTGCATGTGCATTTAAGTAAAACAATTCAGTGTCAGTCTCAAGGTACTTTTCATAACAATTTAAGTATTTAAGCATATCACTTTAATATAACTTACGTTTGTTCCATCTTGGTTGCAGTCTGTACTGTAACTATTGATTTTTTTCCTACTATTTGATACAAGTGACTGAAACCATTTAAAAACAATGATTGTCGACATGGATTTATGTCCGCGACATAAACATACCTTTCTTAGGTGTTAAAGAAAAAAAAAAAGAAAATTTGTTTCTTTAGAAGTTGATTCAACGAACCTTATCACCTAGGAAAAGATATCTTCTCTAACGTATATTGCTCACATTAGTAGTCAGGTAAACCAAGAAATGTGAAAAACTAGAATTTACTTTAGAATTTCTCTCTTTCGACAAAAATACTAAATATTTAGTTCGTTCGTGGCCAACATTACTTTATAGTTTGGTATGATCTACCTACTTAAATGGTATTCATAAATTTTTCGTAAGCTGCTTTATACTAATAGATACCAGGTGCTGGTTTAAAATATTTAAAAACAAGATAATAAACGAGAATTGCGTTATTCAGTACGTATTCAATACCATACAAGTTGAGTTTAAGAACATCACTAGAAATATTTTTTTAAAAATTATATCCTTTTTATTAATTATCTTCTTATGCCTCTGCAAAGTATTTACAACGGGCGATTCAAAAATAACCCACTTGACATACGTGAAGTTTAGGGGATGATACAGTACGTGCCTGATGTAGGTAGAAGTACATTTTCTGCTTTATTTTTATGTAGATATGTTGTCGATTTAATATCACTGGTAATGAAGATTGCAAAAGTAAATTTAATTTAAAAATTATAAAAGATCTCGCTTAATAACATTTGACGGATGGACGACGCCATGTTGATTTTTTACATTGTAGTGGGTGTGTGCACGCGAATGTAGCTGAAGTTGTATTTCTCGAGTGTGGCGGAATACTTAAACTGGTAAGTAGTTCGTTGCTTCATGCAGAAAATTATAAAGCATTGATTATTTTTCGTTGATTTTTTAATACTAAACGGTAGTACGTGTTGTGAAGTATGAGATCCTTATTTCATTAAAATGAAATGAAATCTTTGTTTTACGTGCCACGGTTATGCCGGTTAGGCTAAAGGAGACGGTGGTGATAGGAGATGAGTGAAATGGTGGAATGAAGAAAGTGGGAGGAAACGGGAGAACCCGAGAAAACACAGGAGCACGGTGTTTGTCCACAACAAAGCTTACACGGCGCAAGTTGGGATCGAACCTGGGACCCCAAGCACCGGAGGTGAACGCTTTAGCACTGAGCCACCGCGCCCCCAACGCTTATTTCATTAAAATAATTTTTAAAGTGTAGTTGCATTCAGTATTTGGAGTGGCCTTGTCGTATGTATACCTAGGTATGTGGCCACTGATCACGCTTGTCAATGTATTAATCCGAAGTGTGTTAAATAGGAAAGAACATTCCAGAACTATTTAGTGTGACGAGTAGGAGTGGTAAATTGAGATCGAAACTGACAGGTGGGATTATCATGCGTATTCCAGCTTGTGACGGGTGCGAAATCAGTGAGTATAAACTTGTGGAAATGACACCTGACAGAGAAGGAAGTGGAACTCTCACATTATTACAAAATCATGGAATGCTTGCACTAGGGAAATTGTGTAAGTCTTGTGGTAAGGAAGATGATTTCTCAAAAGAAAGGAATGGGTTTCGCTACCAGAATTGCACTGTAATACTTAGTGTAGAGTAAGGATGCTTTAGTATAAATAGTGTTGTTTTTGTAGAAGTATTAGCAGCAGGAATGGGTTAGAAGCCCCACAGAGGTTGTTGGGTTCTGTTCTCTACATAAGTACATGTAGTATAGTGGTAATAGTAGTAGTAGTTGCAGTAGTAGTAGTAGTAGTAGTAGTAGTAGTAGTAGTAGTAGTAGTAGTATAATGATGTATGTATGTATAAATGGAGATTCCATATCGCTGTGCTAAGAGTATTCTTGGTTCCTTACTTTGTGGGAGGGAGTAACTTGGTACATTGTTGATTGCCAGCATGTCATGTTACCACTTTTCCATAATAAGGTACCGATAATACGTATGCTACAACGATATGTTATCTCCACATATGCTACAATAGCCACACCAGCGTTGTAAAGTATTACCAATTTCTGTAACCCCGAAGATAAAATTCAGGGTGAGAACCAAAAGTAGTTGTTGAAAAATACGAATCTTCGTCCAGGTTTACAGTAGTTTATTAAATTAGAAAGAAATTCATTGTTATAACGCTACCCCTTTCTGCCTCTATTTTACGCCACTGCTGCTTTTAACTGAATAATGTAAAGTCATTGCCACTTACCTCACTTCATCGCCTCACAATTCTTTATCACCAATTGAAATCTTATAATGCTGGGACACAGCCCTCTGACGTAAGACCACTGTTGCCACTATTTTTTATCCAACCTACGTATATTAATTCTTCTTAGAAGCGCTTTACTTAAACTAAATATATAAGTTCTGGCGCTTGAGATCCGGTTTCGATTCCTGGCAGGAATTGATGTGGTTCGTATCTTACGTCTCTTATATCCTCGCTGCTGAAGCAGATACCAAATTCCAATCCAACCAAGAAACGAAATATAAGTGTAGAAAATAAAACCCCTGTTCAGAAAGTCCGGTGAATGTGCCTATATTTTGACTGGATTATTATCTTACCTGAAACTGCAGTTACTGTCTTTCGATCGAATCTCATTGATAATCATGCACTTCTGAGAACGGCTGTACCAGTCCTGGAAACTTCTGGCGTACGTCCTTACGAACGGCTTTCAGCTGGATAGTTGGCAGTTCTGTAACATTACGTTGAATGTCCGAAGTGTCCGACAATCTCTGGCCATTTAGGGCTAATTTCAATTTTGAGGAACAAGAAAAGTTCGTGGTAACAAGTTTGGGGAGTAGGGTGGGTGATTGAGTGACAGTTCCCTTGTTGACTAGGAACTCCTGGATCAGAAAGGTAATGCGTGTCCGGGTATTGTCGTGAAACAGGTCCAGTCGCATTGCTTAGCGTATTAGGGGCATACCAGCTTGATTCGTTGCAGCAGATGTTTCATTATTTCCACGTTCGTAGCAGTATTTAATGTGGTGCCCTCAGGGAGATACTGTTTATGGATGAGACACTCACATTCGAAGAATACTACTAGCATTGTCTTGATGCGAGATTTCACACTTAGCATATTCTTGGTTTTCTGCGTCCCTGGACCCCATCACTCCGTACTTTGACGCTTGCCTTCGGAATCCTACTGCAGACACGAGGTCTCGTTGTTCATGAAATTTTGGTTTCAGGAAATTTTGGACAAGATTCAGCATATCGATGAAATCTCCACAGGCATCAAGCGATGTTGCATTTGTTCCTTCTTCAACACTTTTAAATCACTTTAATGATATAGCACGTTCTTCGTAAATTAATGTCGGCATTAGTCTTTTCCGCTTACAAGTTTGAAACACGACAGAAAATTAGTTCGCCATTCCATTTTGGTATTCATTTTTTTTATTTCGACCGCGCGCACTACACCGTCTCTATACAATGTGCTGTGTACACACGATGAGCACACTCACAATACTGCTGCTTGTGAACTTGTTCACATATGTCTTGATCAGTGTCGGCCGATGGATTGTGGTTTTGGGTTTTGAAGTACGAATGATCAGAGACAGAAGATATAAACTGGACTCATTGACTAATAAGCATAACTTTAGATGCAAATGCTATGTGACATGTGAAATTAAATAAAATTCTGTTTAAAAATTGAAGAAATAATGCAGAATACTTTATCCGATTAATCACATTATTTAATGAATAAGTCCGTTCTTCTCTCTTTGATTAGAGTAAATTTGTCTAGTACATGCTGGTTGAACTCTGGTATTCGCATTGTCACGTCTCTTCCGATGGAAAGTATAACCAATGGTGATAACCTTTCTTGGAACATTCAATTCCTTGAAAGTGTCAATTTTTTCGATGTGAAAAAACGCCTTTCTCTTCTTGCTGATGTTATAGGTACAGTTAATATTAATTTCAGAAACTTTGTAGAGTCACTAAATATTTTTTCTAGATTATTGCGAACAATTCGTTCTAGCAAACCCAGTCGCTGAGAGTGATCCAAACTCCTCTGCAGCATAGACTGAAGACTGCTTGTGGCAGAGATTAGTGTTATAAAAAATATAAATTGAACACACTTTATTCATAGTTTATCTAGGAAAATTTAAAACAAATTGTAGAAATATATCTAAGGCAAACAACAATCCTGCCATAAGATGTTCTGTAAATTTAAACAGGATTTTTGGAACACTTCTGAACTGCCCTTTGCTTGTTTTGTCTAAGCAAGTTTTCCTCCGTGGACAGCTGGCCAAATTGCTTTTTATTTCTAAGTTATTTACAGAAGTCATGGTGTAGAATTCATTCAAAATTTGTATTTTATTTACAGAATTAGAGCACACACAACTCAAGTAAATTTAATAAATAAAAACTGAAACGGCTGATTCAGACAAAAGAGGTGTTAGAATTGCGAATATCACATATACACCAACCCACACACGTGCGTAAAAGAAAAACTATATTCCCAATCAACCGTCTCGGTTGTAAGCAATGCACGATAAACACAATATACTCCCACATGAGGCAAAATAACGCTTATCAATGTCATACGATCTGGAAAGCAAACTTCGAAACCCGTCAAATGTAGGGCCAGCATGTAACAGAAGCCAAAATCAAAGAACGTCGAAACAAACAGCATTGCAAGTTCTACACCCAGAAATGTTTACTGGGAGGAGTCCAAAGTACTTGATGGGGTCCAATATGTCTATGTAATATAGAACCTAACCTGTCTTATTCTGTACCCGAAAAGATTATGAGTAATTCTTAATTACTGTCACCTATATTTAAAAAAAATGATATAACGATTATTATCTGTATAAGAAAAGAAAGAGTATTTGATAAGGCGTAAAACAAAATATTTAGCCTACATGAATCTTACTCTGTTAAACAAGTATAGTTCGTTAAGAAAGTCTACCAATGTTAGTCCAGTTTCGATATTTTTGGGAGGTCCAGACCCGATGGACCCCCTCGTGGCTGCCCCCCTGAGCATTGCTAACTAGTGCCAAATTCAATGTGGCGTTTCCCATCATAAAGTTTTATGTAGAAAGTTATCAAGAGTAGAAAATACATTTACTTTATAAAACAAATATGTATATACTGAAATATTATCTACAGAGGGGGGATTCTATATTGACTTACTAATATTTGGTTCACAAATTACTGGACAAGAAGCCTTCATTATCTATATAAGCTAAGAATTAACTTCTAAATGCGTGCTTACTTTCATTTGTTTTCTACTCTATTACATATTTTCTTTCTTATTTTGTCATTCTGTGATCACTTTTTTAATTGTCATTATATATATTGGCTTGCTTCAATATAGTCCCGTAATTTAAAAATATGAATGCATAAAAATAAATTCCATTTGTAATCGGTAATGAAATAAAATTCAGAAATATTATTTATCGCGAAAAACCGTCTTGTTCACTGGAAACGTGCCGCATTGTTGCAGAAACATTGCAACGACCAGAGCCTTTAATTTCTGAGATAAGGAAAAAGAGACTTAACATTCGCTCCAATTGCCGCGCTGTAGAAATCTGGTCGTTGAATGTTCGTTGTAGCACAATATAAATTAGAGATTCCGTGACGGATTGTTTTTCGCTTTTTAAAACTGATTAATGGATTTTACGGTTATAGAAGTATTGTTCTTTACTACTAAGGCTAATAATATTCTTCCTTGAAATATATTGGTCGTTGCGCAACGCTGCAACACTAAGATTAGCCGCCACTGGTCTTGATCTGTCCGGTATGGGATGCAGTGGTGGAGCACAGTTACGACCGTGAGCACTATGACATTATTCGCTGGACTTTCTAGACATAGATTGTATTAATTTCAAAATACGTACAGTCTTGGGAAGTAACGTAACGCAAGTAACGCGTTACTTTTAAAGTAACTTTTCCTAGTAACGCGTTACATTTATTCCAAAGTAACTGTAACGTTAACGCGTTACAAAATTTTAAGTAACGTACCTAGTTTGCGTTACTTTTTTCGCGTTACATTTCGGATGAGTTACTACAATATATGTATATATTTTTTTCGGAAACAAATGTTTCTTTCCTATAAGTGAATTTCTCAGAATGAAACAATCGAGCATGAACTACGTATGTCAGTGACCGACAGTCACAGACTCAAAGAGAAACAGATAAGTTCGTAGTACCACTTGCTGTTTTTTGAAGATGAGGACAGCCTTAGGGAAATCACGTGTACGGATTGCACGCACTTGGAAGATTTTGTCGTAGATTTTGACAGCTCCATATCAATACATTCAATGAGTGAACTAGGAGTGCAATGATACCGGTAGTCTATTTTACTTTGATTGGTGTTGTTTTTATAAAGATGGAGAACGAAAATATTTTACCGTTCGAATCGAACATTTGAAAGAATACTTTTTTCTTAAGAGCTGAGGATGATGGTGCACAATGTGACAATCGCCTAGAAGCAATTATTATTACATATGTAAATTATGTACAATCAACTCGATATTAAAATTTGAGTTAGCCAGAACACCATTTCTTTTTTTTTTTTTTCTAAATGAACATCTTTACTTCGCGATTCAACCAGCGTCGATCGCAGGTAACGGAAGGCCAACTTTTCTGGACAATAGATCCCGTTTCTTTCTGTCCTCGTGGCCCACACACAGGCTGAGCAATTAACAGTTAAAAGGCCGGAAGGGGCCAAGTCCGGGCTATACGGTAGATGGTTGAAGGTTTCCCACTTGAATTGCTGCAGAAGTTGTTGTGTTTTCGCAGCTGCATGGGGCCTGGCACTGTCATGAAGGAGAATGACGCCTGTAGACAACAGACCTCGCCGTCAATTTTGTATTGCCCGCCGTAATTTCTTTAATGTTTCACAATACGCATTAGCATTAATTGTGTCTCCACGGGCCATAAAATCAAAGAGCTGTCACCTCGTCGATCCCAGAATATGATTGCAATGAGTTTCCTGGTGGACGGAACTGTCTTGAATTTTTTTGGTTTGATTGGTGAATGAGCGTGATGCCACTCCATAGACTGCCACTTACTCTCAGGTGATGCATAAGAAACCCATGTTTCGTTCCCTAGGAAAGAGTCTCCTTCATCGGAATAACGTCCCAGAAACGTCAGTGTTGCAGCCATACGCTTGGTTTTGTGCTCATCTGTGAGCATGCCAGGGACCCATCTTGCACAGATTTTTGAATAATACAGATGGTCTTTGAAAATTTCATGAACAATTGTTCGAGACACATTAGGAAAATGTTCACAGAGCTCATCAATTGTGACGCGACGATTGTTCCTCACGCATTCGTCTACTGACCCCAGCAGTTTGTCTGTAATGACAGATGGTCTCCCTGAACGCTCCTCGTCGTGTGTAGTCCCCCTCCCCATGTTGAAGTTGCGACACCAGCGCCGAACAGATGACTCGTCCATCACATTGTCTCCATAGACGTCCTTTAATTGGCAATGAATTTCACAAAGTCGAAAGTTTCGTGCATTAAGAAATTTAATCACGGCCCTCACTTCACAACTGGCGGGATTCTCAATTTGTTCAATCATTATAAACGAGCACAGACACAACACAGGCACTGCTAGCGTCACGCAACCTCGCACAGAGCAGAAAGACAAGCCACTGACGCTGTCTGACATTGCCCAGCGGCTCCCCGAGTCGTCAGCGCTTCATGCGGCACAAACGGGTACTACTTTCCGGATAACCCTCGTATAACCTTCAACCAATCTACGCGTACTAACCTCTCGGATACATCTACGGTTGCGCATAAAAAGTTAGCAAACCGCATACATATTTACATACAGTGCATTATAGTTTCCTTATAGAGAATTCGATTGTTGACACCTCTTCGTAGTACGCACCTCAAAGGTAAGATCCCCATTGCACATACTCATATTTCCTTGCTTATTACAGTATTCTATCAATTTAATATTACATATCTTCTATAAATTTTATAATTATGTGAACCTGTATTGTAAATCCTTACCTTGATTTACTTGACTGTCAACATCGTCATTTTTTCTTTATTTTGATCTACCTCTTCTATTCCGTTATTTTAACGAGAGATACGTGAACAAATGTACTGTAACCAAACCTGATCGTCGAGCGGAAAATCCTCACTAGAGACTACATTTGGTTGGTTTGATTCAATTTTAGCATTCCTTTCATCACTAAGGATCTATAAGATGTAGACCTACAGTTTAATGTGAAATTCAATTCAATCTACATGTAATATTTTCCATAAGTAGAAGCTTTGCTTTGTATATACTTAAACACAAACAAACTATTTGCTGAGCGAAACAATATATTCACATATAAAAAACTACATACGTTTTACAGTTTCGCCAACTAACATTTTGGCTTCATTAGACACTGTGAGATACATGGGAAACGTGCAGTCTTATATACAAACAAGAGTTGAGACATCTTGCTTCTGATTGGCTCTTGGCAGCAGCCAATCCCCTTCCAGTATTCTAATTTGTATTTTCCTATACCGAGGCTTCCTATCTGTTGTAAATTACTCACACTCATAAATAGGACGATCTTAGCACAACTAATCTAAACTAACAAATAATTGACATAAATAATTAAATAATTATATAAATATATATAAATACACATAAATAAATAAATATATAAATAAAAAGATAAACATACAATAACGCATACGCTTAAATAGACGACACACACATACAGCATATACACATATACTATACAACCACACATATATCTATATATAAATATACCATTACATATATACATATATACACACACGTATATAGAGATAACTAATATGGACTAATAAATACATAAACACGTGTGAGACAATCAATATATATACAACATCCATAATAGATATGTGTATTCAAATCTTATACTTTACGCTTTTTTAACAACCTATTCCACTGTTGGTCAATGATCAGTCTTGAGTTCCAGTTCATAGCTTTATTATCCTCTATTTCTATAAACCGTGCCTCCTTCCATTTCCTAACTATGCTTCTTTCTTCCTGGCCTAGAATTTTTACTTCATTCCAATTAACTGAATGTCCCGTGTCCCTTACGTGTTTGTAGACGGCAGTTTTGTTCCTTTCTAGCCTAACGTCATCCTTATGTTGTCTTATACGCTCTCTTAGTCTCTTTCCAGTTTCCCCAATATAACACATATCACACTCGCCGCACTGAATTTTATAAATCACTCCTTTTTTCTCCATCATTAACCCTTGTTCTTCTTCTATCTTCTTCCTTCTTTTTCCCCTTATTACTTCCAGAAGCCTCTTGCTCCCTTTTCTGTAAGTTGAGATGCCCCCCATCTTCTTAAGCATTCTTTTAATGATTTCTGTTTCTTCTCCCAAACTTTCTATCCCCCACCACATTTTTCTTCTTTCTTCTATTCCTCCTTCACTTTGCTCTCCTTCTCGGCTTCTTTCTTCTTTTTCTTCGTTTTTTCTTCTCCCATCTCCTTCTGTATTTTAGCCTCTTTCTATCGTATCCATTATTCTCCAGCTGCTTATGGAATGACTGTATACTCTGTTCCGCCTTGTCTCTTTCACTGGTTATTTGCTTAATTCTATTCTCCATGTTAATGATGAAATTCCTCTTGGTCGAGTAATCTACATCACTTCTGGCGCGGCAATAGTTTCCCGACGCGCAACTTTTTTGATACAATTCTGTGTATATCACTCCTTGTTTCCTCCTTATTCTCATATCCAGGAAAACTATAGCCTCTTCCTTTTCTACCTCTAGCTCCAGTTGTATACCTTCCTCTGTATCCTCAATTTCTTTTACGAATTTTTACAATTGCCTTACAGTTCTTTTCCAAATGCCCAAGCAATCGTCAACGTATCTAGCAAAAAACACTAATCTGTCACTTCCTTTCATCCTTACTTTCTTCTCCCAGTCGTTCATAGTAATTTCTGCTAGCACTGGACTCAACCTGGAACCTATGCTTAGTCCTTCCTTGATTTTCACTAACTTATCACCTATAAAACAATAACTGTTATTCCATATAGTCTTCAGGGCCTCCTTCAGTCTTTCTCCACTCCAACCATTGATCTTCCTATCCTTAATCAATTCAGTGATGGCTTTAACAATGCTGTTTTTTCTTAGACTTGGAAACATAGCCTTCACATCAACACTGAATATGATTGTTTTAGCTTTGCTCTGTCCTACTTCCTCCAGCCTTCTTCTTAACTCAACCGAGTTTTTCACACTGCTACTGTCTTGTTGCCTCCTTAACATTTCCACAACCTTCTTTAACTTCTTCCTCCAATGGTTCAAATATATTTCCTCGGCAATCTAATACTGGTCTCAGTTTTACCTCCTCCTTATGAACTTTTGGAAAACCTTTCATTACCGGTATCCTACCTTCTTTATTAAGACCTCTTTCAAAACTTGCTTTTGTTAGTGATACTAAAACTTTTTCTTTAATTTCCATCACACACAGATCTTTCACCTATCACCTCGTAAGTATCATCACAGATATCATTCAATTTTTCTTTGTACCATTGTTTTTCCATCACCACAATGGCACCACCTTTGTCCGCTTGTTGCACACATATGTCTTTTCGATTCTTTATATCCTTCAACACACTGTACTCGTGTTTTGAAAGGTTCCCCTTTCACTTCTTTATGCTCCTTTTCACAATCACCTTAGTCTTTCTCCTTATCTTATCCCTTATCTCCTTGTCCTGAACTTGAACTATGGCTTGCTCTACCGAGTATATAACCTCTTCTGCGTCCACTCTTTGTTCTTTCACTTTAAACTTATAGCCTAAACTTAACACTTTCTTCTCATCATCCGACAACGTCAAATCACCTATTACTACCACCTACCTTAGCTGAAGCAAGATGTCTCAGCTCTTGTGAGTATATAAGACTGCACGTTTCTTATGTATCTCATAGTGTCTGATGAAGCCAAAATGTTAGTTGGCGAAACTGTAACACGTATGTAGTTTTTAAATGTGAATATATTGTTTTGCTCAGCAAATAGTTTGTTTGTGTTTAAGTATATACAAAGCAAAGCTTCTACTTATGGAAAATATTACCTAAACGACGCATGCCTAGCACATCTTGTGCTGTTAGGGTATCTGAAACAGTATGTACCTCAAGGACGTAACTAGAACATGACAGATATGTCCCACGTGACAACATAAAAACAAATGACTGTTCGAGTGCGAAACTGAGCCGGGTATATATATGCTATATTTGTGGTACATAGTTACATATCAATTAGGTGTAACAAGTACGTAAACAGTAGGTAGCTGAAGTACATACTTAACACATGAATATCATATGTGCCAAGTGTCGAGTACCTGAAAAGTAGTTGGGACACCTAAATGGCACTTGCCTAGCACATCTTGTGCTGTTAGGGAATATATTGATCCGGATTCCTAAACTAAAGGGTGCTCAAAATCGTAACGAGGGAAAGCAAGCGTAACATTAGGTAGGGTTACCATATGTTATCATTTATGCGAACGTATCTGCATTTTAAGAGTAAAAATTTTAGTCTGTATTAATTTTCTGAAATTGCCTCACTTGCCCGCAATTTCTAAGCTTAAGTGTATTATCAGTTCAATTTCAGACATTCCATATGTAAACATACGAGGTGTATTCAAAAAGTATTGAACTTTATTTTTAACGCGTGAGGGAAACTTTCTTCAGTGTAGATGTTGAGGGGACACTCATGCTCAGTCGTGAATTCTTTCCGCCTCCAGAAACCGTCAGTCACTGGGAGTCGGCCAAAGAGTAAAGATATGTACTGAGTCATCGGATTTCAGTTTTTTTTTTTTGTAAAATGACAGAAAAAATTTAGCAACTTCATTAAATTTTGTCAAAAGCTTGGCGATACCCAAGGGGAAACCATTCAATCAGATCGGTATATTCAATTTTTTTAACAAGAATTTCGGCATGAGGAGGGTGTCCGCGAAATTTTTATTCAACCTTTCATCGCGAAACACAACATTTCTCCCTACTCACTCGACATGGCTCCGTGTGACTTTTGGTTATTTCCCAAGCTGATAATACCACGAAAAGGGGCCCCATTTGAGTCAAGAGAAAACATTATGCGGAATGCGACAGCATGGTTGCTCTCCGTTCCAAAAACTGCGTTCCAGAAGTGTTTTAAACAATGACGGGAGCGCTGGGAGAAATGTGTGCACCACCAAGGAGACTACTATGAACGGCATTAGTATTTTTGGATTTCCACATCAATAAAAGTATTTTTGCTAACAAAAGGTTCTATACTTTTTGAACATACCTCGTATATTTGGTTGTTTATATTCAAAGAGAGAATTGTCAAGAAAGATAATATTTACTGAAAAATATGGATGGGCAAAAACATGACGCTCGGTCGGTACTCTTGTTTAATTAATTTTCATGTATATCATATTTTTTTTCCATAATGTTTCAAAATCAAACTTGAAAGTATCGCTAGAAAGCTAAAAATTATCATTCATGTGTCGAAAGTTAATCTTTATGTAACGGGATAGCCGTGTGGAAGTGTGATGGTCTTTGACATTTCAGAATATCGTAATCGTAACATTTGATAAATACAGTCTTTGTGCAGGTTAAGAATACGTGGTCATTAGTATTATTATGAAGTACAATGAACTATTTATGTAGTCGAAGAACATATAAGTCGGCTGTAAATATAACAACTGTAAATAAGCGGGTATATTGCGTTATTGTGCAATTGTAACGCAAAGCTACCTTAGTGATCACAAGTTTTTCGCACTAGTCTTGCTTTGTGCGAACACCAGTCTTCACAAAAGCGAGCTCTTCTAAGGACGCTCCTCCACCAGGCGGTATCTTCCAGCATCGTAGTGTCCTTAATCGCAATAGATGCAAAGTTTGTCTGCAATGACCACCTAGCACAAGATGATACGTGAATGTTACAATTTTCTATTTTACGTGTGTACCAATATTAATGCCCCTTAACTTCAGTAGTACAAAGTGAGATGTATTGTCATGTTGCTTACTGAAGCATAAAAATATTATTTATGAAAAATATTATTTTTCAAAAGCTACAGGGTGGCATATCTTGTACCTACCAATTGCAGTTAGCAAATCTGACCAAATGCGCGTACGAATACTGTGCATGTGTACATCGCTGAATAGGAGGGAATCAGGCAATTAGTATGCCATGGAGCGGTGGTCTGTGCTGACCCGAATTGCGGCGGTGGAAGGCTTTATGTGAACTAGGTCTTGGAGGATCAGGGGGTACAGTGATGATCGCCATGTGGCTGTAGCCGAGAAAACGCTATGGAAGAATTTTACGAACGTGTGAGAATTTGGAACGAGTGCGTATATCACTTGTATGCAGTCCCAGACGTTCAGCACTGTGACGTGCACAAACATCATAACTATCACGACATTTATTGGTCTGCTTACGGGATGATTTGAAGTTTCATCCGTATAAACTAAGGTGCTCCAAAACTTGGGAGATATTAATTGACCAAATAGACTTGCCAACTGCGCTGGCATTCTTGTAATGATTAACCGAGAACCATTGTTTCTCCAGAATTGCTGATGTCCAGCGGAGCAAAATTTTATGACCAGATTAATAAGAAAAATACCTGTGTTGGTTTGAGGAAAATCCACGACGTTTACATGAAAAACTCCAGGCCAGTCCAAAAGTTGTGGTATGGTGTGCAGTTGGCATGTGTGATATTATTGGTCCTCACTTTTTCTTTTGAGTATGACGCTGGACGTGTAGCGACTGTGAATGACGAACGCTACTGCAAAATATTCTCGAGTTCTCTCATTCCGGAATGGTTGGTGAATACCATTGCGTTTAAGCAGCTTGGTGCAATAGCACACACAGGAGTTTTTCTGTAATTTGACAAATACTTCAAAACCATGTGATATCCTGCTATGACTATGTGATGTGGTTATTCCGTTTCCCAGATTTAACAATTCCTGATTACTTCTCTGAGTTTAAAGGAAAGGATCTTTCCCAATCGTTTGCAGACAATTGACAAACTTAAGATGCCATTCGCCATTAAATAAAAGCCATTCCACAGAATACGTTATGGAAACCTTCCGGCGTCGCTTTTAGCAGTGAATCAGGCAAACGTGGGACATTTGGAGAACGTTATTTTCAACGTGTAGTAAGGTCTGTGTTGATTTAACATATTTCTGAATAATTTGAAATTTGTTTGGTTTGATTTTAGTTTAACGTCCCACGGTAATGCCTGCTAGGCTAAAGGAGACGTGGACCTAGTGATTATAGTGGAATCCGAACCACTTTGGTCGTTCAACCGACCACGCGAACCATTATTTGAAATTGGTAGATAGAACACGCGCCACCCTATATTTCTTGTGACCACCCTGGATTTCACACATTCAAAGTAGGATATTATTATGTAGTCCAATGCAGATATTTTGTAACACAATATGGAGATAATTGCTAAAATAATTTTAATATTTATAGAATTATGTCTAGCGGTCCCCCTCAACATTACCTGTATCAAGTGTTGTATTTTTGTTCGGCCATTGCGAACATATTGCATAAGTGAAAGTAGATAATTAACAAAAGAATTGTAATTTTTCAACAATTACTTAGAGTGTAATCCTTAGACTTAACCTTTACAGAATAGTCTCCATGTTTTTGAATTAAGCTGGTTGCTATAATATAAAAATTAAATCAGTTTTAGAAAAGAGTTTTCTCGTAGAGTATGAGATACCTGGGGCTGGTTAAATGCATTTGAACACAAAATAATACAAAAGTTGTGCATTATTCAGAAATTTGTTGTAAGCCACTTACCTAAAACCCAGGCAAGAGTGAAGAAAATATTAACTTAATTCCATTTTAAACTATATTTGCTACAAGTGACACTAAAATCTCTTATGCGCGTTTGGTTTTGCAAATGATGTTTTACAGACGTACGCAAGTTATTATCAATAGCTTTATATTTTGTAATACCTCATATTACTCTTCGGTTGTTAATTAATAGTTGACCCGACAAGTGTATTAATTATGTCGTAATAATTTACTAAACTGTTCTAGACGTGGTTCTATTCCACTCTGTTTTATTTTATTCTATTATTCTTACATAAAATTGATTAATGTAACGTGTTCTGAGTAAATAAGTATTGACTTCAACAGCAATAGAATGTCAGTGTCTCATAAATGCATCTACATGGTAAGCCGGAGACCTAGGTTTTAATGTCAGTCCAGTCGTAATTTTGCTTCTGAAGAGGAATTGGTGTGATAAAAAAAAAAGTCAGTTATTTCCTTGTCACCGTCGAATTTGCGCTCAACTAAATGAGAGGGTGCATTTATTTCGATTATGTGAAATTATAATCAAAATTTTAAATGTTTTATGTATTTTGCAAATTTACTTACATATGGCACGGATTCAAATTGTACACGTAAAAGAAGGAAAGGTTGGATACTTAACGTAAATCCATCCACCGGTCGCACTTCTTCACTCATGTATCAAACACCGTATCACGTAATCAAAGTCTTGGTGCACTCTTTCTTTGTACTGTCTTCCATGAGTTCCCTCTGCCGGGTACGGGTGATTACCAACGTAAAGCAGGAAGCTCTCAGTTTGTTTAGAAATTATATAGCCACTTCACCAAGGATGTTATAAAATAGAGGACCTGCCTATATGTATCTTCATCCTATTAACTCAATGAATCCAAATAACAACCGAATATCGACACGTCTACTCTCGTTGATTGGCTACTTTCGTTTCCGTCATGAATATTGGCTCAAAACATTGCCATCTTATTGAGCGCAGTGGGCGTAGTAGGGGGTGGCGAAGTTGTGACGTATGATTTCACGATTTTGTTGTATAGGCAGATCCTCTATTTCATAACATCCTTGCACTTCATCGGTCTCCGTGCTAAGAAACCTTCCAAAAATACTCAAGATGAGACGGGACGATGTGGTGACGCTACTTACAACATCTCCCATTTTACAGTACCTTGACTTAACATGGTCAAGTAAGAAAACCTGACAACAGGCTAGATTTAGTTTGTTGGTTGGATTGGAATTTAGCATTCTTTCCAGGATTGAGGTTATATGAGACCTCAACCTACAGCTATGAGCTCCAATCGGCAATCGGACTTGGCTTCCGGCGCCAAGTCGTGAAGATCAACCTTATAATTACGAGAAATCTCAACCAAGAGCTAGAATGATTAATTGCTGCAAAATTAGAATTTTACCTTTTGCGTTAATAGTGAATCACCTAAAATAAACTTGTACGGTAAATGAAAGTGGGATTTCACATAGCTCAGTGAAAAAGAAGGAAGATAGGTTCTTCAGTACTGATATGACCTATGTTGTAGATGCTGTTTTTGGCAAGTATCATAGACTTTGTATTTAAGCAGTGGTGCCCCCCCCCCCCTCATGCCCATGACGCACCCCTCCTCAATTGCCTATCCGTAGGTGTTCTTCCATGAAAAAAAAATCTTTTCGATTAATTTTTACACCCTCTCAAACATATTTATATAGATTTTAAAACGCCCCAAATATTTCAATGACGCAGTTTGCGTCATAGCCCCCCCTTGTGGGCACCCCTGATTTAAGTTAATACTAGCACAATACCCGTTGCTTGCACAGGGATAATACGTTTCATTTTGGACATAAAGGACTGGATTTGTATTTAAACGGCATCGGAAGTGGCACTATTTGTCTCAGCGACCCTGAAAAGTATAGATTCAACACTAATATCGGTCATTTTTGATCATTTTTACATATCTCTACCTCCCCCAAGTTCCGGAGCTGAATTTTGATCTAAACGACATCGGAAGGTCACTGTTCATCCCAGCGACCCCGAAAGCTAAGGATTCGAGACTAATATCGGTCAGTTTCGATTTTTATATATATATCACCCTCCCCCAGGTTGGAAAGTGAGATGACAAAAACCATCCCAGACCCGAATCTAATCTACGATCGAGATCAGTCGGGTAGTTCAAGAGTTATTAGCTCGCAAACATAGTCACTTTCACTCTTATTTATATAGATGAGTAGATGTTCCGCCATAGCTTTCGACCTATAAGTTAAAATTGGGCTTAATAGAAAGTTCTAACTGGATACATTTACCTTTTCTTCTTAATTAGCCCACTGAACAGCATGCGGTAACACAAATAATAATGCTTAAATTTAAATATGGTAACTAGCCATGGGCTATTTTGAAATAATTGAATTCAAACAATTTTTAAGTGCGAACTAAATTGTCAAAATTTGCAAATTGCTTACACCTTAGGGACATCTATTGGCACCAGGTAGTTGGCATCGTAGGTAGCGACAACTATTAACGTGACTCGTTACTGTTAGGATCTTGCGTGACACACAAAATGGAAGAACAGTAAGTTTCTTTTTGGATTAAAAGACCCAATATGTTTGAATCAAAAATATTCTTATATCTGGAGGACTACATACAGTGTAGCCCCACCCAAAGTAACACTTAACAAGTCAGTATGATGTAGGTACTTATTCTGTAAAAAAATACGAAAATTCGATTTAGGGGCCATTCAAACATTTTGCGGACCCTGATCGAAGATGTAATATATTTCAATAAAAAAAAATCTTGTACGTCTTATATCTGGAGAACTACATACAGTGTATCCAAACCTAAACTATTACTTAATTCAGTATAATGTGCTTATTCCCTAGGAAATACGAAAGCTCGATTTAGGGGTCGTTCAAAAATTTTGTGGCCTCTGATCCAAAAACTAATTATTGGGCAAGATCACAATCTTTTGATGCATTTATGTTTGGATTATTTCTAAAATTATTATTTTATAATTCGGATGGGAATTTTAGGTATTTTATACTCGAAAGTTAGTGCATATATCTTTTCTATCTATCTATCTATCTATCTATCTATCTATCTATCTATCTATCTATCTATCTATCTATCTATCTATCTATCTATCTATCTATCTATCTATCTATCTATCTATCTATCTATCTATCCATCTATCTATCTATCTATCTATCTATCGATCTCTTACATTTGAAAGATTGTGTATTAACTAATATGCTCTCCCTTCTTTTTGCAGATTAAGTCACAAGTAAATGAAGAGAAAAAGCCGGTTTATTTTGGTGAAAATGACACCTCGTAACATCAAAAAATTAATTTGTTTGATGCCATTTCTTGTTTTACTGTCTACTTTTTATATTGTCAACAAACTACAAGCCAATGGGCTTCCAAACATCGAAGGAAAATTAAGTGCTCGTCAGAATGATACTGCACCCAACAGCGTACCTAAGACTAGTAAAGTACCTAAAAATGGTAAGTACGGTAGTATATTTTTAAGGTTAGTGGTTCTCAAGCTGTAGTACTTGTAGTCAGGCGGTGGTATTAACTAGGGATGGCCACAAAGTTCCGGTTCCGGCAGAACCGCTTCCGCGAGGAACCGGTTCTCGGAGATCCGGTTTTCAGAACCGGTTCCGGACCTGGATCCGAAAACCCGGTTCCAAAACCGGATCTTAGGAACCGGTTCCAGACCTGGATCCGAAAACCCGGTTCCAGAACCGGATTTTAAGAACCGGTTCCCGACCTGGATTCGAAAACCCGGTTCCAGAAACGGACCTTAGGAACCGGTTCCAGATCTGGATCTGAAAACCCGGTTCCAGACTCGGATCTTAGGAACCGGTTCCAGACCTGGATCCGAAAGCCCCCAAAGACCCGTAAAGGAGGTACAAAGTTCACCTTCAAAAAAATGCAAAGAGGACCATACGCTTGTGCCTTCCCCGCCCAGACCCGCTTGTGCCCCAGAAAAAAATTTTGGTCCACCAGTGGGTGTTTAGCCAAATGAGTTTGCCCGTTTAGCCAATGAGTTTGTAAGTTACCCACTTTATTTAGCCAAATGAGAAGCGGCCGCCGCCTGGGCGCCTGCTGCCGCTTCCACTATTTCATCTAGCACACTGTTCACAGCCTGCTAGCGGTTTAGCGTAGGGATGGTCACAAAGTTTCGGTTCCAGCGGAACCGGTTCCGCGAAGAACCGGTTCTTGGAGATCCGGTTTTCAGAACCGGTTTCAGACCTGGATCCGAAGAACCGGTTCCAGACCTGGATCCGAAGAACCGGTTCTAGACCTGGATCCGCAGAACCGGTTCCCCACCTGGATCCGAAGAACCGGTTCTAGACCTGGATTCGAAAAACCGGTTCCACACCTCGATCCGAAGTACCGGTTCCAGACCTGGATCCGAAGAACCGGTTCCGGAAACGGATCTTCAAGAACCGGATCCGTTAAGACCCGAAAACCGCTTCTACCAGAAACCGGTTCTGGCCATCCCTAGTATTAACCATAAGGGTCCACAGAGAAAGAAAACGTATATGGCGTACGTAAAAATGTAGGTTATATACGTAAATCCTGTAGTTTTTGGTCTTAACGTACGACTATATGTAACACCATGAATTAAACGTGTAACTGAAAACACATGTTTTATAATATTTTCCGTATAAGTGTTCCGTCTATACGTACCTTCCGTACGAAACAAATAAATATATACCGGGTGATTCAATAAGAACGTACCAGGCCTATATCGCAGCTAATACTGCACGTAGAGCCTTCAAACAAAAAAATTGCATTACCAAATCGTATGTGTACAATGCAATAAAAATAGTAGCGAGACCAGTGGCTTCTCGTGAATACCTCCAACGGGGGGCAACTTCAAAATTTTCAATGGAAAGTCGTATAACTCTTGGAATCGTCCGAAAGGGCATTAAATGTAAGGCAACTTTTAGAGGACAAACTTTGCCATATCCTTTCCATTTAGCCGCTAGAGGCGTTGTTGTTGTAGACTTGTATCTGACTACCCGTAGCATTTCTTTATCTCAGCTAATAATGCACATAGAACCGTCAAACAAACAATTGTACTACCAAATCGTATGTGTAGAATGCAATAAAAATAGTAGCGACACCAGTGGCGTATCGTGAATATCTCCAACGGGGGTCATCTGCAAAATTTGACACGGAACCAGGGGTTGGTTGTGCCTCCATTGAAACAAGCGCACAATGGGAGAAATGTCGAGAGGAAACACGTTGGCATATTTATTCCTCGTTGGCAGCAACACAGTCTCATTACTAGGTGAAAGTCAGATGGTGCAAGGGTGGTGAAGGGGTGATGAAGGGGCTGATAAAGGGGTGGTGAAGGAAGATGTGAATAAGAAAAGGCGCGTACAGGAATTCAGGAAATGGTTGTACGTACTGGTTTACCCTGTCTGTTTTGGTAAAACCATTAGCTATATCAGCTCCTCTCATCAGTGGGGAGCTTTAGTAATTCCGGAAAATTCTCAAGGTTACTAACCATCTCAATTGTCAACAATTGGCACCTGTCGGCTTGTCAAAAGATAGCGGAGTGTTTGAGATATCAATTCCCTCAAGATTTTCTCAAACCATCTTTTGCTCCGAGGGAAACACTTGTAGCTCATTAACAAGAGGTAGTTAACTACAAAATTAGAATGTGCATATCTGCCAAAAAGAATAAAATAAATACGTCTAGAATGAACCACCAATCAGTAACAACTGAAAAGAAGTCATATACATTGTATTTGAATTTCTCATTTTATAACTTAGCTTTTCTTGTTTTCAATCTGAATTACTCAGTGTGCTATAATATCAATTTCAATAAATTGCGTACATACACTTCTATTTCATGGTTGTTTGTGTTATTGTGTTTTCAATCAGAATAATCTTATGTACCAGACTAGTTTTCAGGAAGAGAAATGTATGCACATATCTTAAACATACTACAGTAATATTTTCTAGTACTGTAGGCCTATATTTTTATGATTATATACATTATTTATAAGTACCTGTCGTGCCATTGCTTCTTAAAATTTTACAATCAAGTAATTCTAGAAATCCTTGTCTAAAAATACACAAATCACACTTATTTTCTGTAAGTTGGCCACTTTTCGATGTAACCGATGGTGGCCAACAGACAGGTTTCACTGTACAACAAATTTGTGCATGTTTTATCCACTGCACATAAATGTTGTGCTGTTTCGTTTGTGTATGGAGGGCTCAAGACACACTATTTCCTGTCCCAGCAGTAAACCATCATCGTCGATTTCAGAATAACTTGGGTGGGGGGATGTGTCTGGACATATATATTTCATTGTCAGATATCGGAACAAAAATATCCACATTCTAGAGGGACGAACGAACTTTGGGGTGAGCCTCTTTAGTCGTCACGACGCCTATGCTATAAACTAACCTTAAATCCAATAACCTAGACGTCTCATAAACAGTGTTTCTTCCAGACATGATTTTCCGGGGGCACTGCCCCCTAGAACTCTAAGAGCGCTCCTCGAAGGAGATCATAATAATACGTCTATAATATAATAATAAATAGATAGTACCAGCAGTGCCACCCCGAAATAATAAGTGTATCCCCCGGAACACTTTTTGTGAAAGAACGACTGCTCACAAACGTAAACTAGAGGACTCATCGTCGTTGTACTTGTAGAAAATAGTTAAGTTGAAAATTTTATGAAATGCAATGCAAGGTTGATGGGAAAAAGGCAAAAAGTATCAACAATAGCTGTGGCACGAAACGATGAGCAGAGATTGGTTTGCCAATTCAACAAATGTATGATAGGAAATATGTCTTCTTTCTGTTTCTGAAGACCTTTAACGAATTTCCAACGCTGAAAAACCAACTTACTATTACACTAAATTTGATGAATTTGGGCATTAAAAATTTCTAAGTGCTTCTCAACTCAATTATATAGTCTACTCTCAAGAAAAATCCTCGTGTCGCTGGAAGATTAGTTTGCTGATGATTAATTAGTGTTTAGTATTCTAGTGTATGCAAACAACAGACAATTGACTTCCATCAGAGTGCTCTTATTCTTAGAGTGCTGTGGAAGAGCTGAAATCGGTTTAAAGAGAGATGCAAAAGTTATCATTAAAGCAACTAAATTGCGGAGGCCAGTGGCGTATTTAAGGTGGGACTTCCGGACTTAAGCTCCCCTCCCCCGAAATCTTACTTACTACAGTAAAGTGTATGACATATCTTGCAGAATTTTCACATTTGCAGGCAAAGCCCCTCCCGAAAGTTAGCAAAGCCCCCACCGAAACAAAAACGTAAATACGCCACTGGCTGAGACTATAGCATCTAATTCCGACAAAATAAACACTGACCAAAGCTTCAAACCCACTATATTTTAAACTATAATATGTAACGGTTTTGGATATCTAACGTATCCTTCCTCAGACACTATAGAACATAAATGAAAATACAGACATTTATATAGTCTTGCTATCTAATTCTGGTGTGATCGAAAGCAAGATTCACCTATATTCGGAGTGTTGTGCAAAGAAACCTAAATTCTGGGTGTTCCACAATCAAAAGAAAGCACCATAGGAAAAATATATATATTTAGTGCCAAGAGTTTTTAATTATCAAACAATTGTAAATCAACTAACAAAGTACTAACTTTAAGCTCAGAACTTACACAACTTTACTATTCCTGCCATTAAGAAATGTCCCACACTCATACTTTTGCTCCAAATATAAACTGTAACTTCAATACGCGGGAATAGACTATACTTGATGTCTCGGAAACATACGGTAAGAAATTTTTGTGGATACAATACTTGATGAACCTAGTTTGGTTGAAGTTTATAGACCATATGAAACCTGGACCTATAATTAAACATTGTCCTAAAGAGATTGTACAGTCACGAACATAAATAAATGGAGGTTGGAGCCATTATTTCTTATGGCTCAAACCTCCATTTATTTATGTTCTTGACTGTACCTGGGATTACACACATGGTAGCCCATTGTATATTGTAAATATTTTTTTTTTGTTTCTGTTACACTAAAATATGATAATACTTTTAATTCTTTTTTTTTCTGTTCCAGAGTTTGTAATTCCAACTCCTCGTGGATATCTAGTGGATACAGAAAGATGTCGGATTCCTGATTTTAATCCACTTGATAAAAGTATTCTTAAATATATAAAATATAAGCGTCCATTGAAGTGTTCACCTTTCCCTCCGTTGGTGGAATCTAACGCAACGGCTCTTTGGATTAATAAATCTGCTGTAAAAATGATAGGTATAGTAAACCCTGATGATTTCAAATGCTGTTACCGAAGTTTTCGAAGAGTTCAAGGAGATCCAAAAATTTACAAATATCGCATAGATCACCTTGTGAAGTAAGTATGACGTAGTCAATCTTTTCGCCCTGTAACTTGACGAGTCATCTTATTATATAGGGAAAGTCAAAGCAATTTTTGCTATTAGATATAAGCTAGAAACGTGAAATGGAATTACACACACACACACGGACGATAATAATAATAATATGAAGAAAAATCAAGTTTCTGTTTGTGCATTCTGGATTAAATTTGTTTTTACATGATCTTTCACAATTACGACCAACTAAACAAATTCCAAATTATGGGTGTTATTAACACACAAGCCTTTATAAATTAAACTAAATGTTTCAGTTTTCAACTAACTAGGGATAACTCCAAAGTTGAACCTGAATCTGGAGATAAGCTATATATTTCCAGAAAGGGTTTGTCGAGCAAGTTCCAAAACAGGTTTCAATTCCTTGTTCGGAAATGACCCCACCCCTTCAGGGTTGGAAATATTAGGTAGAACAATCTGTAATGACAACTTGTTGGCCAAACAACTCGACAAGTTTTACTTCGACTGCATGTCTTTAGCTTTGAATTGATTCAGCATCTTCCTACTCATCTGACTTAGCACCTTCATATTATATTCTGTTCCATACCATGGAGATATACTGAAGGTAATTCAGGAAGTAATGACTCCAAGCCCACTACTTGGCCAAAAGTACTGCAAACATTCTAAGCTGTTTATCATTAATACATTGATGTTTAAACTATAGAATCTCTTCTCGTTCCAGAGTAATGAAGCAATCCCTGGCATCAAGTAGTGCCATCTGGTTGAAACAGCGGGCTGTCATTGAATGTCTAACCGCGGAAGGTTGTGCGCCCAGGGACATTCATCGCCGACTACGAGTCGTGAATACACCATTACAACCCTCAATCGTTGAAGTACCGCCACACATCCTCTCCTCCGCTTAAAAATTCGAAGTTGTCCCATCTGCTGGCAAAGTGTTGTTGACATTCTGCCTCATCCTGCTTATAGTCCGGATCTTGCGCCCTGAGACTTTTAACTCTTCCTTAAACTTAAGTATCACCTTTGGGTCAACGCTACAGTTATGGTGCAGAGGTGCAAGCAGCAGTTCGACGGTGGTGTCACCAGCAGCTACCACCATTCTTCGCTGACGACATGAAAAGCGTTTATTTCGCGTTGCCCGTAATGGAGTGTGTGTGTGTGGGGGGGTATGTTTAAAAATGATGCCACCATTTGTAGCTGACATTGCAAGCTTTCTACTGATACCTGTGTTGGTGTCATCTGTCAAACAGAAATAAAGGTATCGCCTTGGAGGCTTTACTTTCTGAATCACCCTCGTATGAAGGGATTTCCACACGGACGAGGCTCTCAGCAAATGACTGGTTACACAACCCAGCAAGAAACATTTACACAACACTAGCCAAAGTAGGTTCAAGTGCAAGGCGACTGTCTAGAATTGTACATATAAAGCTTTTCAGCTCACTACCACATCGCCTCCCCTGGCGGGATAGAAACTTTGCAGTTGACCCTCGTACATCTTTAATGTTAAGGTATTTAGATAATAATTCTCAAATAGTGGTAAATTTCCTTGTATTTCTTTTTTCCAATTCCTTTATCTTATATCCTGGAGGATATTCATATTTCGCAGTGCATTGCTTCAAGTTTGGTTGTATTGTACTACATTAGAAATGAGTACCAGAATTAGAAGACAGATTTAAAAAAAAAAAAAAAAAAACATGCTGGTTACTTTTGTAGTTTAAAAATTCTAAAAACAGAAACTTTTAGTTAAGACTTTAGCTCATGCTAGGATGCTTCCTTGTATGTTAATTTATAATTTTTATATTTTTGAAAAATGCATTGATACAATATTTGTATTAATGGCCAGCATGAATACTTTCGGAGTATCACAAACTCCACAACGCTGCACACACACATATATACATACAATAAAAAAAAACAACAACAACAACCTAGAACTACATGATAACCTGCTTTCCAACGTTTTGCATTCCAAAATTGGGTGACAATAGAACTATGTTGGTATACTAATAAAGGTTCGTGCTTGTTTTGCCTATTCCTGTTTCGCCTACAGCCTTGGTAACAATTTATATCATTATCTTCGTCTCGTCTTAGATGTAGGCAAAACAGGAAATCTTGTTTGGCCTATTCCTGGGTTGCCTAATCTTTTGAGAATGTGATTTTCGATATCCTCAGGATGCTTTTGTTATACGTATATATCTATCCCTGCTTCTATCACTCAATATTCAGGTCAGAAAACGTTAACAGTTTGGTATAATTCAAGAATTCATTAAAACAATTTCAATCAAAATATTCTTACGTTAAGTTACGTTACAGGATGTCCACAAAGTCCTTCAACCCTTACAGTGAAACATAGCTCGTAATCTATACGAGATAAAGACATACAGTTTTTGTGCAACGAGTTCTACATTTCTCACAGGTTTATTGCCAACCACAGCATTTCTACATGTACTTCTCTAGTTTTCCATAGGATATCGAGACGATATTCGAGCTCCATCCTTATACACTGAGCATAGCAGCATCAACGTTTTCGAGAACTGCAGCAATTCGTGTACGTAGTGCGGCAAGATCTGAAACAGAGATTTCCTAGACACGATTCTTGAGGTATCTCAAAGGAAAAAATCCAAAGGTGCCAGGCGATTAGTCCTCTATGGCCAATTCTTCTCCCACAGAAACGGCGATTCAAAAGATTCCTAAGATCTAGAGGCCAATGAGGAGGTGCTCCATCGTGTTGGAATATTATGCTTGGCTGCAATCCCAACACCTGAGGGAGAAGTAATCATGAATAATGTCGTACTAAGCAAACCAAAGAAAAATGGACTGATTACTCTATCATGCAGAAGAGCATCACGTAAAGTTTTGGACTAGTGCGGAATGACGTGCGGATGTTCAGAACCCCATACCCGAACGTTGTGACGGTAACATGTCCCGACACAAAGAACGTCGCTTCATCAGAGAACATCACCCTCTGCCGGATTGTCTTGTTCGATTGATCCCAGCATGGAAGCAGCAAATGCAGCACGGTGAAGAACATTTTGTTCCAAAGTTTCCGTAAATTGCACTTTGTACGCATGAAGATGTAATTGCTCATGGAAGACATTATGAATTGTTGATTTTGGCACATACAATTCCCTGACCCATGACGAACCGATTTATGTGAGATGTGTTAAAATGTAACTTGTATGTTGTCCACCATTGCTTGTTCTACATCTGATCATCCACTACCTGGCATGACCATTACGTTACTTGTCTAAAAATTTCGCGCTTCATCTAATTATGGATGCTTTTACATACTGTAGTCGGAATTTTTACTGAACAGTTACTGGTGATTTCCCACACTCAGCATATCACCACACACATTGGGGCTTCTCTTGTACTGTCGCCATTGTCGTTCAAGTCACAATCTGCAAAGAGAGGAAAGAAAACTGAGATATGTGTAGACGTTCCAGACACATAACATAATACATACATAAAACTTTGAGAGATGCAGAACATGTAAAAAAAAGTCGCAGGTCCCTATCTCATATCGTTTACACGCCATGGGTCATTGTAACGGTAGTAGGACTTGGTAAACATGGTGTATACAGGATGTTTCAAAACATCACCGACAAAGTTTGGGATGTGATTCTTGACACCAACATAAGAAAAAATATAGACAAACCTGGGTGCACAAATGCTTCCTTTCGGAGTTATAGGTTGTTGAAAACATGAAAAAAAAATTAATTTTAAAGGTTTATAGTTTCAAAACTATGGGACCTACGATAGTCGGGTCAAGTCTTCACGTAGGAACTAATGAATGAATGAGTAGGGGGGATTAATGGGAACGTCAGCAACGAGGCTATATGTCCCCGTCACGAAACACTTAGGAACTAGTATGTCCCCTATCCAAAAATCCATATTTCAAAATCCTGCAGTACTCACGCAACAATTTTCATAGAGGGAGTTTGGCTATGAACATATAATTTGAAGTATTCACCAACTACCTGTATAAAAATTGTTGAGGAAGTAGCCAAGGATTCTGAAACGTGGATATTTAGATAGGGCACACACTAGTTCCTAAGTGAAGTCTTGACCCGTCTACGGTAGGTCCCTAGGAGCTATGAACCATTAAAATTCATTTGTTCATGTTTTCGACAGCCTATAACTCCGAAAGAAAGCATTTGTGCATCCAGCTTGGTGTATAATTTCTGTCTTATCTTGGTGTCAGGAATCACCTCCCAAACGTTTTCGGCGTTGTTTTGAAACACCCTGTTTTATCGTTTTGGCTCTGTGATCAGCGTCGAAACGGAAAACTGTTGATTTCTATCACTTCAGAATTCAATAGAAGATCAAAAGAGATGGATCCTGTTCTTGAGACGATGAATCAATTCTTCTCGATATATCTCAGGGTATTGTTTTGTTAATGAGTGTTGAAACCAAAAGCATTAGTACAGTAATTTTATCACTTTCGGTTTTAGTATAATAATGTAGGTTCAGATGGTAACTTTGCTTAGGATGCTTAACTAATTAACTCTATGGCCTATGGAACTCGGAGGTTCAGTACCGCGTTCACAAAAGCTCTCCACTGACTTCTATCCTTAGCTAATTGCATCCAGTTTCTACTTTGTATTCCTATCTCTGCGAGATCCATCTTAATATTATCCTCCCATCTGAGCCTAGGTCTTCCTAATGGTCGTTTTCCTATGGGTCTACCAGTCAAGACTTTGAAAGCGTTTCTACTTTCTTCCATTCTAGCTACATGACCTGCCCACGTAAGCCTCCTAGACTTGACGACCCTAACAATGTTGGGTAAACCGTATAAACTATGTAGTTCCTCGTTATGAAGCTTCCGCCATTCCCCATTCTCGTTTCTATTGGGTCCGAATATTCTTCTCAGGGATGCTTAATCGATTCCAAAAATTACTTATATCTACATCTTACTGTCTTTGCTTTATGGAGATCTATATTGAAGCCAGAAGTAATTGTACAGGGGTTTATTCACAGTTCCATTGCCAAGAGCCCCAGAAGGTAGACATTGACCAATAAGTGTAATAGGAAGTACTCGTTAAGCCCTACCAGGAGGTACTGTTATTTTGGCCCTACATCTTCAGGAAGCTGTTCAAAAAGGACAACAAAGATAAAGGGGTAATTGGTGATTTAGAGAAACTAAGAGGTTTTAGGGATGAAATCAATATAGGAATAAGATCAGTATGCAATGCATTTAGCATATGTGAGAAGCATCCAGAGATGATAGCGCTAAGCTGTGATATCGGTATAGGGACGAAGATTTGTTCAAAACTAAATATTTCCAAAGAAAACAAAGATAGACAAAAGAAAAAGTATGTCTTCAAGAGATTGTATATGACATGTAAATTGTGTCAAGGATACATCAGGAACAGAGTGAAACTAGTGAGAGAGCATTCTTCACCATGTAAAAACCGGTGGGAGAGAGCATATTGAAAGGGTGGTTCGGTTCGGATTCTACTTTACACTGTAGGTGCACGTTTCATAGAGCCTCACTAGTGAAAAGGGACGTTAATGCTATCATCAATCAATCAAGCAAGCGTACAAATTCTGTGTGTCTTGATTGTTGAAATGATGTGGCAGCAGTTTTTACATGGTGAAGAATGATCACTCACTAGTTTTACCCTGATAATAAGATTTTCTTAAAAAAAATTGCATGTCATATGCAAGGCTCTATATTAAACATACTGTTTCTTTCGTCTAACTTTGTTTTCTTTCGATATATCTAGTTTTGAACAAATCTTGGATCCTAACCGATATTACAGCTTAGCGCTATCCTCTATGGATGTTTCCCACATATGCTTAATGCCGTTGCATACTGATCTTATTCCTATATTGATTTCATTCCTAAAACCTTTCAGTTGCTCTAAATAATCAATGACCCTTTTACTTTTGCTGCCCTTTTCGACCAACTTCCTGAGGCTTTAGAGCCAAAATAACAGTACCTCCAGATAGAGATTAACGAGTTCTTCATATTACACCTTTTGGTGAACGTCAACCCTTTGGGGCCCTTGGCAATGGAACTGTGAATAAGCCTGTTTTAACCACTTCCAGTTCTAGTAGAATGACACGGGTGAATATAGTATCCTGTCGCGAGACGTTGAATCAATTCTAAAAACCGCTTATCGTTATGCATTATAGTGTACGTTCTATGGCGTCAAACGCTGAGGCCGGAATCCGTTGACTGTATTACTTATGGTTTCAATAGAGGGTTATTGAAGGGGAATTGAACCTATTCTTGGGGAGCTGAATGAATTAGAAAAAAAAACACTCCTTGATAGCTCTGACCGTTTTGTTCTATTAAAATTAATATTGAAACAGGAAACAAGTAAAGATTAAACAGCTCCGGTTTTGTTAGAGTGTTACGAAGGCACATGATATGTTTTCCTGAGTCGGTAAATCGATTTCAGAAAACACTTGCCGATATTTATCACTGGTTTAGTTCTATGGCTATCAAAGTTAAAACTGGAAAGTTCAAGTCTGAATAAAATGTTAATAGAGAAATTTGAATCTATTTTTGGGACCCTGAATAGATTGTATAGTATGCGGCAAAACAAACAGTACAGAAATTCACGTACGAATTGCACTCAGGTGCAACGTGGTATGAACTGTGAGCACCACATGTGTGGTTAGTTGTGTGTGGACTAGCGTAGTGTGCAGTTGGCAGGAAGATAATGTTACTCACAACAAAGGAGAAGGTGTTTATTGTCATCTAACACTTTAAAACATACGGTGTGGAGTAGCATCTCGCTGGAGAAGATGAGCGCACCTGTCCACTGTATTGCTCTGGAGTTTTGGGATATGAAGATTTCGTCAGCAACTTATGGTTCAATGCTGAAAACCGAGTGTCCCTTGATCGCTACATCAATCGACAATTGATTATTGACGCATTCTTGTATGATTTGCGCAAGTTTTCGACTTTGCGCAAGTTAATGAATACAGCAAGACGAAGCTAGTGCCCACATGACAAGTGAGTCACTTGCTCTTCTGCCCACGAAAGTTTGGACATTACTTGATTTCCCATGGAACGGATTTTCCATATTCTTCCAATTCCCGGGACCTCACGGCTCCAGATACCAACATATAGGATATGCTGAAGGAAGCCATTTGCCAAACAGATAGCTGCCTATCGGTATGAGAGAGTTAAGAGGGAAGATTCTGTCATTTGTTTTGTCGTACCAGAAACCCATATTTACTAACATGTTCATCGATCTACAGGACAGCTATGAATAATGCATGCGATGTAATGGTCAATATTCTGAACACATCATGTACAGGTGCGATTCCTCTTAAATTTACAATATGTGTTGAGTAACAGTCAGTTGACATCCATTTGACATTTCTTGTGTTTCATTATGTTGTACAACAAATAAATAAATAATTAAATGTTTTGATATGATTTTACAACTGTTTGTTTCGCCACATACTGTAGGAAAAGCCGTTTCTCTATCTCGACATCTTTTACCGTTTTTGCTCTGGTACCTTTCGACCAACTGACGGACACTTTGATTGACGGACGGACATAGCAAATCAATGGAAAATTTTTACTACTATTATAGTGAGCTATAAGAAAAGTTGACGAAGAAAGGGGAGAACATTTACAGGTTTATTTACACACGAAAACGTAAAGTATTGAACACTGGCGACTCATGACGACACAAGTGATTGACATCAAGTTAACACCACTGACTCAGACCTTCTTGTTTGAGTTCTCATAGATATAAAGAAATGTACGCTGAGTTTGGCTTGATGTAGACTAAATTCTTAAGAACACATTCTCTAGTCCTATAGATGAAATTACTGCATATAAACATATTCTATAATAGTTCATCTTGTAATAATTGTAGTTCCTAAAAGTACACATTTCAAGTAGAATTTTTCTGTTTCAGATACAGCAAAAGTTGCAGATACTTTTCTGAGCCAGTACAAATCAACGAGGAATTCGTTAAAATAAACTGTTCAGTATATGGAACAATCAAATATCGAGATTATCATGCTTTTGTTCCTTTGAAACGTGAAGTGGAAGAAAGGTGTGAAAACTTGACATCTAACTCTGAAAAATCTAATCAAAAAAGACCAAAAATTAGTGTGCTTATCCTTGGAACAGATTCACTGTCACGGTTGAACTTGTATCGACAAATGCCCAAAACACTTTCTTTTTTGAAAAACGAATTGCAAGCTATTGAAATGTTTGGATTTAATAAAGTTGGTGATAATACATTTCCTAATATGGTTGCTGTTCTCACTGGAATGACAGTAAATGAATTGCGGAAAACGTGTTGGCCAACCACTTATACAATATTTGATGATTGTCCGTGGCTATTTAAGAATTTTAGCAAGGAAGGATACAGAACAGTTTTTGACGAAGAAAGTCGCTTTGGAATGTTTAGCTTTGGTAAAATGGGTTTCTTGAAACAACCGACTGATTATTATCCTAAAACGTACATGATATTAGCACTAAGAGAAGGTGAACATAACTCACATTTTTGTGTTGGTCCTAGGAAATCAATGAATCTTATTAACGACTATATCAGAAAATTAGTGTTATCTTTAAGTTCTAAACTATATTTTGCATTGTTTTGGTACGTTAGTTTAACTCACGATAGTCTTAATGAAATAAAATGGGGAGATCGAGATTACGAGTATCTGCTAAAAAATTTGTTAAATTCCGGAGTTTTAAATGAGACAATTTTAATATTCATGAGTGATCATGGACTACGAATGTACTCTGCCTTCAGAGAAACATACATTGGTTATGTAGAAGAACGTTTACCTTATTTATTTTTCGTTTTTCCAGAATGGTTCCGTAGTTTGTATGCAGACGCTATTTCTAATTTACAGCAAAACTCGCGTAAATTAACAAGTCCTTTTGATCTCCATGAGACTTTGAAAGATATCTTAGATGTACGCAGAATTGAGAGGAAATCCTTGTTAAAGAGATCTCAAAACTTAATGAACTTATCACGAGGAATTTCTTTATTTCTTCCAATACAAAACAATCGATCGTGCTATGATGCTGGTATAGAAGAACATTGGTGTACGTGTCAACCAGACTCCATAAAGCTTTTGGAGGCTAAACCGAAAATCCTGCAGGCTGCTAAATTCCTTGTAAGTCATATTAATGGTTTGTTGAAACATTATAAGCAGTGTGCGAAGTTATATCTTGATGAACTTAGGAATGCTATTATTCGCATTCCGTCAGAATTCTCTGGGAAAACAAGAAACAAAGACGTTATTCAATACGTTCTCACTGTAGTAACATCGCCCGGTAAAGGATTATTTGAAAGTACGTTTACATACAATCAAAGTAATAATTCTTTTGTAGCTCCAAAATTTGTTAGCAGACTTAATCGGTACGGTAACCAGAGTATATGTGTAAGAGATTACATAGTTAAACTGTACTGTTACTGTAAACAATTCCTGACAAATTTTGATTATCTATATGCATAAATTTTAGACTTGTTTTGTATCAGTTTGTTGAAGGCATAGTTTAATAAGAATGACTAGCCTACTTAATTCTATTTGACAATATTTTTGCTCATCGAGAGATAACATGCATCATTGTAGTTGTATAAGTGTGATTTCTTAATATTAGAACCATCACTAGCTTTGATTGGTAGTAAAAATCTCATGTCTGTAGTTTATTGTTAACAGCTCATGTTTATTTTTTTTTCTTACATATATATCTGTCAATATAGGTAACAGTTATGTTGTGAAATGTAAAACTTGTATGGATTCTGATTTTATAAGTATTAATGTAAAATATGAGGTGCATGTCAGAATATAGAGGCGATATATATATATTTTTTTTAAAATATGGAAATGATAGGAGTAAATAGATGATATGATTATTATACAAGTACATACCTTGGCTATTTTTCGAAGTAGCCTGAACCTCCAGGCATTTCTGGTAGCGTATATCCTCTATGTAAAAATATGGTGCAGCCAATCCAGATTTGGTGTCTTGAGTACTTCACTGTCTTTGAAATGCTTTGATACAAGACATTTTTCCAGGTGAAGGAAAATAAAGAAGTCACTCGGGACAAGATCGGTGCTGTAAGGCGGATGTTGAATAGTTTACAACGAAATCTTTGTATTGTATCAACAATACGAGCCGCTATGTGTGGACGGGTGTGGTCATGGATCATAATTTCATTGCGTAGCATTCCGATTGTGGCATCGTCGCAAATTATTCAGTGTTTGGCAATACACATCTGCTGTAATTGTTTGTTATGGTTCCAAGAACTAAGCAAGAATCATATCCTTTTGGTCCCAAACCACGCTTGCCATGATTTTGTGAATTGATTGTGTTTATTAGAATTTCTTCACTTTAGAAAAACTGGAGTGACCCCTTTGCATTGACTACTGCTGCCTTGGTTGCCCAGTGGAGAACAATGTAAAGCTTTCATCCCCCGTCACAATGTGAGAGAAGAGGTCATCCCCATCCTCTCCCCCCGGCCAGCTAAATTATCACGTACAGCTGTCATTCTGTGCTGTTTGTGAGCATATGTCAGCATTTTTGGGGCCATCTTGCACATAGTTTGTGATACCCCAATCTTGTCAGTCAGAAGTTAATGAACTGTTTTCGCTTGCACTTCTGGAAACTCTTCGAGGAGTTCAGTTATTGTGAACCGGCGATTGGATTGCACTTTCTCGTTAACGGTTTTATCAGATCGTCTGTCTGAATGCTGGGCCTTCTGCTACGCTCATCGCTGTGAACATTTGAACGCCTTTTCCAAAACTCTCTGCACCATTGTCTGATTTTCCTTTTACTCATTACTGCTGGTTCCTTAAATGACACACAATCCCCGATGTATGTCAGCTGCATTCTGTCCGTTGGCGTTCAGAAATCGTATGACAGATCTCACTTTATTTGGCGGGATTTTATATTGCAGCAGCCATTTCATCTTACTGGTACTCACACGTACTCCATTTGGATGATTCTATTGCTGATACAAGCACAGAATACTGGAACATGCTCTTGGGTATCTTCAACTTCATCAGAGTTACCAACTCCGCGTAAAACATTATCGACCTTCTTTTCTTCTTCTACTTTTATTTCTTCTTTATTTTAATACACCTTTTACTATATGCAGATAAATCGTCGCAGATAAGCTCGCAGGGAAAGATCATGTTCCTGATTAAGAGCAAAAAGTCGTTGTATACTGCCATAGCAGATTCTAATATGAAACAAATTTTGTATGTCATTTGTAAGTATGCCAGATTGGTATTTTCCTTTATAAATATGGGGTATACAAGATTTCTAGAAAATTCAATCACATGCATTGTTATCACTGAACCTTACATCAACATTAAGAGAATGAGCGGCAAAAATATTATTGCTTACGTCACGGTAAAGTTAAAACGAGTCATGATATGGGTTCAGATTGACAAAGTACGATTGAAATATTTGCTACTGATGGATGCTGACTTACGTGACGATTCAATATAATGATTCTTAAGATAAACAGTAAGGTTATTAGAGAATGATTGGTAATTAGTCATTTTAAAATGAATTTAGAATCAATTAGTTTGAGCAGCACCTTATTTGTAATTTGAATAATATTTTAACAACAATGTTTCTGTAGTAGCTATATTTATCAAATTTCAGTGTAATGTTTGTGGAAAACTACTGTAAAGATCTAAGTAATCTACTGAATAAATATAGTTCCATATATTAAGCTTTTGCTATAATTATTGAATCCCAATTTCCAGAAGTGAGTAAAGCCATTTATACATCATCAAATATTCCATGAAATGTTTCAGCAAAGTGGAGTTTGGACGTGGACGATACCAAGATGCATGCAACTTTTTGCGTTGGTTACAACATTTGATACAATTGATCTTAAATAAAACATGTTCTATCCAGTATTGCATCAAAGTAAACAAACGAAAATCACTGTGCCGTAGCGCTAAACGTGGACACGGGAGGACTAGCTCGGGAGAATAATGTTCCCGGAAGTAGGAACGAAGTACATAGTTCTGATTGGTTGGCGTTATCCATTTCTTGCCACGTAGTATTCAAATAGCAGAAATAAAACTCTTGCTGCTGTTGACCCTCGTCGCCGAGCATGCTAACGCTACGTGTTAGCAATGAATAACGTTTTTTGGCGTGAGTTCAAACCCGGCCGAAGGAGAGATTTTCTTAAATTTTCGTAACACCTTTTTATTATTAAAATAAGATGAAAATAATATCCCCAAAAAGTTATTTACTTACTTTTGTACAGATAAGTAGTAGTACTGGCAGGAACGGGTTAGAAGCACTACAGGGCTCGTTTTGTTCCACCTTGACTCCCATGATATCAATTTTGTGACCAACTTAAATCAGCTGGCTAGGATAGCGCGTAAAACAGCTGGCTAGAGTAGCGCGCGAAAAACAAAAACGTACTTCGGGAGCATTACTCTCCTTAACAGATCGTGACACGGGAAGCAATTGAAATGCTTATTGGTGTCTACAAGCAGCACACTGGTTTGTATAAATGTAAACTTAAAAGAACATTACAATAAATACAAACGCAAAAAAGAAGCATAGAAAAAAATTGTGGCTCAAGTTAGGCTAGCAAGGTCAGAGATTATAGGTTGGTGAGCTTTCACATTTCACATGCACGGTTCATATTTCCAAATGCTCGTTTATTTTAAAATGTACGGTTTAAACAGCTCACTTTTAAATAACTGCCTCGAGAGAGTGCCGCATTGCACTCTATGACTACCAACAAATGTAACAATTGAAAGAAAAAAAGTAAACCAATCAGCAACAAAATTAAGTTTTAGTGCGTGTAAAATTTTAGTCAACTTATTTGACCAAATGACTATGAAAGGTAAGTTTGATACAATATTTGATGGAAAATTATGACCGTGCATAATAGCTTAGGGCCGAAAGGCAAGATTTTACTTGCAATTCATTCAATAATTTAATTTCTTTTTCTTCACTTCTTACAATACAAGTAAATCTCACTTAATTTAACGTTGAATCACTAAATAACGTCTCTAATAGTCATTGTAACCAATGAATTGCTTAGAATGGAATTATTCAGGCAATAATTCCTTGTGAAGAGTAAAAAGTGGATATATAAAGGGCCGGCCTTAGGTGGCGCGAGGCCCGATTGGAAACATTTTGGGGGGCCCAAGTTTACAACTAACTTTTGCAATAAGGTCTGTAGAACCTATATATATATATATATATATATATATATATATATATATATATATATATATATATATATATATATATATATATATATATATATATATATAGATATAGATAGATAGATAGATAGATAGATAGATAGATAGATAGATAGATAGATAGATAGATATTGCGCTTTCCCTGCTGGTCTAGTGGTTATATACATTTCCCTTTATAACGTTTTTACATCTGCAAAATAGTCTGGTAAAAACCTCACCCTGTTCATTGCTTATAGCAGGTTGTTTTTCAGCGAAATAACTCAAATGAAAATGCAGATAATGAGTGAATGAATTTTAAAATACATTTCACCGTTTTGCCAACTTATCGAGGTCGAAATGTAGTTTCTTGATCAAACTTGGCAGAGAAATGTGGAGTATCAAGAAACGATCGTAAACCAAGTTTAAAGTGCTTCCGTCAACATAGACGGCTGCAGTGACCAGAATCCTGATTGATCAGAATAAGCCATAACGATGTGTTTCAAGTTTGAAAATTTCATTTTATTTGTAAAACGGGTAAAGGGATGAAAAATAAAAACACATTAACCGACACCGGGAGGAAGTAGACATCTATTTGAGCGTATGCTTATTATGACCGCCATCTTGAAATCGGCCATCTTGTATCTTGCCCGACTTTTTTAAATAGGAAAGGGATCATCTGATCTATCAAATTGGGCTGGACACCCTGGACGAAGTAGAATTCGGTGCTCCTATACTAACCTTAGCAAGTTTTTTTTTTTTTTTGTTACATATAAGAGAAGCATCTTCTGTTGTTATACTACACTGAATTGCTGCTTGGACAGATCATTGCAACAACCAAAAGCGATTATTACGTATTCTTTTGCAAAAAAAAAAAAAAAAAAAAAAAAAGCAGAGCTGTTTTCAAGAAGCTTATTTTCGACTTTTTTGTTTGTCGTTAAACTTAACAAAACTACCTTTGGTTGTATACAAATCCATTTGGAGAACAGTTATGGAAATTTACAACTATTTGCAACGTTTCATTTTATTGTTAAAAAAAATGAAATTTCAATACATTAGAATCTATATACTTTCAAAATCCCATATGGTATATCCTTCCTTAGGACGCACCCCCGGCACGGGTCACCAGCTTCGTCCTACTCTGACTCGGATAGATATAATTCGTGCTTTTTAGTGGCCACCTAGCACAGGTTGATGTGTGTTTTTCACAGAGTAGTTGCTATGCCGTGCATTCGAAAACCGTATTTATACGCAAATCGGAAAATAATTTTAATTTTTCAACAGTTATCTCTGGTGGTCTCCTTGAATTTTATCTATGCCAAGTGGGATATTTTCATGTCGCCCAAGGAAATTAGTGAAAGATAACAATTTTTCAACAATTGTTTCTAGTAGTGCGCCTAAACTACATCTGCACGAAAATAAGCTTCAATAACCTAGTGTACTATATGCGTCAAATTTCCTAATAGCATACAAAGTTTGGACAGAAGAATCTCATATTTATTGTTGTATTTTCTTTCGGTCGTGACAACCTATGTGAGGCGGGTTCCAAGCATTTGCGTGCAGGTTATAAGTATTTACTAACGATTATTGATGTGTTCTCAAAATATGCGTTTGCTGTTCCTGTTAAAGATAAAAACGGTAAGAATGTTACAGAAGTGTTTGAATCAGTATTAAAAATTAGAAAACTTGGTAACTTACAAACTGATCAAGGTAAAGAAACTTATAACAGACTTTAAAGAGTTGATGAAGGAATATAATATCAACCATTACTCAACTTATAGTGGTAAAAAGGCTTCCATCGTAGAACGCTTCAACAGAACTCTTTAAACAAAACATGTAGAAGAAATTTACTACGCAAGGAAATTATAAATGGATAGAGATATTACCAGTGTGCGAATTAGATAATATATATTGGGGGGGGGGGGGGGATAAAATGAGGCCAACAGCACGTAAAGTCTGAAGGTGCAATAATTCAAAATGAGACAATAATGCCTTACCCCGCGTATATACATACATACATAAAAACATATATATATATATCATTTGTAATAAATAAGATATTTATTAATTCCATAAATCTACCGACAATAATTATGTACGTACATATTGTCTGAAATGCATACACCCCATTTAACCTTTCTGAACGTGTTTAAATATTGTACGAGGGTCACTACGAAAGTTTTGAGATACACATTGTTGTGGCACAGTATTTGAATTCCAACAATTGCGTTCGGTTGTGGTATCCAGAGCGAAGAAGCGAAGGAAGTTTCAACTCGCCTCGCTTATCGGCGTGGCCGTATTGCCTTCACTTGTTTGTTGATGTGAGCAGTATTCGGCTGTCTAGAATGGAGCTCGAAAGGGAACATTTTCGGGGAATGATCCTTTACGATTTCAAAAGTGGTTTGAATGAGACACAAAGCATTTGTCGTTTGTAGGGGGCATTTGGGGACCTTGCTCCTTCCCGTGCTACAATTTTTCGGCGGTTTGGTGACTTCAGAAGAGGCCGGACATCGCTTAAAGATGAAGAGAGAGCTGGACGTCCGGCAATAGCTATGTCAAATGAAAACATTGCCACTGGGGAACAAATGATTCGAGAAAATCCTCGAACAACTTTCAAGGATATTGAATCTACAGTGAACATTGGATCGCCAGCACTAACAAAAATTCTTCATGATCATCTTCGGCTCAGGAAGGTTTCATCTCGTTGGGTGCCTCATACTTTGACTGAACAGCAGAAGCGCATGCGTGTGGAATGGTGTGAAGAAATGCTTGCAAGATTTGATGGAGGCAATTCTCGACGCGTCTCTGACATTGTTACTGGTGATGAGACTTGGTGATATATATAGATGTTAGCCTGCTGGTCCCTATTTCTGGTATCAAGGTCAAATCGAAGGCCAAATATTTAAAATCTTTCAATTCAAATTTCGAGATTGAGCTCGACTCCCCACTAAAGCTACGCTCTTCACACTTTTCTTCTCCAAATATCGATTTCGTGATGTAGCTCAGGAAAGCAACAGTTACAATTACTTTACTGTTAGGCTAGAGATGAGTTGATTTACTATGTGCTACGTTATTCAAATAAAGGAAGACATCACATTGAAGTTTTCCAGACATTATTGGCGTGGATAGCAAACTGTACAGCGAAAGGAAAGATGGAAAAATGAAGGGTTTAAAAAGTTGAAGTCCTTATAGAGACACCGACAATGACACGGAGAACCAGTCGTATTAACAAATGCTGCAAATGCTGAAACAAATTTTCAATTATGCGCTTATTCATCTTCATTAACATGTCTGCTTACTAGGGGCGCATCCCCAGCGTGTATGTACGTTAACATACGAGAGAATACCTATAAAGATATCCCAGATTTTGAGTATAGTTTCAAAAGTTCATTTCCGTAAACCAGGCACGTAGCCAAGGGGGGTGATCAGAAATGAAAAAATAAGGAAGGATGAAAAAAATGAAATGAGAAAAAGAAAGATCGCGTTATTTTTTTTTAAAAAAAGTCAGGAAGCTTTTGGTTACTGTTTCTCATGATGAGATTTGTATTACTTGAAATACATGGTGGCGAGGTGAGCGAGATATCCTGGAATAGTCAAGGAATTTGAAATTTATAGAAAAGTTGCTGAATTCTCAGAATTTCTAGAAGAGTTACGGAATTCTCAGATTTTCTGCTACTAGTCAGGGGGATTTCAAGGGTGATTCCAAGCTTCCGAAAGTATAGTACCGTTGTGTAACAACGTGGACATTTTTTATCATAAATTTTCGTCATCGCATCCTTGCAGTATTAAATATGTTATTTCAAAAAACAATTTTCTACTGCTCCTTTAACCTGTCATTTGGAACCGACAGTAGTTGACGGAATAATAAAAACAAAAAAATTATATGGAAAAGGAGTTCTATTAGCATTTGATTCAACAGAAAAAGGAGCGCAGATATTGTAAAATATTTTACAAGACATTATTGAGTATGTACTTTTTATAATAGTGAATATGTAGTTTTTATAATAGTTGGGGTCATAATGAAAGGAAAATTGTTATATTTGAATGAACAGAGACACGATGTAAATATTGTAAAATCTTTTTCAAACTTTTTTTTTATTATTTTACTCGAGATTTCTCATAATGTGTTATTAAAATACTTATCAACATATCCTCATTTTATTGTCTTAACAAACCAATGTATGTTGATAGTAAAGTAGTTTAGATTGACCGAGCTCCTGGGCCTTCAGAATTTCATATCACTTCCCCCCCCGTTACGAAATCCTGGCTGAACGAACCAATATATGTTCCAGTAAAATAGTTTAGAATGTTCGAGCCCCTGTTGTAATGACCACAGTATTTCATGGCACGGACCCCCCTTCCTTCACGAAATCCTGGCTACGTGCCTGCCGTAAACACTAAAAGGCAGTGATTACTACGCTAATTATCACAAATTAAATGCAACTTTTGAGTTGCATACACACAAACTAGTAGGGAATAAGGACCATGTGCTAACAAAGAATACACTGGAAAATGAAATTAACAAAAATTAAAATAAAATGATACTCGATACAAAGTAGAGGATGAATATGACATGTCTGAACTTCGCCAAGCATGGTGGAAGAAGCTATTTGTTTACGTCTTCCTGACCAACCGCTAAGAACATTTACAAATCCATATGTGACTACGCAATTAGTACATTCAAATTCACGAATGATGATGATCTGAAGGGTACGAAGGCACGGTTGCAAGTAACAACCGTAGTCATAATAATATAGTTCAACTAAACAACGGTGAAAATAGTGGGTAATTAGACGGTAAGTAGAAAGACCAAAACTGAATAGTTTACATCACACATTTCTAAATATAGCTCGAAGATTAAACTAACAAGAAATGACAAAAATCAGTGGAATTTGGCGTCATACTAAGCATAGTTTGGGGGGGGGAAGTGAGCATCCTCGGGGGATACTTCAGCTGACTTCTTTGGGGGGAGGGGCCGCGGTGGCTCAGTGGTAGAGTGTTCACCTCTGGTGCTTGGGGTCTCGGGTTCGATCCCAGCCCCCGCCAAGTGAACTTTGTGGTGGACAAACACCTTGTGCGTGGGTTTTCTCGGGGTTCTCCAGTTTCCTCCCACTTTCTTCATTCCACCATTTCATTCATTTCTCATAATCACCGTCTCCTTTAGCCTAACCGGCATAACGTGGGACGTAAAACTCAAAGATTTCATTTCATTTTTTTCTTTGGGGGGGGGGACTAAATCTGATTGAGGGGGAAATCCCCTTCACCGCCCCGGTAATTCGCACCCTGGATATTACCAACATTAGTTAGTGAGTATAATAATAAAGTACATAGAACAATTGGTATAAAGCCTGTAGAAGTTAATAAAAAGAATGAGCAAATACTATTAGAGAAAGTATAAAAGGAAATAATATAAGCGTGTTAAACCTAAATATAAAATTAATGATTACGTTCTTGTAAGTACATCTAATGCGTTGTTTGAAAAAGGATATACACCTAACTGGTCAACAGAAGTAAGTTATTTGTTATTACAAAGGTTATTCCATCCAATCCACTAACATGTACACCGTGTTTCAAAAAGAATGACCTGATTTTGGGCGGTAATAATTATGGAACATGGGACGTGCCGGCAAGGAAGTGAGTGTTGTTTGAATGGGCGTGGTCTAGAGTTTCAGAAAATCGCCGTTAGATGTCAGTCAATGAGCCTTCTCAGTTCGCAGTCAGTCAGAAGTAAGATGGCGTTCACTCAACACAAGGCGTTTTGTGTGCTGCAGTTTATAAAAACTGAGTCAGTGATTTCGGTCCAGCGTGCTTTTTGTCGGCATTTTGGCATTGATCAGCCTGTACCCAAAAACATTTGTCGTTGGTATCACCAATTTGAAGAGACAGGATGTTTGTGCAAAAGTAAGAGTCCAGGTCTGCCTTGTATGACGAATCTTTATGACAAATTAAGCTATCGCCTAGATGTTGTTCATGTTGCTACTGGTGGACACATAGAGTATTTATAATAGCATCGTGAAAACTTGAAGATTTTGTGAGTTTTTGCAATTTATGCCATTTTGTAGTATGTTTTTATCTATACATATGGACTTTTAAAATCAGTTCATTCTTTTTGAAACACCCTGTGGAATAAAAGATTTGAATAACGAGGATGTACAAGGAAGGTTCTATGAGCAGGAATTATTAACAACTAACTACAAAGATGAGTACCTTGTTGGAAAAGTATTGCGTAAGAAATAGTAATAAAGTATATGTCAAATGGATAGGGTTTGATGATTCCCATAATGGTTGGATAGATGGAGATAATGTTGTAGTTTAAGTTTAGTATGATTTATCTTTTTATGATTACTACTCATAAAAAGGTTTATAGCATGTGTTGATAAAAGCGGTGGCCGGGATAGATATGTATTCTATATCTATACCTAATAAAAGCAATTCCTCTAATCATAGGAACCGCTCTACATACACAATTATAACAGGAAGAGGAGTCTATGAATCATGATAATTGGTTTCAAAATCAAGAATCACAGAAGTTGTTAGAGTATTATGAAAAATATTTAGCTTCTTGTGATTCCAGGTGGCTGCAATAATCATCTTGCTATGTAAAACCGAGGATGGAAATCATGAGTCAAAAGCGGTAATGATATATATTTCCAGAGCCGGAATTCCGGCCGATGTAACTATTAAAAAAGTAAATGGTCGGGCTACTAAGTTGTGTCAAGATGGTGGTAAGAGAATAAAGAATCACATGAGTTATTAAAATACTATGGTAAAATATCCGATGGCTGGGATTCCGGCAACTTCAACATATTTGGTAAAAGTAATTGTTTCGGATCCCCTTGTAAGAGGATGATGGGAGAGCTTATAATGAAAAAAGCGATTCCCGGAATTCCGGGGACCGCTCTATGTCGAAAAATAAAGAATCGAACAAGCTTATAGAATATTATAATGATGAAAGGGAACGCTCTATGGCTGTAAAAAACAATTGAAAGACCAACATGATCTCTGACCCATAAAAATGAAATAAAACTGTTTTCTCCATGTAAAATATGAATACTATGGATAACTCTCACAGTTTAAATGATATCTGCTACGGACAGATCAAAGATAACTATTGGTATGGTTTGTTTGGTGATTTCAAATTGATTATAGATAAGATTACAGGATACTTTAGTGCAACTAAGTTGTGTCAAGATGGTGGTAAGAAATTTAAACATTGGTTAGAAAATAAAGAATCACAGGAATTATTAGGTTATTATACTGAAAAGTTAGCTGGACGAAATTCCGGCCAGCTAAATCCGTTATATTATATAAATCCAAAAGGTACAAACGAGAAAGACCTATGTGTCTTAGTTTCCGGGACATATGTGTACAAGAAAATATTTCTCTCTATTGCTTTATGGATATCTCAAGACTTCCATTATAAGTGTTATGATATTATTGAAGATTATTTCACCCCAGACTTTAAGCAATGTCAAGAGAATTTCGAAAAATTAGAATCAAGAGTAGAAGAAATCGAACAATCAATGGAAAACTTAAGGATTCAAAACAATGCTTTAAAAGAAGTAGCATCACCATATACTAATGACAGTTTAAAAGATAATTGTTTAATCATATACAAGAACAAACTAAACGGCGTGACAAACATCTTGGCATTTGAAGGCGGCGCTCCAAGTTCCCTTTAAATACTGCTAGCAAATGAGAGGCCAGCGGTATTGCCACGTTTATTTTGTACACATACACGTCTATCCCCTGCCACCTGATCGCGATGTAGTTTGTCCGCTTAGCAAAGCCACACCGCTTTAAGACTTGGCAACGTCGTGCCAGAGCTTGCGTTTTATTCGTTTAGTTGAAATGCCAAGATGTTTGTCACAGGCTTTAGATGATCCTTTTCCTTATTATGCTATCAGATGTCAGAAGAGGAGTTTATGCAAACCTCTTAATGAAGCGTACGAGAAATATCCAAACCTCGAGATCATTTACGAAAAGTTTAGAGATCCTAACAGTGTTAAGTTGTTTAACCTAATGCAACAAGAACTAGATATCCGTAAAGGTAAAGGTAATGAGTTTTGGACAACACTATCAGAGGAAGACCTAGTTAAAGAAATTGACTATTTGTATGATAGGTTACTATGTGTTTAGTTGAAAAATAAAAATGAAATCTTTTATGAATTTTCTCGTAAAAATTAGTATCACATTATGTCCCTCAAAAGTTGTTTGTCTAAATGAAAATAGTGTTGTTTCTAGAGTCATGGTAAAAGATTCTGCTGGGTATGGTCTCTACTCTTCTGAAACTGAAAGAATAAAACCCGGACATACTCACCTAGTTAAAACTGGAATTAAGATAGATATACCAAGAGGATACTTTGGGAAAATCATTTCTAGATCAAGTTTGAGTTTAAAACAAGATATAGATGTATGTACAGGTGTTATAGACAGTGGATATCACGGATAAGTTATGGTAGTAATTAAGAAAATAACATCAATAATATGGTCTATCTGTGAACTATTTGCAGTTAACGAAACGCTTAGATATTTTAACTTTCTTCCTTATGGTGAAACTGTTCTTGAAAGATTTCAGAGGATTGCAGTTAGTTTTAATAAAACATGAATCATTACCAATCAAAGTAGTTACGGAATTTGATAACGACAGCGAATGAGGTTCTGGAGGTTTCGGATCATCAGATACTCTCTAAACAAAATAGTGTCTATATAGAAATAGAAGCTCGTTAGGTATATTATCTTTAAATTCTAAAACAAAAGCTTTTTATAAACGTTGTTTCGTTGAAATTCCTATCCAACATACTCTATCAGCAAATTCTCTAATAAAATCTGATAAACGTTAACATGAGCTAACTTTGCCCCAATCAACCTCATCAGCAAACTTTCTTATAAAACCTTCAGATGATTTTCTGTTTAATCTAATTCCCCAATCAACTTTGTTTGATACGATTCCCCACTTGTTTATAAAAGCTCTAGGATGTAATAAAGGAAAAATAGTATTAATACCTAATAACGAACAACGATACATATCATTCAGTAAAAAGGTTGGAACTATCAAATTAAAATTCATAGATTCGTTTAGATTTATGGCATGTAGTTTAGACAAATTATCATCCAACCTAACGAGAAAATAAATGACACACACAACACTTCTATCCTGATGAAGAACAATTCAAACTTGTAATAAGAAAAGATGTTTACTAGAGATGGCCACAAAGTTCCGGTTCCGGCGGAACAGGTTCCTGGAGATCCGGTACCAGAACCGGATCTTTGGAACCGGTTCCAGATCTGGATCTGAAAACCAGATTCCAGAACCGGATCTTAGGAACCGGTTTCAGACTTGAAAACAAAAGAACCCAAAGACCCATAAAGGAGGCACAAAGTTCATCTTCGAAACAATGCTGACGGACCACGCGCTTGTGCCCCCCAGAGAAAATTTTTTGGTCCACCCGTGGTTCTTTAGCCAAATGAGTTTGCCAGTTTGCCTGTTTAGCCAATGAGTTTGCCAGTTACCCAGTTTGTTTAGCCAAATGAAACAAGCAACCGCCGCCTGGGCGCCTGCCTGTGGCTTACACCATTCTATCTAAGGGATCGTCCACATATTACGCTGCAAAGGGGGAGGGGGTTTCGGCCTTGCGTTACGAAGTGTGACAAGGGGGTGGATGGGGTTTACGTTCTCGTTACGTAACGCATGTTTTTTCGCTGCACTTTTTATTTTTATTATCAGGTTCATATGCAATCTTTTAAACAAATAATTTTATTGAGTTCTTTTCTTTTTTATAAATAAATAAATATGTCTATTATTTTGGGAAATTGTGAACATATAGCCTATATAAATTGAATCACGCAAAAGGGATTCGAAGATCTGCTAGACACCAGCATGACTGAAGACGAACCCTACATGTATTGCAGTACAAGAAAATTTCGTTTGTGTCTATCGCAGATTACATTTACGACACACGCTTTTCAGAGGTTAGTTGTTACTGTTTGCAACAATTGCTTGAAAATATCCTCGAGTTCGCACTCGTATCGCTATTTCTGAAAATATAATTAAAAAGTTTGGATTTGAATCATTATCCAACTCTATTCTTTTAATAGGGGGGCGCGGTGGCTCAGTGGTAGAGCGTTCACCTAGGGTGCTTGGGGTCCCTGGTTCGATTCCAGCTCGCGCCGTGTGGACTTTGTAGTGAACAAACGCTGTGCTCGTGGGTTTTCTCGGGGTTCTCCCGTTTCCTCCCACTTTCTTCATTACACCATTTCACTCATCTCTCATCATCACAGCCTCCTTTAGCCTAACCGGCATAATCGTGGGACGTAAAACTTGAAGATTTCATTTCATTTTCTATTCTTTTAGTGGATTTTGCATATGAAACAGAAGAAACTTTCTCGTGAAATATTTTCTGCGACGGAACGATCCACGATTCGGAACAAAATCAGATATTAAGAACCTAATTCGTGGAATATAGCATCTCATACTGAATTTTTATACTTTTCTGGAATTTATTCGCATTCTAGCAATAATTTAGAACAAGAATAATTTTAAAAGGGGTAAACTGAAGTCCAAAAAGAAAAAAAAAAAGAAAACAAAAGAAAGATGCTTGAAAACTAGGTCTCAAAGATGTCACTATGTACCGTACGCCCGAGCCCTCAGGGGCCGGGCCCGAAGCGAAGCCACCGGTAGGAAGTTTTTTTAGTACTTGATATTAATAACACTACTTCTATCACTTGCGTGGAAGGTAAAAGCTCGTCGAATAGTCGCTTCCTGAATCTCACAATTGGCTACGAGGCCCATAAGTCAATACAAACATGGCAAAACACAATAAATATGATTTAGATGAATTCTCTGAGAGATGAATTTTCTGGGCCTAAACAAAAAATCAGTCGTTCATCTGACAGTAGCACAACAAAGCTTCGAACCCCGGCTGAAGTCATAACACAAGATGACCAAAAGGATACTTAGAAATTACTTGCCCGCCATATTATCACATTATATACCTTTATAGTAAGTTAAACACATAATAAATTTTTAGAAATAAAGTGGGCCACAGAGATGGCGATAGGAGACACTTCCAGGTCTCGTACAACAAAGAAGGGGAGTTCAGACACATCCCGATATCACTAGTTACATCAAAAGCAGGCGAACGAAACAAAGATGTATGAGTGCGCATCGCAATAAATGAGAGGGTTCAAGCAAATGGGCAATTGAGGATATAAAGTGATTGAACAACCAAACAAGAACATTATCATTGTAGGACAAAAGAACATTATCATTGTAGGACAAAAGAACATTATCATTGTAATTAAGTAAATTGAAAAGGCTTAAGAATTATGCATTTACACATCAAATAATAGGTCAATTGCAGTAGCGTAGCGTGGTATTCCGAAATGGGGATGCCAAAGTTAGTCACTTGTCTGATATAATACAATACAATGCAATGCATGTTCAATGTGTATTTTCCTTAACAAGTGAAAAGATTCACTATGCAGCAAATGTTGTCTCTATGACTCATGTTTTAGAGCTTTCTTCATGAAATTACCCAAATCAGAAATACCGTTTGAACACCACTCCGACTCCTTTGCCCCAAGCATAATGCAGACGAAACATAACATTTTATTCCCTATAGAACACCCAGAAAGCCAAGAAAACCTATCATTATACCACGAAGACTGAAATATTTGAGACTGATTGCTAGTTGTATTTTTTATGGAAAGCTTTGGGGTAGGTCGTATCCCTTTCAGAGAGCAGTGTTGCTCGTAAGTCAACCGAGATATGGTAGTTGTTAACAAAAAAAAAAAAAAAAAAAAAAAAACAATTAAATTTGTGTCTGGTACTGTTATCGTAGTCATCATTTGCTAAAAGTTAGTAAGCTACTATACCGGTACCTTGTAGCAGCCGAACACTTTCCACAGCTTTGTCTCTTAGTTATAAATGTAATCTCCTCATCAGGATTCTGTCGCCTATAGTCGGACAATTTGTACATGCCGACCAGATGCCGCGGTCGGATTGCCGGCGCCGGACGCCGGCATCTTTCAGCGCGATTTTCGACCGCGACGAATAGTTGCCTTGGCGAGCGGTCGGCAAACAGCCGGAAATGAGCATTAAATGCGCCGGCACCGCCGTCGGAAAGTTGTCTTGCCGAGCAGTCGGCAAACAACCGTAAAGGCACAGTAAATGCGTCGGCGCCGCCGTCGAAAAGAGGCCGGCATAAGGAGTCGGCAGAGGGTCGGAAAGAGGCCTTTCCGATTGTTTTGCCGGCTCTGACGGTCGGCAACAGTCGCGCAAAGGGTCGGCATAGAGAATTTTACTTGACGATTTTCGACCGCTTGCCGCCTCGGCAAAAGGTCGGCAACTTTGAACAAGTAGATCGTCGTGCCGCCGCGGACGGGTGCCGGCTGCCTCCGGCGGCAATTCCTCTTGCCGACCGCGGCATCCTGATGGGGCTTCTTCATACTACAGTAAGAAAATAAAACAAATATTCATTTCAAATCACAACGCAATATATATATATATATATATATATATATATATATATATATATATATATATATATATATATATATATATATATATACCGCCAATTTTTCTTGACCACCAACGATCAATGTTGCTTATCAAAAGCATAAATCTAGTACAGAACGCAAGGGCATAGCCAGGGAGAGGTGAGCCAATAATTTTTATCACAAGAAAGGAGTGTAAAGCCATGTTCATTAAACAACTTGCAGAAGTTTTATATTTAGCACGGCATAATTTGCAACCATCCCATACGATTACACAACACAAATAGAAGATTAACAGGCTGAGTCTGCTCATTAAGGCCGGCAACCAGCCATTAAAGTTTAGGAGAGAGGCACAAATATGCTAGGGGGTCCAATCGTCACAATTCTGGATCTCTTTTCTCAATAACTACTCTTAATGATTAGGAGGTCAAAACATTTAGGGGCAAAGGCTCCCGTAATTGTACGCCTGGTGGGGCATACAGTAGCAAATGCGTAGATTACGTTAGACGCAAATAAGCAATTGTCTCAGCTCCTTTTCTGCCACTAGCATTGTGACGAGAAAAACCGGCTCCACTTTTGTATATATATTGTTTTCAGTATAATTCCCTTTATTTATTTCTCGTGGGCAGCTTCTTTCTCCGCATACCATACTTCAATCTCTCTCTCTCTCTCTCTCCTTTTTTTTTTTAATGTCTCCCCTAGAAATTTGTCATCTTGGGTCCGGACCTCAGGTGCCCGTTCGTGAATATGGGCCTGAGTGTTTATATCATTTGAAGATACAAATAGAAAGAACTTAAAGCAACTCTGGGGGCCTATTTCTGTGTATCTACTTCATTGTCAGATATCCAGATACGGAAGAGCACAAGTAAACTTGGTGAAGGGCAGAGGGTGACCTACCGGATCGGTGACCGTGATTCTACAAAATGCATTATAGTTATGCTTGTGTATGTGAGTCCTATCAAAGAATATCTGGTTACATTCTGGGACATGATATGTATTTATGATGTAGATTATTAGTTTGCATTTAATTACTATTACAATTACGATGCATTTAATTACGATTAAAGCATAACTATTTTTATACTATCACTTACATAAGCGACATTCTTCATTATGGCGTTGAACTAACTATTTATGTTTTGTTCTATTTCCTTGACAGCTTTCGTACGTTCTATACAGAAACCATAGCTTAGTTCAAAATATATAGAGTTGGCAGTACTTGAGCATACGCCAGCTTATATCTAAAGCAAATGTTGGGTTGCAAAGGGATGGCGGGGAGTAGTTGGGCATGCGCATTCGAAAGAAAGCAGACGAAAACCTCGATGCTTGCAGTAGGCCTGGATGCCCGAGGAACATAGCATACAACAAGAGGAAAGACAGAAAATGTGCATCTGAGTGATGCACATGCGTAGGTTCCGCTTGCCAAAGTAAAGCGAGAGAGTGAGTGCATCCACAAGATTGCAGTGGAAATAATTGTGATAATTATAAGCAAACAATTTATAAATATAATGAAATACGTACTTTTTTCTTATTAACAGGGGATGCCGGGCATACAGGCGTTCCCTTACGCTACGCCGCTGGTCAATTGAGGAAGCGACTCCCCTTAATCATTCACAACATTAGGTCGGAACAAGAAGATTTTTGAACGCAAGGATAGGATGTCATTAACGTGAAGATGGAAATCAATATTACGAACACATGATCTAAGTTAAGAGGAACTTTGCTACCAAAGCCCTGGTGACACACAACACAAACTGCGAATCGAATCACAACACTTTGTCATAGTTGACGAAATTCACACACTAACAGTCGATTCTTGAAGAAGGAAACTGGAAGTGATTATTATTAGCCCGAGCGGATTGGCTGAAAGATGTTTAGTTCTTACTTGTAGGTGGATGCGGAGGAGACGTCAACAGCGTGCGTCTAGTCGAGGCAGAATATTGGCGTACCTTATCCAGGTAATGTCCCTCGATGAAGCAAGATATCTCCGGAAACCAACAGGACTCTGAGACACTAGAAGACTTGCAGGACAACTCTTGCGACGGACTACCTAAAGGCGGCTTCTCACTTATTTCGCAGAGTGTAATACAAAGCAGAGGCGTTACCCATTTAAGTGATTACGATGAGGTTTGGGATTTTTATTGTCGGTCTGTTAGAACAATGAAGATAGTAACAACAAAGCGAATGTGTTGAAGAAAGATCAAATTTCTTTACAGACCGTACTACAGGAGAGGTCTCAAACAGTTTATAAATCACATAATAAGGTCACAGTTCACAGGTTTCCAAAGATCAGTTAATTTAGGCGTAGGTGTGGCATTCTGTTAGGTATCAAATTCGACATAATGAAGATAATTAGATGCGCACAAACAGTCGGTGCGGAGATAGATAGCTTAATCTGGAAAATAGCTCAGAATGCTTCGGACGATAGTTAACAAATGTAAAACAGCCCTTGAGTGGACCAGAGATAGATTAGTACTTACGGCCCAAACGAAAACAGAAGTCAAATTGTCAGAGATGGGCATGGTGGCGGCCATCTCGCACTTACTGAATTGACACTCACAATTTACAATTTTTATGCACTTCACTATACAAGACACTAGATGTCCAGGAGTTAACAAACACAAGTATGAGGACATGCCTAGACATAGGCATAGTTTGACGTATTGTTTAAGTAAGTTAAAAAGTATCTTAACTCTGCAAGAAGTGCAGAGGCTTGCCTCCCGCGGAGGGGAGGGACTAGAGCACGAGTTATGTGCTCATCGCGTAGTTCAGGTGTAATGATCTCGAGAGACCTCAGTTACGAGCTTTTAGGTCGATTGAGTTTAGGTGTGTTAGTATTGCATCAGATGGTGGAATAGTTAGAAATGATTCTTTACAGATTGGTTGGTTGGCTGTAGGTGAGGTAATGGTTTGGACCACTTTGTGAATTCTAATTGGCTGGGGATGGTCTCATATTACTTAAGATAGGCTCGCGACGATTCTAGTGACTCTGATGGCTTCCAATGCTCAAACCCTCACAAAGATAACGCATAGTAAAAATAAAAAAGAATGCAGACATGGGTTCCAGCTACAGCCAGTTAATATTGCACAACATTATACCAGAAGGGATGACGCATAGTCACCACCAATGTTCAGTTCAAAGGTCAGTTTAGCAGCTGTAAAAGTGTATTGAGTCAGTGCTAAATATAGAGTCTTATTTCATACTAGGAGTAATATTCTAAGAAGGTTTGGTAACATTAGTATCAGATATGGTGAGTAATAGCGACACATAGGGAACACACTAACCCAAGCGTTAAGGTCAGGGGGTCGCACCTACGGTTGTATAAGGCAAGATGATTCACAGCAAAACAGAGAGGTTATTTTAAAAAGGAGAAAAAAGAATTTTATCATATCAATTGGTCGTACGGGTTGGGAAGAGTGTCTGCAACGAAAGGGAGGCAGACACCCCTTAACATATGCTGTCTTTTCAAGTTTTTTTTAAAGGAAATAGAGTTATTCCACAGAATTTGTAAAAGAAGAAAAATTAGGAATAAGTCTTGGTAAAACTCGTATAACAACTGATTTAAATAAAGTTTTGAAACTTATGCACATGAAAACTTGCGGTGGATGTAAAGGGTGCTTGCAAAAACACAGCAAAAATTTTGGTCGAAATTTTGGCCACAACTAGTTCTTCACGTATAGTCGCTCCGAATTTGAGAAGAGAATTTCTTTGCATATTCGACGCCGGCGAACTTCAAATTCACAAAATATCCTGGATCCCGGAAAATGAGGTCGATGTCGGTTACATCCTTTTTCACCTACATTTTCCGGCAGTATTTTCTCCTTGTCAATCACTGGTGACCTAAAAAGGATAGGCATGATCTCTTTGAAAAAATGACAATATGCAATTTCGGAGAATTAAAACTGGTTAATTAGACAATTTTATGGGATTAAAATATTATTACGGTACTACCATTTTCCAATATATTGATTTGTTGGCGAAAATGACTACAAATATATTCAGAATACAGACATTTTGTAATAAAAATTCTACCATTAGAAATAGTCTTTCTTTGTAATAACCCGCAAAATAAGTGAACAACAAAAATCAGTAAGTAACAAAAGGTTGAAGGGTTCCCCCTTGCGTTACGAAATGTGCCAAAGCGGAGGGAGGAGGTAAAATGGTCAAAATAGCGTTACGTAATATGTAGATGGGCCCTTTCACCCTGTTTACAGCCTCGGGTTTACAGCCCATTGTTTACAGAAAGCAGCTCGGGTTCAGCGTAGGGATGACCACAAACTTCCGGTTCCGGCGGCACCGGTTCTTGGAGATCCGGTTTTGAGAGTCGGTTCCGGAACTGGTTCCAGACCTGGATCAGAAAACCCGGTTCCGAAATCGGATCTTCTAGAACTAGATTCGTTCGGGACCGAAAACCGGTTTCACCAGGAACCGGTGCTGGCTATCCCTAATGTTTACCTGTATGATTATGTCAGTGGCTGGGATCAGTTTAGATACAGAGAATTACCAGCAAAGGAAGCATTCTTCAGCAATCTTACCAACACACATATAAATGATGAAGACTATGAGCATGCAAAGAAAGTATAGGAAACATTTGAAGGGAATACCATGACCTATATCTAAAAACTGATGTGTTGTTATTAGCAGATGTCTTTGAGAACTTTAGAGAGACATGTCTTACAGCTTACGGTCTTGATCCAGAATGATATATGACAGCTCCAGGTTTAGCTTGGGATGCAATGTTAAAGATGACAGATATAAAACTAGAGTTACTAACAGATTATGATATGGTCTTGATGATAGAGAAAGGTATAAGAGGTGGTATTAGTTAATGCTCGAGAAGATATGTAAAAGCAAACTACAAACATGTGGAAGATTACCATGAGAATAAAGAAGAGTCTTACATTATGTACCTAGATGCTAATAACCTCTACGGCTGGGCTATGAATCAGTATCTGCCGTATAAGGAATTTAGATGGATTTGGAGAAGACGAGATAAGAGAAATAGATTTCACAAGTATACCTGATAATTCCGGTACTGGTTATATATTAGAAGTAGATCTTGAGTATCCAAAAGAATAACATGACTATCACAAAGACCATCCATTAGCTCCAGAAAACGTGTCCACCTGGTTCAGAACAATCAAAGCTATGAACAACCCTATATGATAAAGAAAAATATGTGATTCACTATCGGAACCTAAAACAATGTCTATCGCTTGGGCTAAAACTTAAGAAAATACATGAGGTAGTAGAGTTCGAACAGTCAGATTGGTTAAAGAATGACATAGATTGAAAGACACAGATGAGAACTAGAGCAACAAATGACTTTTATAAGCTCATGAATAACTCAGTATTCGGGAAAACAGTGGAAAATATTAGAAAGAGATGTAAGCCTATAAAAATTGAATGTGACCCAGGAAGAATAGAAAAACAAATTGCAAAACCGAATATTAAAAATAGAACTATTTATACAGAGAATCTATGTGCGATCATAATGAATAAAACCAAATCACTTTCAATAAACCGATATATGTTGGAATGAGTACCTCAGATATATCAAAGTATTTAGTATACGAATTCCATTATAATGTGATGAAGCCAAAATACCAAGACAAAACAGAAGTATATTATGCAGATACCGATAACTATATTTACCATATGCAAATAGAAGATGTGACCGAGGACATGAAAACCTTTATTGATTACTTCGATACAAGTGATTACCCTAAAGATAACAGATATAAGATACCCCAGATCAATAAGAAAATACTTGGTAAGATGAAGGACGAGGTTAAAGGTACTATTATAGAGGAGCTTGTAGGTTTAAGATCTATGATGCACTTAATAAAACACCTCAAATGGATCTAACAGACAAAGACTTTAAAAGTGAGTTCGATAAGGAAAAGTGTTGTAAGAAGGCCAAAGGTGTAAAAAAAAGTGTTGTATAAAAAGAACTTACATTTGATGAGTATAAAGACTGTTCAACCAAAGGGACTACTATAAGAAGATGAATTTGATTAGGAGTTATAGCCATGATATATATAATATAGAAGTAAATAAGTTGGCTTTAAGTTATGTGATAGTAAGAGATGTGTTTTAAGTAATGGGATAAATACCATACCATGGGGTCATTACAAGATAGAAGAGTTGTAGATATAAGTTAGATATAAGTATACTTTATGGATGTAACTATAAAATACTATGGTCAGTGATAGACCTTCTGTTAATTCGTTAGGAAAATCTTAGCTCAATCCTTCATTCAATAGCGTTTGAATCTTTTCTAGCTTAATAATTAACGATATTATAACAGATAAGAAATTTCGGGATATTTTGCGGGTAAATTTTTGAGAAATCGAAAAAATGTTATTATTAAGAAATGTCTTAAAATTGTATGTAGTTTATGACAGTATTTTTTAGTTTTCGAATAGGGTTATAAATAGTAGGATTTTAAAGATATGACATTTATACTTTAGGTCATGCAATTTGTAATTCCCACCAAAAAATAAGTAGAGATATTTTGATCCATGTCAGTTTTTGAAAATTGGTCAAATAGAGCCTATTTTATTAAGGATTTTGTATTTTAAAATGATAAATTTGGTCAAGTTGGTTCGCAACAATGCAGAACACCTGAACTATGACGTAAGTGACTAACATCACCGACATGTATTACATCGTCTCTTGAGAGGAGATTTCGTCACTAAAGCGCCATCTCACGACTGCTAGCTAGAAGCTGTGTTGTGAAAGAAGAGAAAAGAAATCTGTTGACAGTTTGTGTGAGGAGATTATGTCTGTCAGGTTTTCCTACTTGAGAAAAAGAGAACCGGATTGCGAGTCACGTTCTCTGTGACATTCTGAAAAAGAAAAAGAGCGACCGGATTACGAGGCTATAAATCTAAGACATATATGCATGTTCTCTCTCATTTGATTGTGTGTGCAACTGTCTTAATGTATATGTGTGTTAGGGTATACAGTCTAAAACTTCATCTCCTCATTACATAACCACCTATGGACCGATTTGAATAAAACAAGACCTGTAGTAAATGGAATTATCTTTCACAATAAACTATATACTATGTTATTCCTTTTGTTCAGTGGTGTATGGGGCATTAACGTTATCAGTGACATATTGGTTAACATGGATGTTGTATAACTTAACTAAAGTACTGTAGTGACGGGTGTGCTAAAAGTTATAGACAGTCAGGGTTGGTCTAGAGAGGGTGGCCCAGAAGTTAGCTATCTTAACTACTTGTATGGATCTTATTTTTGCAAGTTTAAGATCTTCTGGAAATGTTCCGTTTCAAGAGAGGAAATGCATATATTAGTCAATGGTTCAAGAATATATTCGGAACGCCTTTTAAGCTAATAATGAGAATATCTTCGGGCTCAGAAGATTTTTTCGTCTTATTTTTTTAAATAATTGATCTTATTTCTAGGTCTGTGATAGGTATTATGTACATAGATTTACTACATAATTTTATGTTAGTCTTTTCAAACCTAGAACTATGAGAGTATGTTTTAGCAACATTGGCAAAAAAAATCATTAAGTATGTTTGCAATATGGTACTTATTTAAAATTTCTTGGTCACTGTTGATTATTTTTTTCAATCCCTATATCCTGCAGTTTTGATGCAGTTGATTGTTCGCTTACTATTTGCCATAGGGTTTTCTATTTGTTATCTGACTTAGTTATCCTATTTGATGTGTACATTTTCTTTGCTTCTTTTATTACTCTTTTAAGAATACTTCTATATTTATTAAAACATTCTTTTAGTTTTCAGTTATCCGTTTTTTTTTTTACAATTTTATGTAATTGTTTCTTTCTCTTGCAGGAATTGCTTTGCCTCGTGTTATCAAGTTACATCTTGCTTTGATGGACTATATTTTTATCTTCATAAGTGGAAAGGCTATTTCGAAATAGTGTCTTAGGTACTTTAGGTTTGTTTCGTGAAAATTTCTTGTCCGCTTACATTCTTTTCTATCTATTTTTCGGTTTTGCGTTGTATTATATTTGTTGATGAGATATTAAACTTCAAAATTCACTCCTAGAAATTTTCAGATTTGGATTTAGACCATTGGACATCCCACTGATCCACCTGAATACCACAGAAAGAAATGAATGTTTGTCAGTAACTGAAAAGTGGTTGTTAGGACACTAATCTGTTTGTTTATATAAAAATCAAGCAAAGATTTGTGAATCATGACTATATGAGTTTCTTTAAACTTATGCATTTAGCAGGAATCTAAAGTTTGTTTACAGAACCTGAAACTCGATTTGGTTAGGAATAGCAAACGAGGGAGTCTGCTCTGTCTTAAACCAATTAGTGCTTCCTAGTGGGTAACAAATGTTTGGTACTTATGTTTTAATGGCCTTGTAACAAATGTTTAAAATAAATGACAGCGATTTGTTTGTTGGTTACAAATACATGTTTGCTAAGACGTAACTAATGTTTGTTATGGGCTACGAAATTAATTTAAACAAAATAATTCTATAAATTTGTTTAAAAGGAATGATTTGTTTGTGTCTGACAAATATTGTTTAGTAATAGGTAACAAATGTTTGCTGTGGTGAGCTAAATTCATTTAAACAAACATTGAGAAACTGAGACAGGACGGATAAAATTTCTAAAAAAATCTACAATTGAAATTACAAAAACAAAAATTTTAAAGGTGTCTTGCTAATGTGGAGAATTTGCTTTGTTTGACTTGCTGTACTTTTAATGGTCAAGTTATATTTATTTAATGAGGGAAAACTGCTATTGTACTTGTAATACCTCTCTATATTGAAGTCTTAAGAAAGAACCTATTTTGCGCAGAGACTTTAAAGTTATCAGAGTGGCGACATTATTACAATCTGCGTGCAGAAAAGATCAATTAATATTTGTACACAATCACGGATCTAGAGTATACTCTTGTCTATTACAAGGCAAACATACCGGTAATCATATTTTACTCTTAACAAGGAATTTTTACCTGTAAAATTTTACTCTAGGCAATTCAATCGTTACAATGATTATTAAAAGATACGATGAAATTATGTTAGGCATTGTTGTGTTATAATAGTAAAACAACTGTTAACTGAGTGGCTAAGAAGTTTAATAACTGAACGTATTGCAAATAAAATCTTAATTTTAGACCTTTTTTGCTTCTGAAAATTTGGTTCTACAAATTAAAATGAAGTATAAAGTAATATAATTATGTTTATTCAAAAGATTGCTTAAGCTTTTACTGTAAAATTGTTACCAAGATACAAAAAAATGTTGACAAATGTAGTATAAAATGATTGTGGTTAACTTACAGTCCAAATTACAAGTATGGTACTGTTGATACTATTTGATAATAAATGACATTTAAATTTGGCAGTAATTACAAATCGTAATTTATTAATCTTACAGATTATCGTAAGAATCATTGTAATTGAACTATCACTTAAGCCAGCATCAATCAGTAACAATAATTGAATCATATTTTGTCAATCCAATCCATTATGATTTCATTATGACTTCACCATGATGTAAGGCAGCCATTTTCTTTTATTTCACTGAAAGACTCAACGAAATTAATAGACATGGCTGAATTTTCTAGAAATCTTGTACGTCAGTGTCAAGGATGATACAAAAGAGAGGATCTACCCATACGTATCTTCATCCTATGAACTCAATAAATCCAAAAAAACAACCGATCATCGTCTGAATAGGCACGTCTGATTGGCTACTCTCGTTTCCACCATGATTGTTAGCTCGAAACATTGCGATCTTACTGGCGCGGAGTGGGCAGAGCAAGGATGTTATAAATAGAGGATCTGCCACAATAGTCTTTTCTGTACCACTGAACCACTTTTTATTGTCAATCAAGATGGAATATGCGGGGTAGTCTTTTATTACGAGATTACCTGCGAGGATATATCTACATTCAGTACTTTACATTGTATAAATAAGAATCCATAAAGCTCTAAATTTCACAACATAACTGTTACAAGATTGACATAGATATCTCTGAAGAAAAGCTATTAACAGTAAGCTACAGACATGAGATCTTTACCACCAATCAAAGCTAATGACGTTTTTAATACCAAGAAATCACTCTCACATAGCAACAAAGACACACGTTATCTTTCGATGAGTAAAATGCATATATTTTAATGATGCTCCACCCTAGCCATAGGAACTAAATACCCGGTTCTGATTGGTTGGAGTTATCCGTTTCTAGCCACGTAGCATACATATAGCAGAAAGCAAACGTCAGACGCTGTCAGTCCTCGGAGGCTGCTAATAAAAATCGCTTTCGGCATAAGTTCGAACCTTGCTGATGGACTTTTTAAATTTTTATTATTTTTTTTTCATTAAAATAAGATGAAAACAATACTTATTTTTGCTTGTAGGTCATATATAATACATAAATTTTACACACACGACCTTATCGATAATAAAAAGTTACTTACTTCTGAAACAGCTCAGCGAGTGTTAGCGAGCGAAGGAGGTTATTAGCTCCGCAGGGCTCGTTTTGTTCTCCTTTGACTCCTATGATAATACGTCACACTCGGGTATTCCAACTACAACGTAAATCTAACCTCACTTTCTTCTTTGTGAGCAACTTGATACAGGTGTCTAGGGTCGAGCGCAAAAATTATACCAGTAAAAGATTGTGAATTGAATAAGGTACACGAATAATGCTTTTTAAACTGTGCTTTCAAGAAACTGATACAAAACAAGTCTAAAATTTATCCATATAGATAATCGTAGTTTTTAAGGAATTTTTTACAGTAGCAATATAGTTTAATTCGATAATCTGTCACACATATACTCTGATTACCATAGCTATTAAGTCTGCTAACAAATGTTGGTGTATCGAAAGAATTATTACTTGGATGGTATACAAGTGTACTTTCGAATATTCCATCACCAGGTTTGGTTACAATAGTGATGATATAATGAATAATGTCTCTGTTTTGAGTAATTCTGTTGCGAGTGAACTGTGATGGAATGCGAATAAGTGCGTTCCTAAGTTCATCAATTACTAATTTGGAACACTGCTTATAACGTTTCAAGAAACCATTAATATGACTTATAAGGAATTTAGCAGCTGTTCGGATTTTCGGTTTAGCTTCCAAAAGCTTTATGGAGTCTGGTTCACAAATACACCAATGATCCTCTATACCAGCATCATAGCACGTTCGACTGGTTTGTATCGGAAGAAATAAAGAAATTCCTCGTGACTGGTTCGATAGGTTTTGAGATCTCTTTATCAAAGAACTGCGTTCAATTCTGCGTACATCTAAGATGTCTTTCAAAGTCTCATGAAGATCAAAATGACTTGTTAATTTACGCGAGTTTTGCTGTAAATTAGAAATGGCGTCTGGATACAAACTACGGAACCATTTAGGAAATACGAAAAATAAATAAGGTAAACGTTCTTCTGTATAACCGATATATGTTTCTCTGATGCGAGAATTCGATCGTGCTCCATGATCACTCATAAATATTAAAATTGTCTCATTTAAAGCTCCGGATTTAAACAAATCATTTAAAACGGACTTATAGTCTTTGTCTCCCAATTTTGCCGCATTAAGATCATCATGAGATAAACTAACGTACCAAAACAATGCAAAATATAATTTAAAACGGAAAGATAAAACTAATTTTCTGATGTAATCGTTAATAAGGTTAATTGATTTTCGAGGACCAACACAACGATTCAAGTGATGTACACCTTCTGATAATGCTAATACCATGTACGTTTTAGGATAGTAATCAGTTGGTTGTTTCAAGAAACCCATTTTACCAAAGTTAAACATTCCAAGACGACTTTCTTCGCCGAAAACTGTTCTGTATCCTTCCTTGCTGAAATTCTTAAATAGCCACGGACAATCATCAAATATTGTATAAGTGGTTGGCCAGCACGTTTTCCGCAATTCTTTTACTGTCATTCCAGTGAGAACAGCAACCATATTAGGAAATGTATTATCACCAACTTTATTAAATCCAACCATTTCAATAGCTTGCAATTTCTTTTTCAAAAAAGAAAGTGTTTTGGGCATTTGTCGATACAAGTTCAACCGTGACAGTGAATCAATTCCAAGGATTAACACACTAATTTTTGGTCTTTTTTGATTAGGTTTTTCAGAGTTAGATGTCAAGTTTTCACACCTTTCTTCCACTTCACGTTTCAAAGGAACAAAAGCATGATAATCTCGATATTTGATTGTTCCATATACTGAACAGTTTATTTTAACGAATTCCTCGTTAATTTGCACTGGTTCAGAAAAGTATCTGCAACTCCTGCTGTATCTGAAACAGAAAAATTCTAGTTGAAATATATACGATTGTTATTGCACCAAAAGCTATTGTGTCCTTGAATGTAATATAAAATTTTATTGTACTACAGTGGAAGACGTGGATCTTAATTTAAACAAAAATATACAATTTTATATTATAACTATTAATGTCAATTGCATATTTCTATATAATTTTTACCATGTAATTCTGTTACAGGTGTTAATTTCTACCATCTAATTCTGTTACTGATGTTAATTTTTACCATTTATTTCTGTTGGAGATGTTAATTTGTACCATTTAATTCTCTTACAGATGCTAATTTCTACCATCTAATTCTGTTACATATGCTAATTTCTACCATCTAATTCTGTTACATATGCTAATTTCTACCATCTAATGTTATGCTTACAGACGGTAAGCCAACACTGAAGCATTGCTCTGCGGAATACTCCTACATATATGACATAAAACAAAGGAATTCAAATAAAAATAGAATAATCTTTAACAACATTTTTGAGTTACCTATGAGTCAAAATTAAACATACGCCAGGGGATGCAACGTGATAGCGACCATAAAGTTTGTATTTGGCAGTTTCTGAAAATGTTTTTCCTGGTGCGTAAGCAGTCATTTACAACATCCACAACAGCCTCGTCCATGCCTAAATACTTGCCTTTCATGTGTCTTCTTGGCACAGAACGAAAGATAATCTGACGATGCAAAGTATAAACAGGGAGATGTTGAATCAATTCAAAGCAAAAGACACGCATGGCAAGCCATTTGGCACAGCGCATTGTCATAAGAAAAGAGAAGACTGCGTTCCAGTTTATCAGGATAGCTATCTCAACGAAAACTATTGTTCAAATGCTACAATAGGTTTGAGTAGCTTACTAATTAACTCTGTGACCTACAGAACCCACAGGTTGCATGCCGCGTTCACAAAAGCTTTCCATTGACTTCTATATCTAGCCAACTGGATCCAGTTTCTTCTTTGTATTCCTATTTCTGCGACATCCATCTCAATGTTGTCCTCCCATCTGCGCCTAGGTCGTCCTAATGGTCGTTTTCCGATTGGATTTCCAGTAAAACTTTGAAAGCGTCCCTACTTCCTTCCATTTTAGCTATATACCATGTCCACCTGAGCCTCCTAGACTTGATGATACTAACAATGATTGGCAAACGGTACAAATTATGTAGTTCCTCGTTATGGAGTTTCCGCAATTTACCTTTCCCGATCGTCTTGGGTCGAAATATTCATCTCAGAATTTTATTCTCATATACTCTCAGATTATGTTCTTCGCTCAGAGTAAGTGACCATGTTTCTCAACCATACAGCATAACAGTCATTGCTATCGTTTTGGTATTTTAAGCTTCAAATTTCTCGACAAAATTCGCGACGGCAAAAGATTTTGAACTGAATAACAATACGAATGCTCTGTATTCAGTCGACTTTTTATTTATTCATGGGTATGGTTTTGGTCTTTAATATTGATCCTAGATATTTGAAAGTATCGTTGTAGATACAGGATTACAACGAATTCGCGAGGTACCGGTCAACTCATTCTTTCTTAGTAGAACACCTATCGACGACTTCTGTGAATGAGAGGAGTTTGGCGGTAGAAGAACGACGTGTTTTTGTGTTTCTGCTATTTTCATCTTTTGCTCTTCTGCAAAACAAGTAAGTGCTTGTAATATAAAAACTGTCTAACTCTTATGAATATTCAGCGGTTACAGGCACATAACATTGTCCAATTTGAACACAACGTTTCTCGAAATATTACAAGAATTTGGTATGTATTTTTTTCGAGACATTCTTCAGTAATGACTAACATTTTAGATGGTCCTGATAAATATCACTAATGACTTTTATGTTTCTTAAGTACAATAATACGTACATAGCAATAGCTTGTACTGCATGTATATACTGGAAAAAAGTTTTTTTAAAAAAAAAAAAAAATACTCTTCTTTTACTCAGATATCTTTTTGCGTATTTTCATTCCCGGCGGGAGTATTGGCGATGGACCTGGAAAAAGCGTATGTCAGCATCGATCATGGCTTCTTAGCGTTAACTCTCGAAGCCTGGGGCTTCCTGTTTGCCTTCTGGCAGGTCATCTCCGATCTTTATGCTACAGCGAACTTTCACATTCAGATTAATGGTCATTTATCCCCCGTTATTGTTAAAACGAGACTTGCCTTTCACGCTTTTTGCATTTGTGCTAGACCCTTTACTTCGGCGATTGGCCACATTATCGTCTCCTGGCCCCTTTATGTTTCGCAGCCAAAATATCTGACGATCTAAACATAAAGGAGTGGATCCCGCAGCTATGATGGAATGTTTTCCAGTTTTGCGGCGATTTTCACGTTGTTCTGGTCTCCACTATAATATACATAAAACACATTTTTTACAGTTTCATGGTTTTCACTTACCTACAAGTGCGCCCGATATACCACCCATACATAAAACACATTTTTTTACAGTTTCATGGTTTTCACTTACCTACAAGTGCGCCCGATATACCACCCATACCTCATGTCACATCTTTAACAATCCTAGGAATTCCCTTCACGTCATGTCCAACTCAGAATTATGATTAGATTTGGTCCCCACTCTTATCACAGGTACATCAACTGTTATATTCCTTCCGTTTTCGAATACTCCATTTATTACATCGTATATTCAATTTATTAACGTTTATGTGGTTGCAAAACTGTGGTACCGGGCGACAGCTTACCCCCTACCGGAAATGTATGCACGTAAGTTTGAATTTCAGTTTCTTTGGCATATTTGGCGTGGCTTCTTTTTCCGCGTTCCCCGTACAGCACTTTATCTTCCGCGTTTACGTGGGGATTAAGTTTCGTTCATCTTCGACTTAAATGCCAAACATTGTTCATGTGCTATTTCTATAATGATATTCTTCTTGGAGACTGTAACACAGCAATGGATTCGTTGCTTCTGGCAGAGTTATAAATATCCTTTGAGCCATCCTTTTATACAATTTGCGGCCCAGTGTCCGCCCTATGTTCTGACCTTAATTCGCAATTGAACCTACGCTGGGATGATCATAGACCCCGCCTATCTTAATGCACGTACATTATCGTATCCTTTCAGAGTTAACATGTCCTCAGACGCGCCTTACAATATTCCACTATTTTCCGTAGGTGATTTGGCCACAAGTCTGGGTCAATATTTTTGATTCTGTGTTACCTTCTTACATGCAAGAAGCCTGTTTTAAAGTTGCCCATTAGCTCATTCCTACTCGTGGGCGTTTATTTGCTGTTCAATGCGCACCTGATGCGATTTGCGAAAGATGCAATAAAGAAGATACATTGGACCACCGTTATACACAGTGTGTAGGTGCTTCCCCAATTTGGAAAATTCTGACGGCGATGTTAGGCCGTATTAGTAGCCGTCCACCGCATCAGTTCACCGTAGATTACTTGTTATTTCCAGATTTTCGTTTTTTCCCACCAGCGAAATATCATGCGGTGCTCTTCCTAATTGCATCTTCAGTGTGTCTCGTTTTTTTGTTTTTCTTTTTTCTCTTGTTTTTTTTCTTATATGTTGATGTTTAATAAGTCCAGCTATTGTTAGAGCTACTCTCTTGAGTTAATTTGTTACGGCAGTTGTTCGGTTGTTGTTAATTTTCTGAATTTCATGTAAGTACAATATAACTCAGGGATTAGTGTTGTGAATTCCTAATCCGGCGGTCCGGGTTCGATTCTCCCTCTCACCATTTACACTTTTTAAAATGTTTCATTTACAAGGCTAAGCTCCAGTTGGAAGCTGCTAAATGAAAGATAATCTTCAGTGGAGAAATTTAGTAATGATGTAATCCTGAAAATAAAGGAAGAAAAATGAATGGAGAAAACGAGTTACAGAGTTAATTCTGTTAATGGTTCTATACTTGATATTATGCGTAAATTTCGTGCATTTTTAAATTGCTGTTTATTGACACTATATTCTCCTCTTTTTTCCTTGTGTCTGAATGTGTAATTGTCCACAAATATTATACAAATCAGGAACCCTAAGTTATATTTGTAACCTAAGGGGAAGTACGCTTAGTATGGATATGTTCTGCAACTCGTTTGAGTGTTATCGAATTTTGCATTTTTAATGTTTACAAATAAATTACTTCATACCAATATTTAGCATTTTCAAAAGTCATTTAACAAATAATGAAGTCGGACAAGTTCTTGCGAAGTAACATTACGTGTCAATCAGTGGCGCCGGAACCTAGGAGCTCAAGCCCTATTAAATTCCCAAAATTTTCATTAGGGGCTGAGTTCTTCTAATGAATGATCCATTCATACGAGTACTTTAATTTGGATGTAGGACTACTGTTAATGGTTTCAAAACTCAGCGCAAGCCTTTGTGTTAAAAAAAAAAAACTACTATATATACCGCATAATCTATCCGTATATTATTTGATACGCATATGCTGTATGTATAGTCATTTGAAGTAAGTTAACTTGTTTATATAATCCCTCGTTTGAGTTAATTGTAAGATTCTTTAAGTCCCCCGACTGTTATCTCCTCATCGGCGCATCTGGTGTCCGTATATTTTTTCTGGTACTGTGCTGTGTACTGTGAGTACAAGTATGCAAGGACTCTCTTTTGCCATTTCGTCAGCCAGCGTTTTCCACACTTCTGCACATAACACTCTTTACGATTTGTTCTTTTAACAGGTGGGTTCAACTTCATGATGCTGTTCTAGCTGCTCTACCAAGGGTAATTAATCTTGGAGCGGGCGTTCGTTGGGTTACCTAACTCACGGATTTTGAACCTCAAGAATTTATGTGGTCCACTGATGTTGCTTCCCTGGCCAACAATTTCGTACACTGATTGAGGGAGGATTACTGGGTTGTTTCTGTATTTCGGGAATTATTTTTGAGAAGGTAAAAAAAAATTCCAGTTTACTCTGCCGCAGTGACTGTGAATTCCTAGGGATCCCGAAGAAGAAGCTGAAAGAAGAATTTCCACAACAGCAGTCGTAGCATTTCTTTGTATGGAAGGAAAAGATCTTGCGAAACGAGAAAGAGGGCGCCCGTCCTCATCCATTGATAGAGAGTTCCAACACAAGAGGCATCGTGGTCCATTGCAGGCAATTCCGAAGATTGAAGTGTTGACAGATGCAGTAGCGCACTGGCCTCTTGTTGTGAAATCAAGGCAGCGTTGCAAGTAGCTAAAATGGAAGTTACATACAGTTATAAAGAATTCCAAATGTAATGTTCATCTGCGTCTAAACAAGAACGGTTTTCTGGAATTCCATGAGCAGTTGAAAATTCAATTGCGGTAAATGTGACACAAAGTTGTCAAAAACATGAAATTAAATCTTTGAGTTTTACGTCCCACGTTTATGCCGGTTAGGCTAAAGGAGACTGTGATGATGAGAGATAAGTGAAATGGTGAAATGAAGAAAGTGGGAAGAAACGGGAGAGCCCCGAGAAAACCCATGCACACGGTTACCGCACACGGAAACTAATGGTATTTCTTGGTTGTAGGTTTACTTGTATTTGTGTTTAGCGTTTCATTGAGCAGCATGATCATATGAAACATCGACCTACAATTTAACGTGGGATCCAAACCACATGAGCCCCTACCGGAAACCAATCCATGTCTTTCGCGTCAAATGCGCGCCACATGGAGACAAGGAAGTTCTTAGATATTTTTGTTTTGCTATATATTAACAGATTTTTTTTACGATTGAAACAGTTCCTGGATTGTAGTTCTGCATAACGTGCTATAGTGGTTTCGGATTTTAACTTCTTATGAACCAGGCCCGTTGCCAGCCCAAAAATTTAGGGGGGGGGGCAGTAGAAGTTAGGGGAGGCCCGACCCAATCATATTATACTTCATCACCATATGTATTATAGTTCATTTGCAAGCCTACCGTGAAATTTTATGGGGGCCAGTCAAAGTTTAGGAGGGAACCCGGCCCCCCTTGCCCCCCGTGGATACGGGTGTGTTATAAACTCTTCCAGAATGAAAATTATTTCCTTCAGCATGTATACCACAATGCTGTGGAACTGTATACAAGTTCTTTGTCTCGATTATCAACACTTGTCTCGCGCAACAAACGTGAAACATGAATATTTGCTCAATAGATTGCGTCGATCGTTCTGTGTAACAATTTACAAAAGATCTTTCAAATACTGCTGTATAATAGGTATAATTTCTCATAACTTCTGAGTTTCTCTACGATCACCCCATACGAATTGTAAAATTTTTGATTTATAACTTATTTGAAATAATGAATTAAAAGTTTCAAGAATTAATTTACAGTGAAAAATCCACGAATTACTGTGGCTACAAAGCAACGACACTTGCCGATCATTAACTTATAAATCCATTCAATTTTGAATTTGCAAATATGACAATTAGCTGCAGAAGTGTACCCAAGGGGGGCTAAATGGTGCCAGCCCCCAAACAGATTTCGACTGTTAGGTGTTCATTTAAACATGTTTACTAAAGCAAGTGACGAATGCTTATACTTTCACATTTCTAGCTGATATTTAGTAGCAAAAGTAGCTTGGTTTTTCCCTACAAGATTATTCGCAAAATTATAAAGGTAACCAAGAAAGTTCTGTCACTTTTTGTGGAGGTCTGTGTTCAATTGGACCTCACATTGTCACTTGAATGCCAATGGAGATTAGGCGAAGGTCAGTTGTTAGTCTGGGTATATCCAACATACTAGCTAGTTGTGACAGTTCAGTTACACCGTGAACTTGCGTAAGGACAGAGTGAACATGGGACCTCCATAGAGCGTCATAAGGGCGTGTATGCTGTACGAGTTCAAACTGGGGTCAAACGCCGATGCAGCGGGACTGAATATAAGCTAGAGCTTTGGTGAGTGTGTCGTGACTACGCGGACAGTGCAACCGTGGCTTAACTAGTTTAAGAACGGTGACTAAACACTCGAAGAGGCACAATGTGCCGGAAGACCAACACATGTACAAAATGAAGATCTTCAGGAAGCAATTGAGGTGAACAGTGGACAGAAATGTGAGGAACTGGGACTTCAATTCAGTGTGAGTGGAGAAACCATTCCGCAGCACCTCCATCAACTTGGGAAGCACTACGACTTGGGTCGATGGATCCCACCTGATTTGACTTCGGGCCAGAAGGCAACGCGAGCAGACACATGTGGTTCTTTGTTGTCTCGTCTGAGAAAGGAGCCATTTCTGCACAAGGTGTTGGCATGTAATGAGAGATGGGTCATGTACGAAGCTCCATGGTGCCGTCATCATTGATTAGCATCCCATGAATCGGTTTCAAAACAGCCGAAACCAGCACTGCACCAGAAGGTCCTCCTGTGTTTGACGGACTGCTCGCGACATCGTACATCGAGAACTGCTACCAGCTGGTCAGAGCATCAATGCAACTGTGTACTGTCAGTAGTTGAACCATGTTCAATAGAATCTCAAAACTCTGGAAACCGCACTTCTAAATCACAAAGGGAACCTCCTATTATAGGACAACGTACGCCCCATGTGGCTAGGATGACCCAGGACACCATTCTACGCCTTGAAAAGAAAACACTATTGTATCCGCCACACTCCATGAACATTGCACCGTCCGATTATCACCTGGTCCATTCCTTGGACAATCACCTTAGAGGACGCCAGTTCAAATCCCTAGTAGAGGTGCAAAATGCCCTTGATACCTTCTTCGCTTCACGGCCCACTAAGTTCTTCCGCGATGGAATCCATGGCCTTCCAGAACGTTGGCAGAAGGTTGTCGATGCTGATGGGGACTATTTTTCATCTTCCAAACACCTCTTAGGTGACATATCGATTTCAAAGATTAATGGGTGAAAAAGCGTAAGAACTTTCTTGGTTACCTTTATACAAGGCGAAAAGATTGACTATGCTGTACTTACACTAGAAGATGTTCTAAAGTGAATTTGTTAACCTTTGGATCTCCTTCACGTCTTCGAAAACTTCGGTAACAGCATCTAAAATCATCAGGGTTTACTATACCGAATACTTTTAAAGCAGATTTATTAATCCAAATAGTTGTGGCGTTAGACTCCACCAACGGTGGAAAGGGAGAACACTTCCGTGGACGTTTATATTTGATATGTTTAAGAACACTTTTATCAAATGGATCATAATCAGGGATCCGACATCCTTCTGTATCCACCAGATATCCACGAGCAGTTGGAATCACAAAATCTGTATCTGGAAAAAGGAATTAAACCTGTATGTAATATTTTTGTTAAATTAAAACCTATAATTTCTAATACTCAAGTGCATTTAATATTTTGTTCAATCTTCGTTAGGACAACATTTGATTGACGTTCAATGTTCGATTAGGTCCACGGCTCATATGGTTTAATAAGCCCCAACCAAGCTACAAATTATTTGACACAACTATTTTTTCCCCACCTAAATTTCAAAATTTATGTTTCCAAAGTACCAAATGTATTCTAGTCATATTCAATCTAGTTACAATCCATTACTTCTTTATGTGTTTGCACAACCTAGGAGTAAAATCGTGACTTGCTTCTTTCCATACAGTTATACATCGTCGATATCATAATCAAAATGTTCCTCAATTTAGAAATTGTAATTGTGTGTTAGTAAAATGCTTTGTCTCACAAGACACTGTGAATATTGCCCCAACAAGCAGGTTTGGATTGGATGTTTTGTCGCGCTTTTAGGCCCAAAAATATGTGCTGCCCCTCACCTCGAAGTTACACAATAGAAAATAGTATACAAACTTATATAACTTTATTCATATCATTATTTCAACGATTTTGTATAAATTTTAATAAAACTTCATTTTGAATCTTTTGCATGATTTGAATTATTACAAATGTAGGTTCTTGTTTTCTTAATTTGTAACTAAAATTGCAGAGAATTGTTAGTTTTATCGAGCAACGACAGGAAGAAATATGGTGAGTGGTGCTATTCAGTCGGTTCGCTAGAGCCAGTTGTTAAATATTTCGACTTCGCAGAGCTATTTGTTATATTCAGACAAAATAGTTAATTTTACCTAGTTATACCCAGGAAAAGTAAAATTTTGTTTAACTAGCTTTGTTTTTAGAAATTCTTACAGCTACAGGATTAAACGTAAGGGACCTTATGTAGAGATGTTCTGACATGTGATTAGTGCCATACTAAAGTTTCCTGTAGTAGTCAGGCCTTTAGTATGACTCTAAACATGCGTCAAAATGACTTTGAATAAGGCCCAAGATCTCTCAGAACAAAGTATGAGCGTTTATTTCTTAATTTCAAATGCTCAGATATCATGAATGAGAACTGGGCTCATATGAGAGTAGAAGCCATAGTTGATTTCGTTGCCATGACTACCTCTATTTCCATGATAATATTGTATTTATTCTCGAAATCTACATATCGTAGCGACAACAGTCAAAAAAGATGATTAATAAACGTTAAAAAGTAGAATTCTTAGCCTAATTGTGTAAATGTTAAATGCAAGAAATGTTGTGAGAGGGGGAGAAACGTTAAATGGGAACTTGAAAGCAAGGTAATGAAGTAATTTCTTACAGATAATTTCTTACTTGAAAAGTTGTACCCTACTACTATAAAAAAAAAAAAAATCGTTGCTCACTACTAGAGCAACCCACACTATGCTTTATTTTTTGCTTAATTAAGCTTTATATTTTTCCAAATTATGCTTTATTGTAAATTTCAATCATTGTTTAACATAAATCGTGTATAATGTATAACATTTACTATACGTTAAATATTCTAAATATCTTGATCTATTTATTAATATTTTATGCAACTAGTTTCTTTCATATTTATTGAACTTTCTACTTAATGCACTTATAAAGAAACATACTTTACTGGAGTCAGTTTTTTAATCACTTGTGTGCCCCTTAGAGGTAGAAAGAGAAAGTAAAAGATGCCACCAAAAATGCTCAAGTTCAAGAGGTACACATGTGTAGTTCTTGTGCACTTTTTGTAAATTTCGAATCATCATACATAAATGCGCAGTTACACTTAGAATAAAACTATTGTTTATTCATTGTTGGCGGAAAGTTTTCTTCTGGTTTTCCTTTTTTCTTTTCTCCATTTCAAAGGATTACACCGAAAAGTTTACAGAAATAAAAAATAAGCTTTTCATTGATGCATTGCTATGTTCTCAAAGGTTTTGTACTGTAAATATTGGTTAAAAATATTAATACAGTATGTTAAACGCAGTTAAACAGAATTTTCCAAAAATTGTGCTATATGTTTTAAATGATGCTTTATTTTCCAGTTATGCTTTATTATGCTTTTAAAATTCGTTTCTTCTGGACCCTTAGACAACCACAACCATGTTGAAGGTACCAACCATATGTGTAAATTGCTGTTATGCTTTCTATGATTTTGGGTTGCCTTACTGATTACATTTACTGCAGCTTGAGAACCACTGACATAAAAATATACTGATATACTTACTGACAGTTATGTTTACCACGATCTTCTTAGTAACTTCTTCCATCTTCTTAGGCTTACTGACTGGTAATTTGTAGACAATATAAATATTAGTCAGTGAAACAACAAATATCATCACACAGAAAAAAAGTCTCATGTCTGGGGCTTTTGTGATTTTCCAAAGAAATGTTTGTAAGGAAACTTTTCTCTCCATTTCTGACTTTGTTCTGTAAAAAGAAGGAGAGCGTAACTTCAATTTAAGTAATTACAAACACACAAGGTTGACTCTACTATATGTGCAACATGTGCATTTCACGTGGGGGGGGGGTCAAGTTTCGAGGGGCAGCAAAATCTATCATAACTACACTATTTAAAATAAATAGTTCTTGTTGGAAACAGAATTCATAATGATGATAGTTAAATTTACTAACCTGAGCTTCTATTTGAATACTATATTTATAAATCATGTTTAGGTTGCATTAGTTTAAGGTCATATGGACAGTGCTAAAGTAAATGGTTAAACAAATCGCAGCATGAATTGCTTGATTGTTGTCAAATATACGAACTCAATTCTCGAATAGTAGCGAACATCTGTTCCATTTAGTTACTTATAACAGTTTTGATATGAAAACGATAAAAAACTATGAACTAATATCGGCAGGTAGCGATTTGCAGTATGCAAGGTATGCAAAGGGGATGCCAACGAGTGAAGGAATGGGGCGTAACTATTGAAGTGACCTTGGAGTAAGTACACTCATGTCCAAAATAACATATAAATAACTGTCTTCTTGTAAGAATATAATTTGATAATGATTTTGCAGGGTACTTTTAATACTGGTACTATGTGTGTAATCGGGAAATGTATATTTGTGGTAAATTTCATAGGAAAAGAATTATAAATACGAAAATTAGAATGAGTAAAATAAAATTTTGCTAAATGGACAAGAAAGTTTTATTTTCGTTTTATTGTTGTTATTTACTGCTCTTTTGACATGAAATTTGCCACATACATATCTTTGCCGATTATACACATACTAACATTATAAGAAATACCGAGCGAATTCGTTATTAAATTATATGCCTACAACATGTTTATAGACATGCTACAATAATTTTGGACATGAGTGTACATGTACTCTGAAAGATTTTATATTTTTGTGTTGATGCTGAAATTCTGAGTAATGGCGAAAATAATATATATTGTGTACAAGAGTTGTAAATGTGGAAAGTAGTGCAAGGTAAATTCTCTTTTTGTAATTTGTAAGTAAATATGTAAATGATGACACGTAAGAGATATGTTTTAATTGAGAAGAACTGTTTTTCCACTCTCCTTGTTTACGCATATAACTAACGTCGTTGACCCGCTCCCATGATATCGCGCGGCACTCTTGGTGTGCATCTGCTCTGAATGTTTTGGATAACATTCTAGTTTTTAAGGCCAATCTACTACAAGTTGAATAGTGTTATATGCTACAGTTTATATGGCAAACGTAACACTGCTGTATTTATACCCATGACGCATAATCTCTCATCAAGTGAATATGCACCGATGGATGTAGATCCACCCACACTAAATGAATGTTTCATGTACAAAGACTAAATTTGGATAAAGTACTGCATCCCCGGACCAATTTTAGGAAATTTACCGCTCAATTGAAGAATTTATGTAAGTTTGTTTGTGAGTAAAAAATGAGTGAAATTCAGGTAAGTAAAAGTTAAAAAAGAGTTGAATTTGTTGGTTGTTTTTGATATTGTAAGCGACACTGTATATGGAAGCGAATGGACTATTTCACGGAGAGGTTTAGCGTACGCGCCTTTGGCGTGGGAGACCCGGGTTCGATTCCCGGCGGGAGCTCATGTGGTTCGGATTCCACGTTAATCAGTAGGTCCACGTCTCATATAGCCTCGCTGCTGAACGGGACGCTAAACTAAAATCAACTCAACTCACGGAGAGGTTCACTTGTTTTACTATATGGATCCATAGATTGTAAAACGTACCAAAAAAAAAAGGTAAGTCTAATGTGCCCATTTCATGATGAGAACAGAACCCAAGCAACCCCTGCGAGGCTTCTAACTCACCACTCAGTAGCGTAGCGTGATATTCCGAAATGGGGATGCCAAAGTTAGTCACTTATGCGATACAATAGTACTGCAATCAGCAATACATAGCTATTCCGAGGGGAAATATAGGGTTATGAAAAATTTAGAAGGGAGACCTCCCCTAATTGGTGGCCTAGTGGGACATACAGAAGCAAATGCGTGGCTTACGTTAGAAGCCAATAAGCAACTGTCTCAGCTCCTTCTTGTCGCTACCGTTGTGACGAGAAATCTCGGCCCCACTGTTGTATGAACATTGTTTTCAGTATAGTTCCCTTTATTTCTTTCTCGTGGGCAGCTTCGTTCTCCGCATACCATACTTCAATCTCGTTCTTGAAAAAGTCACCTCTAGAAATTTGTCATCTTGGGTCCGGAACTCAGACGCCCATTCGTGAATATGGGCCTGAGTCTATACGCATATGATTTGAAGATGAAATAGAAAGTACTTAAACCAACTCTGGGGTCATGTTTCTGTGTATGTATTTCGTTGTCAGATATCCAGATACTGAAGGCAGGGGTGTAAATTTGTCTTCAATATTCGGGAGACGGGTAAGACCGTTCCCATATATTTTTTAAAGCGATGTTCAAAATATTTATGAAGTTGGAAAACAATACTGTGGAGGTTCAGGGGAGCAGAGTTGTCTTCAACATTGGAAGGAGGCATATTTGAGGCTTATTCTGGGGGGAGGAGAGATGAGACTTATATTACAGTAGATGAATCGGTTGTATATTATATACCAGGCGATGTAGATGAAATTGTGGTACATATTAGTATTACAAATCACTGGTGTGAACACATTCTCAAATCTGAATACATGAAAATTTATAATTGATATGTTTCTATTTACGCTTTCACAATGATCCAAATTGAAATTTTAGGACACTTGTTTTGTAAAATATAAATAATGACTTCCCCAAAGTTACGAAAGAAAATTAACTATGTATGGCGCAACAATACTGTTATTTGAGCAAAATTATGATAATCACAATTGCATTATAGGAATCGTTACAGGAATTAAACAAATAGTTGAAAATAGACTAACAATAATTAATGACAATGAAATATTAAAGAATACGACTCTTTTTTTTTTTTTAAATGAAACTAGTCAAGGGACATCAATTTCATCTCACTTTTCTTTGTGGCGGTCGGATACAAATCATCACAATTTCAAATCGGATTAATGGGGGGAACAGCCCCCCTGTTCCAAGATTGGAGGGGATATGTCACCTTCATCTCCCCAGGATATGTGCCAGTAACTGAAGGGCCTAAGCAATCTTTGCGAGGGGCGGGGAGTGCTGGCTCTCTTGGCCTATCAGATCTGTGACCGTGATTCTACAGAATGCTTTATATTTATGCTTGTGAGTATGAGCTCCCTCAAAGAGTTTCTGGCCACGCCACTGGATAAACCATGTATTTCTGATGAAGATTAATAGTTTGCCTTTAATTACGATTAGGCCCTACAATTACGATGCATTTATTACGATTAAAGCATAACTATTTTTACTATTGTTTACATAACCGACATGCTTAAAAAAAAAAGCATTGAACTAAACCCCTTTCTGTTTTGTTCTATCTCCTTGATGTTGGCGCTCGTATGTTCTGTACAGAAACTATAGCTTAGTTCAAAATATATAGAGTTGGAAATACTTGAATACGCCAGCGTATAACTAAAGCAAAATGTAGAGTTACAAGCGATGAGGAGAGTACGAAAGCAAGTAGTTGGGCATGCGCATTCAACAGAAAGCAGACCAAAACCCCGATGCTTGTACTAGGCCTGGAAGCCCAAGGAACATAGCATACGGCAAGAGGAAAGACAGAAAATGTGCATTTGAGTGACGCGCATGCGTAGGTTCCGCTTGTCACAGTAAGGCGTGACGGCGAGAGAGCATTCAGAAGATTGCAGTGGGAATAATTGTGATAATTACAAGCAAACAATTTATATATCTTGAAATACGTATTTTTTCTTATTAACAGGGGATGCCGGGCATACTGGCGTTCCCTTACGATACGCCCCTGCTACTACTTATACTATGGATCCGTATTGTAATATTGCACGCCTAATATAACGTAATCTAACGTAATGTATCCAACCAAATATAAGCGAATGCAGTACACTTTTGTACTCTTTTTGTTTTCGATTTCAAATTGGTACGGCGATACAGCACTAATGCCTTAAATGTAATGAAAGAAGGGTGCAGTTTTACTATACGGATCCACAGATTGTAAAACGTACAGAAAAATTTCGGGAAGTCTTTTAATTTGCCCATTTTAGGTCGAGAACAGAATCTAACGAACCTCTGCGGGGATTCTAACACGTTCCTACTAGTACTATCCCTACTCCTACTTATACTATGTATCCGTATAGTAAAACTGCACGGAAAAAAGAAGTAAATATGCGATGGATGTATATATGGATCCTATTGTAATGAACAAATTGAATCCCTATTGTAGTTTTTTTTTAAACAAAGAAACTAAAACCTGAAAAGTTGTAGAAATTTACTTTTCTTGGTCTTACCGACTTTATCAACGTAAATGAGATAAGTTAGAAACAGAGGTATTTCCTAGGTGGATAAGTTGGATAAAGGAAATAAGATTATAAATTTGTTCCAAAGAAAAAATTCTTTGCACTCTTCGTAGATAGAATTTCTCTTTCTTTCATTAAACACTTAAATAGGTGTTAGTTGTTGTTGCGGATATTAAGTCCATGTCGACAACTATCAGTGCTAAATTGTATCAAACGTAATTGCATCAAAATGTTTGTTATTATGGCGGATAATGCGTTCTAACTAATCAACTAGTATGCATTATACGGTACGGATTTACTCGAAAAACTGAGATTAACGAATAATAATAATTGTTGAATATAAGTATTAAACTCTGTTGAGTAGTTATTGAAACTATTTCTCCCTTTGTAAAGTAATGGATAAATACTAACCTCGGTCGCAGCACTTGGGATTTTTCACCCATGTCACTTGAAATTGTTTCTTGGAATAAGATGGTTAAATATTAAAGGACATCGTAGAAAAAACACTGCATTTCCTCTCTGTCCGATTTGGGTTATTTTTGGATATGTGGTAGCTGAGGACGCCCCGTCAATTGTTTATACGTATGTAGCCAACTCCGTATAACCAACCTTGTGACCTCCAGAGGTCACCAAAGGTCACAGCGTACAAAAAGCATTGCATTTCCTCGTCTGTCCTTTTTATGTGATTTTTGGATATGTTGCAGCTGAGTACCCTCCTGGCCAATTTTATATGGGACCAACTCCCTATGACTAACTTTGTGACCTTCAGAGGTCATTAAAGGTCACCACCGTACAAACAGCATTGCATTTCCTCGTCTGTCCAATTTGGAAGATTTCTGGATATGTTGTAGCTGAGGACCTCCCGGAAAATTGTTTATATGGGGTCTCCCTATGACCAACCCTGTGCCCTCCATTAAATATTTTTTTAATAATGCGACAGCTATTCTCTGCTAATAAATATTTACAAGTGATAAGTCAAACTCCTAATTGATAATAAAATATTTCTAAAAATTTTTTGCTTTGCGAGTTAAAGCATTTACAGTTAAGTATGAAGTGTTCAAATGTCACTGGGCCTTTGTCGCGCTAGCATTGTAAGTAATTTTATTTATTTATTGTTTTCTCTTTTATTTTATTTTAATATGGGAATCTATTCTTATTTGGAGTGCTGATTCCGTTGCTAGATCAACAATAATATTATTTCTGATATTGACATGACATGAATAAAAGTTGTTCCATACTGTTCTATCCTTATATTCTTCTAAGTCTATATAAATTTGATGGTGCAGGTGTAGTTTATATTTTAGAAGGTTTACACATAAAATTCAATATTTTGCATCAAAGGACATGTTTATAAGAAACAGATTTCTGCTGGAGACAGAATGAAATGCAAAATAATACAGTTGTATTTTAGGTTTACAAGTGTAGGGTTACTAGTATGTAATGATTACAAGTACTTACGACGGATAAAATAAGTGAGTGCATATGAAAGATGAAGCTAATAGATGCTACTTTCCACTGGCAGTATATTTCTGCACAGTGTATGGAAACTGTATTTTACGTTTACAAATGGAGCGTTACTAGTATGAAACCATGAGTAGTACTATTCAAACTCGTATCATTGCCAAAACCCACTTCTATCTACTACCCTAGCTTGCGCGTATACCCAACGTTGCTGACGCTCCTGCTCCCTTTGACTTCACCTCCGCGAGGGCCCACAAGCTTCGTCCTGTCCTGACTCAGTGGGATAGGAATCGTGCTTTTTGGTGGTCACCTAGCACTAGTTTTAATGCTACATATCCGAAAGCCGTATTTATATGCAAATCGTAAAAGAATTGTAATTTTTCAACGATTACTTCTACTGACCCCTTGAATTTTATCTATGCCAAGTAAGATATTTTCATGTCGCCCACTGGAAACCTATTAGGGGACAATAGGAAGAAAATCAATGAAAGAATTTTTCAAGGTGCGACAAAAGTAAACCTATAGGAATTTGATGTTTAATATAAGCGACGTTGCTTTGTTATTCTAACGTACTTTGTGAAATTTGTTAATACACTTAGAGAGTCAGTACATATAGAAGCAAAATGAATTCTGTATTTTTAAAAATATATCAATGCTTGACTAATACCCAAGGATTTTTCATATTGATTAGGAAGTTGGTCGTTTATATTTTATTGGAATACTATAGTTCGGTATAGTGTATCCTTGACTCTTCCTATGTTTTGTCTTGGATCTTAGGTTAGATAAAACTGTGAAAATCAAGATACAGTTTGTCTGTAGTCTATCCATATGAGATTCCAATAGTGTAAGTTATACTACTGATGTTTTCGTGAGCCAAGTGGATATATTTTGAAATGATTAGGTCAATAATTTTAGATTTTCTCTCCTATTTCGATACGAAACATGGTAAAGATGCTACTGTTCAATTAGATGCTACTGTAAAGATATTTGATGTTCAATTAATTTGATATTTTGTATATAAAAACAATTAAAATCCAGGCAATTTTATTTTTTTGTACTTTATCGATTTTTTGTCTATATAATTCTAGTTTGTGTAAATTATGAATTTCACTGAATTAACTTAAAACCAAATCCTAAAAGTATAAAATTTCCAATTATAATTTTTATTTGTATAGGAACAATGTCGTTTTTTTAATGTAGTGTTCATTGGACAAAGTTAACTTTGTGAATAAAATATTCTTAATAAGACATTGCAATTGTGAGATTTTTTGATAAAAGTGAGACATACTATTCGTGTAGAAGTAGCTGCCATTGAGTTTTTTGTTTTGTAACGATGCATTGTTTTATGATTTCAAGCAATTTGCATGGTGGAACTTATATACATTTTGAAAGTTATACTTTTAAACAATTTCTTGTATTTTTCTGTTTCTACCATAAGATTGTTGAGGTGAACGTCCAAGTTGAGCCTACTGTCAAACTATAATCCTAGACATTTTATTACATTAGTATTTTATATAGTTTTTGGGTGCAGTTTTCATTTTTCACTCTTGTAAACGTTAAGGATTTTGTTTTCTCCGCAATGATTTGAAAACCATTTATAAATCTTAGTTTTTCTTCCAAGTTTAACTCACCTTCACATATACTCAAGGATGTTATAAATAGAGGATCTGCCTATATGTATCTTCATCCTATTAAATCGATGAAGCCAAGAAACAACCGAGCATCGACACGTCTGATTGACTACTCTCGTTTCTGCCATCGTCTGATTGGCTACTTTCGTTTCCGCCATGATTGTTGGCTCGAAACATTGCAATCCTATTGGGCGGAGTGGGCAGAGTAGGGGTGGCGAAACTGTGACGTATGGCTTCAAGATTTTGTTGTAAGGGCAGATCCTCTATTTTATATGATCCTTGTATATACTAACTGTTTCTTGTCTCCTCCTCCTCTATACCGTTTCTTCCTCTATACCTTTTTCTATCTTGTGTCATATTCACTGTGACACCTCTCTGCACCATATAGTTATTCACACAATCTCAATACTGTTTTTTCTGGGTCGGCCTTGTGCTCGCTTTTCATTCAGTTCTATAGCATCCAGTTGGTGAGTAGTTAATCCGAAGATCTAAACATACCCAAACTGTTAAGTATACTTTCCTGCTGTTTTTCTACTATTGGTCTCTCCTTCACTACTCTTCGGACCACTTTATTCTTAATTTTGTCCTTCCGTACCACTCCACAAATCCAATGCATCTTCATCTCCGCAACATGCAACTTCTGTTGCTATCTCTTCTTCGTCATAAAACATTCCGCACCAGATATGGCAAGTCTCATTCCTGTCTTGTAAACTTTTCCTTTAAAGCGTATTGGCACTGTATGGTGACACAATTTTTCGGCAGTTCTCTATTTTGTCCAACCACTGCTAATTCTGATGTTTACATGGTCCTCTATTCTTGCATTTCCCTGTGGTATTGATCCCAAGTACTTTAATTTCATCATCACTACTACCTCACGTTTGTTCAGTCACATTCTTGTATTTTCGATTACATTATTGCTGAATTGGTAATATAAGTATTCTATCTTGATTTTACTATTCCAAGACCTTTGCTCTCCAACACTCCTCTCCAGGTATCTAATTTCTCTTACCAATCCAATGTCGTCCACAAATAGCATATTCCAAGGTATTAACTCTTTGCTATCTTCTTTAAGCTCGCCCATCACAACTGCAAACAGGTGTGGGTTCAGAGTAGATCTCTGATAAAATTCCAATTTAATTGTATGATTTTCTTTTATTCTACATATGCTCCTCACTCCTGTCCTACATTCATCATACATATCTTGAATTATACAGATATTTGAATTCGAAACATTTTTTTTATCACTGTCCACCAAATGAGATGTTGTGATACTATTATACAGTTTCTCTAGGTCGATGAAAACCCTATGGAAGTCCTTCTGGTATTCTTTGTACTTTTTCATTGCATTCTAAGTGCAAATTTTGTATCTATTGTCGACCGTTTTGGCATAAAACTAAAATGATTCTCTGTTATTTCGGTCTTCTCCTCATAAATTTTATTCACTTATAGTTACCACATTTTTGCATATCTTCTTTGTTTTTATAAACCGGCACAACGTAGGTGCTTTTCCATTCTTTTGGCATATTTTCTGTTTACTATATCCTATTAAAAAGTCGAGTAAACCACTACATTCCTTCTTTACCAAAACTTTTCCATGCTTTGACAGTCATATTATCCAGGGGTGCCCACAAGATGGGGGGGCTATGACGCAAACTGCGTCATTGAAATATTTGGGGGGTAAAAATCTTTATAAATATGTATGAGAGGGTGTAAAAATTAATCGAAATGATTTTTTTTTTCAGGGAAGAACACCTACGGATAGACATTTGAGGGGGGTGCGTCATGAACATGAGGGGGGGTGGGCACCACTGTATTATCCAATCCTGAGGCTTTACCATTTTTCATCTTTGTATGATATTTTTCAACTCTGCATAGTTACAAGCCGAACACGTCTTTAATTCATGAGCATAATGTCGCAACTTTCTTTTTGATGTCTGTAGAAATACTCAGTGACGTGCACCTGATGTAGGCCCGAATTTAGTGGTCTTTTTGTTATGTTGTAGATACTTACATAAGGATCAAAAATTTATATATATATATATAAAACGAAATTGAGTGTGGGGCCCCAGCCGGGATTCCGTCCCTGGCAAGTCCGAGATTGGTTGCAAACTAGAATGGTAACCATTTTCGTTTGTGATGAAATGACATTTTTTTTTGAAAAAAAAAAGTGCGAATCACAACACTTTATGAGACTAACGCTCATTAGAGATATTTTAGCCATCTTAAGTTCATTTCAGGGGGATAATCCCAAACAGGAGTGTAAATAAGAGCCCCGCATTGCAGGAGGGCCCCAAGCCTTCAGGGGCCCCAAATCATGAAATGGGACGTAGAGAAGGGGTCCGACCCCACTCTATCTGCGGGAGGGCCCCCAAGCTTTTACCTACGCCACTGATCCCAAAGCTTGATATATACTGATGACTTCTGCAAATAATAATTGCAAACCAAAATAATGACCTCGTTTGTGCACAAATGATATTGAAAAAAGGGCAAATTGTGCCACTTTCTACGAGACTGGCTCTTGTTGCCGAATTCTTTTTGTGTACCTTATATTCACTCTTGAGCGCTGATTCCAACTTACGATGTCCTCTATAAATAAATATTTACAAACCAGAATGTTGACAATTCTTGTTTATGCACAGAAAACATTCCAAAAATCTTTTTTTACTACTGTTTGCCACTGTATTTTGATATTTGGCAATTGATAGAAGTATATCATTTTCTTTTCCTTCCGTTTATTTAAATCACCTTTTCGTTGACGCCATCGAAATCAGTGAGAATAAGGAACATGTCCTTGATTAGGATATAAATGTCAGATCATAAGTGCACACTATAATTTGAAGGGTAAGGGGAAAAAAGAAGGAATGTCACAAAATTACATTTTTGAGAGAACGGCATTTTAATATTTGAAATCACGTACAAAGAATAGAGTTATTAAATCTTTCGTCCCTTTTTACATGGATATTTCTACATCTACGCGTGCATGGCATATACAATGAAATAGTACCAAGAGTCATTAACAGATAGGACAAAGCACCAGGTAAAGCACATGCATTGACATTCCTTGTTTTTTTCCCTTACCCTTCATTTCGTCAATTCTATAATTATTTTTATCAATTAGCATTTTTTTTTGTTATTTGTCATTGATTATATAATTCAATTTCAGCCAAATATGATTCCAGTGGGAGTACTGAATCAGAGCTTAATTATAGGATTTGAATTTCGAAATCAGAAATTCAATATTTACTTTTGCCAGGTTGTGTATTCCCAATCTCGTTGAACGAAGTTACATTATTTTGATTCAGCATTGTCACAAAAGAGTTTTCTACAGGGTGGCACAAAAGTAGGTACCGGTACACAATACCGTATACTCATCAGTTCAGTGCATTTTTTTTATCATTTCTTATTGCTGTCCATCAGTAGACTTAGTTTCTTTATTATTTGTTCTTAATGCATTTTATTCTTTTACCTTAGCTCCGAACAGCCGAAGCAAATAAACCCATAAGAATATTATTCTTGATCAATGCAGCGGTGTATACCTACTTTTGGACCACCCTGTATTTTACATTTATAATCCTATTTTCACGTGTTCATGTTCATGCCCAGTGAGCTCACAGCTAATGAAACAGACACTTTGTTTAATAAAATTTCTGAGGCACAGAAAATTAGGAATATTTATTTACTGGTGTAAAATGTCAACATTAATATTTGCTACCTTATAATTTTAGTTTGCTCATTTCACAACAACATTTGGGTTTAGTGTCATTACATTAACTTACAGCTAATTCTGGGAAGCAGCAGTTTCATCAAATAAACAGCACCACTAAAATAACTACGAACATTGAATTCCTACCACCTTTTATTCTTTCAAAGTCAGCACCGTTTATTACCAGTTAACATTAATGTATATATATCCGTAATACGCAGGTTTCTGACATGAACCAAAGTTGGTACGTAGGAAAAGTCGCCAGTGAGTGGTTTCATGCATTCATAAAGTGCAGATATTTTTACTTTTTCGCAAAGTTCTGTAAGCAGAAACGACAACGGTTGGCATTATGGTTTGCAACTGTTATTTACAGACGATATTTGTATTTACCAGCTCCTTAGCTTCAACATAAACGGTTCGATAATGAGGGTTAGTCTCATAGAAAGTGTCACAACTTGGAATTATTTTGCAATACCATTTGTAAGCGAATGAGAAGGGTTACCATTCTGCTTTGCAACTATTATTTCCCAAGGGCATTATTGTAGGTTCTATATTGAAATAAGTCCCCTAGCATGAACATAAAATACTTTTAAAAATCCTAAAATAAAGCAACCCTTCCAATATATCCCTTTATAAAAGTTGCAATGATTCTGTACTCTTTATTAAGATGCGTTCTGCGATCTGTAAATTTGTATTTTCTTTTCGATGAAATTGCCTTCAAATGTAAATGATTACACTCCATTTTAAAATTGATTCTGAAATTAATTTACACAGACAAAAACGTCACAGGACCCGGAAATTTCCAGTATTCGTCCTTTTTCTTTCACTTCTATAAGAAATTTTAGATTTGTGCCAAGTCTTACATTTCCATGTTGCTTAATAATTTTCTCGTCGTTCTGGTAGAAGTCACTATTTCTGTTTTGTTTCTTAATAAAGTGAAGTAAATAACGCAGTCACTTAAATATTCGTTCTACAATCTATTTATTATTTATGGAAATAAGAAAATAAGACTAGGAAAAACATGAAACGTATATTGGCATTAATTCATATTATCAAACTGGTTTTAGCAATGATTTTTCAACATTTGAAACAGTTATATCGGAAAACTAATATTTTGGACTTAGTGACTTCTGCCGATCCAACCGATGACATAACACATGATTTGAGACGGCAGCATTACAACCAGTAAATTCAAGTTACAATAGAAAACTTTAAAAAAGTTGATTTTATTATTGGTAATAAGTATTCACTTTCATTGACATAAATGTTTGTCTACTACTAACAAACACATATCCACTGCAAGTAAACTTTGTGGTGGACAAACACCTTGTGCGTGGGTTTCCTCTGGTTCTCCCGTTTCCTCCCACTTTCTTCATTTCACCATTTCATTCATTACTCATCATTACAGTCTCCTTTAGCCTAACCGGCATAAGCGTGGGATGTAAAACTCAAAGATTTCATTTCATTTTTACATATCCACTTTTAACGAAGATTTGTGCCTACAAGATTTTACTTGAGACAATTCATTCGTTATAATTAGAATTAGAGAAGAAAACTCATAGTTAGTAGATCAATGTGAGATTAGGTTAGGCTTACAAGGGAGGAGAGGGAGATTATATATCGAAGTGGAAGATGGTTTATACACCAATCGAAAGCACTAATGACGCCTATTACGAAACTGTAATAAACATTTTCCTAATGTATGTACTGTGCGAGTTATATTAATATACAGGGTATCTAGAAAATACGTTGCCACCCCTAGAAATCGCAAACGGTAAGACAGATGCCAAAACAGGAAAACACGTGTTTGATCATTGTAAAAGTACAACGTATCAAAGCAAAAATTGTTGTTCCAGGGCCACCCGCAGAGTCCCAGGCGGGATCCAACTCAAAATTTGCAAATGGTGACCAAATTACGTATAGAATGTTGACAGTAACTGATAGTAGTAACAGGAATGAAAGATGTTAGTAATTATTAATCATGTTTTCGTTACTCTTATTTTGAGTGTTATTGGAAATTAACAATGATGTAAGCAAAATAATTTTTAAATCTTCCTTGTAATGTTACTGAAAAACTCGATGTAATTGATGTACAAATCTTGTATGGCAGTGTAAGAATAAAAATTTACCATTCTGAGATAACAGGATTTGTACTCCTTTACATTCACAATAGAATTATTGTGGCAAACATCCACTTTTCATTCTAAACGAAGAAGTAGAACTGTTCTTGCAAGTTTACCTGATACTATACATGTCTACATTAAGTACTTTACATTTACATAGCTTGAATTAGAATCTATAACACGTTACATTTCACAACTTAGCTATTATCTAGATTAACATAAGTACATGTGAGGAAAAGCTATTAGCAACTAAGGACGATAAGAAAAATCTTAACGTTAAATCAAAGATAATGACTTCTAATATTGAATAATCTTACGTTTGTTAACTATTCATCTTATCTTCCTTATATAAATACAAAATATATCGATATTTTCGAATAAATTAAGGATTCTTTTTACAATAACAATATTTTTTTTAGACGATAATCATTCACACATTTACTCTGAGAACCGTATCTATTAATTCGGCTAATATATTTTGGCGTCTCAAAAGAATCATTGTTTGAATGGTATATAAGTGTACTTTCAAATAAGCCATCACCGGGCCTAGCCAAAATAGTGATAACATAGTGAATAACGTTTTCATTTTGCGTTTCACCTAAGGATTTGAAAGGAACTCGAATAAACGCTTTCGAAACTTTAGCTACATGTAATTCGGCACACTGATTATAAGGTTTGAACATACTATTTATATGACGTATAAGAAATTCAGAAACTTGAAGTATTTTCGATTTAGACTTCACAGTTGTTAAGGATTCCGGTTCACACGTACACCAATGCTCGTCTATACCAGCATCATGGCACGATCGATTGCCTTGTATCGGAAGAAATAAAGAAATACCTCGTGATGAGTTCATTAAGTTTAGAGACCTCTGTAACAAGGATCTCCTCTCAATTCGGCGTACATCTAAGATATCTTTTAAAGTCTCATGGAGATCAAAATGACTTGTTAACTTACGCGAGTTTTGCTGTAAATTAGAAATAGCGTCTCCATACAAATCACGAAACCACTCTGGGAATACGAAAAATAAATATGGTAAACGTTCTTCCACATAACCAACATATGTATCTCTGATGTCACTGAATCGTGATCCATGATCACTCATAAATATCAAAATAGTCTCATTTAAACTCCTGGACCTTAATAAATCCTTTAGGAGCGACTCATAATCTTCATCCCCCAAACCTGCAGCATTCAGAAAATCGTGACTTAAACTAAGGTACCAAAACAATGCAAAATATAGTTTCGAATTCAAAGATAACACTAACTTTCTGATATAATTATTGATTAGGTTAATTGATTTTCGAGGACCAATGCAAAATTTAGTCGAGTTATCTGAACCTTCTAACTTTGCTAATGATATGTACGTTCGTGCATAGTAATCGGCTGGCTGTTTCATAAATCCCAATTTGTCGTACGTAAATATCTTATCTTCCTCTCCAAATACTGTCCTGTATCCTTCATTACTGTAGTTCTTCCATAACCAAGGACAGTCATCAAACATTGTCCAAGCAGTTGGCCAGCACGTGTTTCTGAATTCCGTTAGTGTCAGTCCAGTCAGAACAGCAACCAGATTTGGAAGTGTGTTGTCATCAACTTTAGTATATCCGAGCATTTCAATAGCCTGCAATTTGTTTTTCAAGAAAGCAATTGTTTTTGGCATTTGTCGATACAAGTTTAGACGAGAAACTGAATCGATTCCAAGGATCATCACACTAAGTTTTAACCTTTCTTGAATAGATTTCCCTGAGCCGGATGTCGAGTTTGCACATCTTTCCTCTACTTCATGTTTCAAAGGAACAAAAGCATGATGATCTTCATATCTAATTGTTCCATATGCGAAACATTTTACTTTAATGAACTCCTCCTTGATTTGCACGGGTTCAGAGAAGTACGTGCAACTATTGCTGAACCTAAAACAGAAAAAGGTCAGGTAGACTATCTCTGTGTACAGTATTATAATAGGTTAATTACTAAATACTGCTTGTTAGAATATTTTATTACATCAATCCATGTTTCAAATGTTATTTAGATGTAAGAGGGCGACAATTTAAATAAAATTAATTCATATCACAACTCTGTAAATAAATGTCTTATTGTTAGTTATATGGAAACATCAGCAGTGAATCTCATTATAAAAGTCTACATATGCTAAATCATTGTTCTTTTAACATTGCACTGAACATATATATGTTGAATAATAATATGTTAGGTTGTATAATAAACTTCCTATGTACTTAAAGAATATGACAAATGTTACCGTTTTTCGTAAGATGTTATTTAATCTACTTGTTGTAAAGTGTTATTATATTATTAAGGAATATTTAAATGATTTAATAAACTAAGAATTGGCAACAGAAGCTTCTCCTCAGTACGTGGCAAGTGTGGTATAAATGGTTTCCTAATTAACATGTAAATGGTCATGTTTATATACTTAATAATATCTTCTATTTTATGGATAGAGAAAATGAGAACTGTACTGTTTGCATGAGAATTTCTCGTGTTTTGTAAGCTAATGAAACAGGCAAATAAATGAAACGAAATGAAATATGTTAGGTCATTACTTTACTCAATCGTATAAACCAAAAAGGTGGGTGTCTTGTCAACAAATCGTTACAAGTAGAAAAGAATCATCTCGGTGTTGTTAGGAAAAAATGGAGTTTAATTGTCAGCCATCAAACATCGTTGTTGTGATCAATTTAAGATTTATATGTAAGTACCCACTCACATGATATTATCTATGATTGGATTTCAGGTTTTATTAATTGTTCTTATTATTTCAGACAAATGTATTATATTTGAAAAAGCAATATGAATATGATTTAAATTGTCTGGATAGAAAAACTATAATTGCCATTTCTGGTTGTAGCTTATTGCATATCAAAATATTGACAATGAAATATTTAATGTTTGCTATAATAATTTTCTATAAAAGTAAATAAATTGCATATTTCATATAGAACCTTTGCCATCCAATTCTATCACACATTTCTCATGTGATAAATACGGTAGGCAAATAATTATACTCATATATCTTACCGAACATAAAACAAAGAAGTTAGAATGAGAAAGAAAAGAATATTTAACATAATTGGAAAGTTATGTATTTCCTTAAAATTTAATTTAAGATACGCATTACCATTTTTTCTTGTAGAGTCGTAATGCTTACCCGTTACAAGTACTTTTGTTATTAATACAAAATCGTAATTTGGAATTGTAATCGTAATTTCTTATATATACATAATTCAGGGGCGGATACAGGGCGGAATTCTGGGACCAATGTGTTATAATACGATAGATTTATTTATATATAAAATAAGAAAGTTTCCCTTTCTGCGCGGGAGCGATCGCCCCTCATATAATTGAAATTATTTACAAAATCAGAAGTAAGAATAATAGAGTGTTTGCCCTGAAAACTTTATTAGAAAGCAATTATTGTTGTTATATGATTGTAATTATGGATCTGTTCAGGTACGGATATCAAGTTTATTACCTAATTCATTGCTTATTCAATAGCTGACAGCTCCATAATCGAGTCGACATATTCGACACGCACGAGTGCTTAAAGTTTTGTATGTCGAGCACGTGTAGCGAATGGAAGTATCCGCGGTTAATGGAAGCCGGATTGGAACAAATATTCCATTATCAAGAATGTGAACTTCTTATAAGGAGGCTTGTGGATTTTGTGTTTCTAAATTCATTTTGGGCATACTAAAAGGTTGTTTACACCGTAAAGTTTAAAATTGCTTATAAATAAATTAATTTACTCAGTAATAATGAAGTCAGTAAAGACGAACATAATTTTCGGTTTTAATAATATTAATAATATTATTAATTTAATAATATTAATAATCACAAACTCATTCTCCTTATCTGGAACAAGGAAGAATTGCCACAAGAGTGGAAAGAATCAATCATTGTTCCAATCCACAAGAAAGGCGACAAAACTGACTGTAATAATTATCGAGGCATTTCTCTTCTGTCAACATCCTATAAAATCCTTTCAAATATTCTGTTAGCAAGATTGACCCCATACGCAGATGAAATTATTGGAGATTATCAGTGCGGATTTAGACGAAATCGATCAACTATCGACCAAATATTTACCATTCGCCAAATACTCGAAAAGAAGTGGGAATACAATACCCCGGTACATCAACTATTTATTGATTTTAGAAAGGCTTACGACTCGGTTAGGAGAGAAACATTATACAACGTTCTTACAGAACTTGGAATACCGAGAAAGCTAATTAGATTAATTAAGATATGTTTAAGTGAATCCCAAAGTAAAGTCCGGGTAGGAAAATTTTTGTCCACGAGCTTCCACGTCGAAAATGGCCTGAAACAAGGAGATGCGTTGTCGCCATTATTATTTAACTTTGTGCTGGAATACGCCATAAGGAAAATCAAAGATAGCAACCAGGGCCTAGAGTTGAACGGCATTCACCAGGTTATGGCATATGCTGATGATGTAAATTTAATAGGGGATGATAGGAGAACAGTAGAAATAAATGCAGAGATCTTATTAAACGCTTGCAGGGACATGGGTTTAGAAGTAAATGCAGAAAAAACTAAATACATGGAAGTGCGTCGGGACCGTAATACGGCAAATTGTGGAGGCGTTAAAATATTAAATAATGCTTTTGATAAAGTAGATACTTTCAAATATTTAGGATCAATATTAACAGACGAAAATCATATTCACGAAGAAATTAAATGTCGACTAAAAGCAGGGAATTCGTGTTACTATTCGGTTCAAAATCTCTTGTCGTCGCGAATTCTGTCGAGGAATTTGAAGCTTAAAATATATAAAACGATAATCATGCCTGTTGTTCTGTATGGTTGTGAAACATGGTCGCTTACTCTGAGGGAAGAACATAGACTGAAAGTATTTGAGAACAGGATCCTGAGAAGAATATTCGGACCCAAGAGGAACGAGAATGGGGAATGGCGGAAGCTTCATAACGAGGAACTACATAGTTTATACGGTTTACCCAACATTGTGAGGGTCGTCAAGTCTAGGAGGCTTAGGTGGGCAGGTCATGTAGCTAGAATGGAAGAAAGTAGAAACGCTTTCAAAGTCTTGACTGGTAGACCCATAGGAAAACGACCATTAGGAAGACCTAGGCGCAGATGGGAGGACAATATTAAGATGGATCTCGCAGAGATAGGAATACAAAGTAGAAACTGGATGCAATTAGCTAAGGATAGAAGTCAGTGGAGAGCTTTTGTGAACGCGGCACTGAACCTCCGGGTTCCATAGGCCATAGAGTTAGTTAGTTAGTTAGTTAGTTAATAATATTAATAATCGTAAATTATTTCGTTTATTTATAAAATCTAATGAAATAATCGCACCGCTTGGATGCCAAATGATCTAACTCAAAAATGAAAAAAAATGACTAATAATTTTATTCCGTTTTAAAGATGATTATTTTAGAAAAATGACTGTAAATAACAACTTATAAAACCACGAACTGTATAGTAATACGTACCAGTGGATGCGAACATAACAGAAATACTGGTTGTTTATGACATATTGAAGTTTAAAGTTTACTACTGGAAAATTTTAAGGTTGGAGATAGGTTGCTTGGCATCGAAGTGGTCGAACTGTAAAAAGTTTCGAGTCGTGTGCTACGTTTGACAAGTATTCTTACGATGTAATTCTTGTGCATTAAAAATAATTTATTAAAAGGAATTGTTTGCTGTATTTAAAAATAAATTAAATAAAATTTGTATAGTTTTTTTCTTGTCCACGATAAAGTTAAAAGTATTTAAATGCTAATGCCTGAAGTGAATTTCTGTAGGCTTTCGCGATCAATCAGTGTAGTGAATAACGCTCATAAAACTCTAAAATTAATTTTAAATTCAGGAAAATATGTAGTCCTTATGACATTATTGGCAACGCCATAAGGAACCAGTGCACAATATTAACTTCTTAAGCTCTGAAGTGCCAAAGACGACTCAAACTCATCATGAGAATTTTGCTTTTATTTGCAGTCTGACGACTACGTTTACAGCTTATTGTTTTGCAAGAGACAATTGAAGGGTTTGGTGCAAGAAGGAGGCAGCTCCACTTTTTCCAGTATGTAGCAAATCGAAAACAAACGTTTTAAAAATTCAGTTTTCACCGAAACCGAACAATATTCAGGCTTGTGTTAGGTTATGGGATATCAAATACCACTGACCAGAAGACACACCAATGCATGCGCATTTTTCGTTTATATGTGATAGGGCGTGCAACTCAATAGCACAAAGTGGAGCTGCCTCCTTCTTGCACTAAACCCTTTAATTGTCTTTCCTGTGACGTTTCCGAATAATTTAGACAAAACGGCTAAGAAAGTTATTCCACATCCTGTTATTTCAGAAATGTTTAGTAACTGTGAAACTGCCTGACGATGGTGGCAATCATTTTCTTGGAAGTGGCGGCGAATCGGATACTGAAGTTTGTGATAGCAGCGTGCCTGACAGTGAAACTTCGCAAGAATGAACGACCATGGGCGCCCGAAGAACATCTTCTAAGAGGGTGCTCATCTCCCTAAGATCTATTCCAGGCAACCTGATAGGAAACTCCACTTCCTCCCACCACTCTCCAATACGGAGGGGAAATCAAGCCTTTGACCTTCACAGGGAGGGAAGCTTTTCTAATAAACAAAATCGTGTACACACTAAATTCGTACGTCAATTCGCTCGCACCTGATGGTGAGAAAGCGCTGACTGCTGTTTTTACCTGTCAACCCCGAAAAACAAACAATTACTGTTTTTAATTGTTGTCTTTAAGAAAAGTATTTTTTACTATTTATGTATTAAAGTTTTGGCTTTAGTCCTATTTATTAAATTGCATTTCTAGAAATAAGAACTAATTCGTTATAAAGTTAATTTCCATAATTGTTTCACTTAAGAATCGGGAGAGAAAACAAACCAATCCTGTCGACATTCTGTCTTTATTTACAATTTCAAGGAAGGTAATCTTCTGGCTGTCTGAGTATCGAGTGCGCAGACTATCGACCTGTGTAAATATTGTATGAATTTAGCGTGTGTGGTAACTATATTATATATAGTGTCGTGTGAAATTAGTGCATATTAAATTGTATTCTGTATCCATTATGTTTTGTATAGTTTATATTATCTGAAACAAATTTTAGTGCATATTAAATTGTAAATAATTGCGTATTTAGTGCTTTGTAAAGCGACAATTCATGATGCTTGCAGTAGTTCTGCGATAAAACATGAGCCCGGGACAGCGTTACGAAGTGGTGAGAAGCGTTGCATTTTGAATATCTTCCATGCTTTAAGAGAACAACACCCTAATTTAACTGTTGAAGAATTCGCCGACATGACTGGGAAACAGACAAGTGTAGGAAAGGCAACTGTTTATAGAAGTAGGCGGGAGGCTAAATTTAATGAAAATAAATTAAGAAGTCCCAAAAATACTCGTACAAGTATTTCCCCTCTCGGAAAACTATGACGACTTCACGAAATCGGCAATTCGATCAAAGGTTCATCAGGTCTTTTCCCGTAATGAATTGCCAATGTTAAATAAAATTCTGATAGCTATAAATACCGATGATGAACTGCCCTGCTTTTCTCACTCAACTCTCCATAGACTGTTGAAAATAATGAAATTCAAGTATGTATAGCACCCATTAATTGCATTGACCTCCAGACAAGAGTTCTGTGAGAACTAAAAAGTTTTGTTGGGGCCGTGGTGGCTCCGTGGTAGAGCGTTCACCTCTGGGGCATAAGGCCCTGGATCGATCCCAGCTCGTGCATAGTGGGCTTTGTGGTGGACAAGCACTGTTTTTGCAGATTTTCTCGGAGTTCTCCTGTTTCCTCCTACTTTTTTCTTTGCACTGTTTCATTCATTCTCATCATAGTCTCCTTTAGCCTACCCGGCATAACTGCGATACGTAAAACTCAAAGATTTAATTTCATTTCCAAACATCTGTTACTCTCCCTCCCCCTCAACGGTCGTCAGGACTGTTGACAACTCCGTTTTTATTAAAATAGTCAAGTAACAATTCAAAAGTCAGTTTCCTCTATTATCAATTGGCTAAACTCAAGGCCAACGAAAGGGCCGGGTGAGGATTGCAACCACACAAGGCGCCAAAATTTAGGGGATTTTAGGGGCGTCAAATTCACTATGATGGTTAAGCTCCAATATTATAATTTTGCTTGAAACGACAGACTCAGACATGGGCCTGTTCAAATTACGTAGCATCTGTAGTTACTATTTCGTGTCAGGCTTCAATCAATCTGGGATTGTTTTTCTAAGTCCACCATAACAAATTTTCCCCCTTAATAAACTCAGAAGACTTCAATGTTGATGAATCTTGTATGTATGATGCCTTACCGTAAATTTAACGCCGCGTATTAATAAACAACAAACAAACTTGTAATATTATTGCCACCATCACATCAGGTGTACGTACGAAGAGAAAAACGTAGGAAAATGATTTCATTGAAAAATAATCAATAGAAACCAGGGCATTTGCCTGAGTTGAGGCGCCAGGGGCGAGACGCATTTATTCACTATTATCAGTGTGTATACATATGGTTATTTTTCTTCTGGTTCTTTTTAATGTAAGAACAAATGTATATAAGAGAGGAAACAAGAAGTGTTTTATTATTATTATTATTATTATTATTATTATTATTATTATTATTATTTCAGGTTCTATTGTTATTATCTTAACGCACTGATAATTTACCCATATATACGTATTGTACTTGGTTTCCGATTTTATATTATGAAATTCATGTATCAACGCAGTAAATACCAATTCAATTACCAACCCTGACATCCCTTGCCATTCCAACATTATGTCATAACCCCGACTGCCAAAAAAGAAGGAAAATAAACAATACAACTGTTCCATAAAATTTCCATTAAAATGACACATGTGCTACTTACTCACTAATGCAGGTAAATGTCATTAAGTGTTTTAAAATACTCAATGTTATTATGAAAGTTGTAATTTATTATTTAGGCCTAGACATATTTAAATACACTCTATACCTCCGTGTGCGGGGGCTGATGGTGGAAGACGGAACACCAACATTCACCTGTACTTGAGCGTGGTGGGGGAAAAAACTTCTTCTTTTTCCTATCCTTTTATGTGAAACAGAGAATAGTTGCTATATTACGTTTGGTATTTTTTTTTTATTTGTAATAAGAAAATCTTAAGACATTTAGTACATTTTCGTGAGCCAGAAGGGGGCCCATGGGAACGATCCGTACAACAGGTGTCGCTTAAACAAATGGTGTTCAGTGGAGTTCTTCAGGAAGTGTTCGGGCTAATTTTCCTTTTCGGGAAGTGTGTTGTGTGAATTTTGATGTTGACGAAGAAGACAAGCAAAATCCTTTGTATTTCTTCAGACGATAACGTAACTCATCTTATTTTTAATGAGACTAATCGTTAAGCCGATCAGTTCTTTCATACACATCCAAATCTCAAGCCGAAGTCTCGCGTTCGGGATTGGGTTCCTGCAATCCCTGAAGAAATGGAACTTTTTATAGCTCCTCTAATACTTCAAGATATTGTCAAAAAGCTCAGCTATGGTCTGTACTTCAGTCGAAGATGATCTGTAGCCACCTCCACTTTTTCCAAAAAGTAATGAGTGAAAAGCGTTTCATGTTATTATTCAAGTACACACATTTTGTAAATAATTCAACGTTGGATACCTACACGGGAAACAAGAAACTGTTCAAAATTGTCCCTATAATAAACCACGTTAGGGAAAAATGCAAGTGTTTCTACACAACGCAGCAGGATATCTGCGTAGATGAATCCCTTCTTTTGTGGAAAGGTCGCCTGTCTTGAAAGCAGTATGTTCCATCGAAATGAAATAGATTTGGCGTCAAATTTTTTGAACTATGTGAAAGTGCTTCAGGATATTTTTGAAATTTTGTTATTTATACAGGCAGAGATACATACAGTATTACGGTTCCAACTACCCTAATACCCCACCTGTTAAGTCGAGTTGTTCTTGAATTAGCACATGATTTACTGAACAAGGGCTATACTATCTACTTAGATAATTGGTATATTAGTGTTGAATTGACAGAGACTTTATGTGAAAATAAAACAGATATTGTAGGCACAATACGAATAAACAGAAAGCGAATCCCTTCCGAAATGATGATTGAACTTTTGAAGAAAGGTGAGTATATTGCTTGCTTCAAGAACAAGCTGATGTTCTTGCGATGGCGCGATATGTGGGCAACCCATGATGACTCGGTTGAAGTGAAAACCCATAATCGGACTTAATTGAAACCTCAGATTACTTTGGATTACAACGAAAAGATGACCGAAGGGTGTGGTTGACCGAAGTGACGGACAAAGTAAGACATACCGAGCTCCGAGGAAGAGAGTGAAAAAAATGCTATTTCAAAATTTTTATGCATATGTTAGATATTGTTTGTCTCAATTCTTACATCCTGTATAAACAATATGGAGGTTCTAAGAAAACATTGTCTTTTGTCGTCAAGAAAAACATTCAAGTACAACAAAACAATCCTGGTCCATCAGGCCGATCATCCTTGCAACCTTCTTTGGCTCGTTTCGTCATTTTCCAGGTAAGATCCCGCGTGCAGGTTCCAAAAAGAACCCCACAAGAAGGTGTAAAGTTAGCTACGATAAAGGATTTGGAAGAGAAAGTAGATATTGGTGTGCAGATTGTAAAGTAAGTCTTTGCGTTTCCCTACGCTTCAAACTTTACCATACGTAAAAGTAAGGTAATAAGTGATCTTCCTGTGAACTGTTTCAGATATGAGATTCATTCACACATGCTATTTGGTTTTTGAAAATTTGTTATTGTATAATGTTTGTCTGTCTTCATTTGTATATTAGTATTATGATTTTGTATTGCATTTTTCAAAAGTTGCATTGCTCTTGTCAACTGTTGCTTTAAGGCGAATTCCAATATATATATATATTTATATTATCCCATACTATTCGAAAATTTTGTGTTTGAATTATGTCTATTTTCTTCACATATAAACAAACGAAAAATCAATAAAAAAATATAATGATGATGTTGACACTCAAAATAATATTGTGACGAGTAAATTCGTCAATCATGCATTGCGGAAAAATATGTTGGGTGAGACGACATAATTCGTCACCGCATTACACTATTGGGCGTGACGAATTAATGCGTATTTTTTTTAAATATTCCCCATTCAGATGCAACTTTCTGATCCGGCAAGTCCCCAGTTAAGATGTTAAATAACCTCGTATAGAAAAGTGCTAAGAATTCTTTCTTTGCAATTGTACATACATATGTGTTTATGTGTGTGCTAGCAGTGAAGACAAAAATCGCCCTGAACTCCTTACATGCCAAAAAAATCTCCTCACAATGCTTTCCAATAAACGATCTTGTTGTTACTTTTATAGCTTTTGTATCAGTTCATTGCGTTGCGTTTAAAACCTGGAATCTCCCAGTTAATCCTACAATGCATAGTAGGACAAATATGGATCATAGTGGTAAATAATCTGTGCTTTCCTACATAACGGTATGTAGTTGCTAATGCATGTTGAACCAGCTTGGGAACGTTCGAAGCTAGTTGTAATTCCACAGTTTCCGTATAGATGGCACTATTAAGCGTACCGGTACTTCCGATACTCATTCTTGTTTTTTCTTGCAGACCCATTTTTATTCCACAGAAAATTAAAAAAAAAAATGCATAGTAGGGTTAAAATGAACGCTACAATACGAATAAAAAAGTCAGTGAGTCGACTTACGGCAAAACAACGATCAACATGTTGTGAATCGTATCTCAAGTAAAAACTAAACTTCTCAGTTGAAAAAATGAAAATATAATCAACTATCTAAAAGGTAATAACTCATCCGTCACCATGGAAACAAAAGAAGAAAAATCAAATCTTCAAAGATATCAAAACTATCTTTGGTAAACGATAAAAAATATTTTGATCTATGTGAACAAGTGCCAGAAAAAAGGGTTGGAAGGAAGCAAAACAGCAACAATATTTGAAAAAATGCTGTGCATATTCTATTGTACTTAACGAAACTATACAGGTTAAGGTGTTGCTAGTAATTTAGTGACCAATAAAAGTGGTTAATTCGGTTATAACGAAACAGGACCGCATCCACCGCGACCAGAATAGAAATTTTTGAGATAAAATGATAATAGTTTTAATGAATAGCTATATAGAAGGTTTTAAGTGCATATAAATCATATATCATCAATTGTATTTTTTTCTTTTCAAATTACCGCGTAATTGCTTACTGGTATACTTTTTAATATATGATAAATCAGTTAGTCTCGCTATTTTTAATTTACCAGTATACTATTTGAAAAAAAAATATTTTTTGTAAAATGTTTTAACCTCTTCAGTCCATAAGTGCACATATGTTCACAGCTTGTCAAAAGGAAGTTTCGAGGTATGAATTCCCCTAAGATTTTCTCAAAATATCTTTTGCTCCGAGGAAAACAGTCGTAGTTTATTAACAAGCCAAGAAGAATAAAATAAATACGTGTAGAGTTTCGTCTGTACCACAGAATTGAAGCACATTGGATTTTATCCAAAATTTAAACAAGCAAACAAATGTAGAAGATAATTTTGCAAGAGAAAAGAACAGAAACAACTGAAAAAGTCATATAAACTGCACATAAAGTGATCAAATTTTGCAGAATTTTGCTTTTCCGTGATTCAGTCTGAATAACTCTGTATGTTACAGTATCAATTTCAATAAATTGCATACATATGTTTCTATTTTGTTGTTGTTTGTGTTATTCTGTTTTCAATCCGAGTAATTCAGTGTACCAGACTAAATTTCAGGAAGAGAAAGGTATATACACATTAAACATACTGTAGTAATTTTTCTAGTATCGTATATTGTTATGATTACTCTATATTTGGGGCTCAGAAGTAAAGTAGCATGATAAAATATTAATTTTACAGAAGAAGCAAAAAAAAAAAAAAAAAAAGTATTTGCAAGGCAATATTTTGTTGAATTGCGAGGGTTGTTTATTGACGAAAAAATTGATCACTTCCTGCGTTCCAGTTGTCCACATCTCAAAACGTGCCTAGTGTTCCTCGTACTAAACTAAATACAGAAAATTATGATAACTCAATTTCGACCAAAAAGTGACTTGGCATAATTTACCTCTCAGCCCTAGATAAACGTTATTTGAAAGTAATCGTTTTGCCATTAAAATTTTACATTCAAGTAATACTATAGAAATGTAATTCTAAAAATACACCAATCACACTTATTTTCTGTAAGTTGGCCACTTTTTAATGGAACCGATGGTGGCCAACATAGGTTTCACTGTATAAATTCTGGGTACAACAAGCTCCTTATATGTATTAAATCATTATTACTTGGAAGCATCTAATTTGATAGACATTTTTATCATTTGCTTTACTAGTAAACATATTGGAAGATAGAGAACGAAGAAAGATTTTTTCTGGAGAACCTTGAAAACTCAGATATCGTGTTTTTTTTTATGAAATCAATAAATAATTGATGTACCGTAGTATTGTATCCCCATTTCTTTTTTAGTATTTATCGAATGGAAAATATCTGGTCGATAGTTGATTGATTTAGTCTAAAACCAAATTGCTAATTCCATAATAGGATATTGAAAAAAGAGATGCCTCTCAATAATTATTACAATCAATTTTGTCCCCCTTCTTGCGAATTGGATTTTTTTAAAATTCTTTCAACTCTTGTAGCAATTCTTCCTTATTCCAGATGAGAACGAGTTTGTGTATCTCGTTCCAACACTTTCCCCTTCAAGTAAAATTAACTGAACAGGTATTTCGTCTACACATGCAGATTTATGTTTCTTCAGTTTCTTTATAGTAAGTTCTCTTTCTGTTCTGGAATATATGGTTAGGCTCTTGGTTCTGCTGTATGTATTTCATTTTATCCACGTACATTATTTTTTGACTCCTTGTTGAGCAAATTATCAAAGAAACTTTTCTATTCATTTAAAATACTATCTGTATCCACGAGAATTCAGCCATCCGATTTCTTTGATATACATGCACAAGGTTAATAAATTTGTTGATGTTCTTATAAATGTCCCGAATATTTACGTTTTTACTATCATCTTTACGTTCAACAATTTTAGCTTTGAAGAAAACCACGTTTCTTAGTTCTAAAAGTTTTTTTTTTTTTTTTTTTTTTAAGTTTCCCGCCAGATATTAATGAAATTTTGTGCAATTCTTTCGTTCGGATTTTATAGTCAAAACAACTTTCTCTTCTCTGTTTGTTCAATGCATTCGTGGTCAAGCCATGCTTTGTTTCTACGTATTTCCGCGTAATTCAGGTTTTCTTTTTATGAAATTTTAATATTACCTCTAATTTTAATCTAAGTATCCTCAGCATGAGTGTATTTCTAGTTTTATTAAACCGAGTATATGTTCGACACTTCAATTTGGTATCCCTTCTCTAATTTCTTTAAGTTAAACTTCTCAACGATAATCTTTCTCTTATAATCGCAGTTACGAGGTAGCAATCAGTGTCACAGTCAGCTCTTTTGAACTATAGCTATCAATTATGTTAGACTGTCGTTTTCTATCTAGCACGTCGCGGTATTGGGATTTTGTACTCTTCATGATAAGATTTTTATAAATTACAAAAATCATGAGTCTAGTAAATTATTGATTGTAGCTTTGAAAAATTCAAAATTACTAATAAAACTCCAACTGACCAAAGCAGTATATATATTTTAAGATTATATACTGCTTTGGTCATTTGGAGTTTTATTAGTAATCATGATCCTAGTTCCGTTGCCATTACTTCCTTATGCAGACTTTTGTTCCCTATAATCGGTTTAAAACTATCCTTTCACCACCATCTTCACATTGAAATCTCCTAATAGAATTTTCATATGGTATTGCGGGGAGTGCTCAAATAACCTTCTACTTTGTCGTAAAAAAAAAAAAAAGAAAAGAAAGAAAGAAAGAAAGAAAAATAACCTCTCCTTTTCATCGCCATCTTTATTTTCTGTTAGGGCGTGCACATTTAGAACAATATTATTACATCCCAACCCTGAACAGTAAGAAAAGAAAATCTATCGTTAACAAATTCAACACGAGTAATTGCTGATATTTTCGTTGTTTGAAAATGAAAAGCCTAACTTATTCCTAGTTGGTCATTTTTATTTCATTTCCCTTAAAAAAAAAGAATGTGAGATTTCTGGTTTGTACCGTTCCCTTTCATTCCCATGTAATTTCCTGAACATCTACCATATCCATCCTATATTTCCCTAACTTCCACTTACTAATTTTAATGCGGGTATCCTATGAAGACTTCTTGTATTTCTATTCCAAATCCCATGCCCATTTTACTTTAAACAGCTCTTGCCAAGTTCTGGACTCGGTCTTCTGTAAATGTGGCTGAACGAGTATCTTTTTCATAGGATGACGTTATTAGCCTCCCGTCAAATTCCCAAGCTGGAGGAACACCCCTTGTCGTCTGCCTGCGACTGTTTATTCAATATTATTCGCAGCTAACCTCTGTATATAGAAACCTTCTTCTAGATCCTCAACGTATGTACACCCCATGTTGTGATGACAGGAAAACACATTGCTTGTTTATACTCAAATTTTAACGTGTGGTTGGCAAACACCGTGCTCGTGGGTTTATTCGGGGTTCTCCCGTTTCCTCCCTCTTTCCTTATTCCACCATTTCACTCATTTCTCATTATCACCGTCTCTTTTAGCCTAACCGGCATAACTGTGGGACGTTAAACTTAAAGATTTCATTTCATTTTTTTTTTTCAAATTTTAACAGAGAATATTGAAAGATCTAATATATATTTCTATCCCATTTCCTTTTAACTGAATTAGCAAGATTGGTATATTGCGTTGTCCCCGCGCCGTTAAAGTCAAACGGATAGTAAATTCGTTGTAAAGTTACTAACCTGACTTGTAACAAATTCAGTCATACCTGGACCGGTATGGACAGAACACTCATACCTGGAAACCAAATTAAGTAAATTACGAATACTGCTACTTTTTGCTTTTTAAAATGTCAATACAATTTGGTGAACAGTAGGCCACAGAAATTCTTGATGTACAAAGTCCGCGAGATAGGCAACCCAACTAACGCCTGCTCCAAGATTAATTACGCCTGGTAGAGTAGCTAGAACAGCAGCATGAAGTTGCCCCAAACTGTTAAAATAACAAATCGTAAAGTGTGTTTTTGTGCAGGAATGAGGAGGAACGCTGGCTGACGAAATGACAAAAGGGAGTCTTGAATACTTGTACTCACAGTAAACAGCACAATACCAGAAAAAAATATGCGGACACCAGAGGCCGATGAGTAGATAACAGTCAGGGTCCTAAATAATCTTATAATTAACTCAAATGAGGGATTATAAACAAGTTAACTTACTTCAAATGACTATACATATATGCGTATCAAATAATATACGGATAGATTATGCGGTATATGTAGTACAATATTTTTTTTAAAAAAATAAACACAAAGCCTTGCGCTGAGTTTTAAAACTGTTAACAGTAGTCCTACCTGCAAATCAATTAAAGTATGGATTGATCATTCGGGGGAAGACCCCAGCCGCTAATGAAAATTTTGGGGGTCTAACAGGGTCTGAGCTCCTAGGTTCCGGGGCCACTGATTAATATGTAATATTACTTCGAAAGAAGAACTTGTCTGATTTCATTATTCGTTTAAAAAAATTGAAAATGCTAAATATTGTTTTGCAGTAATTTATTTGTAAATATTAAAAATGCAAAATTCGATGCAAAAAACACTTAAATGAGTCGGAGAACTTACCCGTACTAAGCGTATTACTCCTTAGGTTGCAAATATAACTGACAAGGGAACCTTCCGAAAATGATAGTTGCAGTGAAAGATGTGGCCTATGCCAATTGAAAGAGCTGTAACAGAGATGAGCATTCCCAAAAAATTAGCTGCCCATAGCAATAGGTTCAAGAAATATAAGGGGTGGAAGTTCGGGAAACAGCAAGGTTGGACAAGGGGGAAAAGTGCAAATTTCGCAAAAAAAAAGGGGGGGCACGGCAAAATACAATGCTGACAAGTGATGTATAGAAAGAGACTTGCCACAATAGGGAACCAATGTAGGCCACCAGTAGGGTTAACAGTGTTGCCAACTGCAATAAAAAGTACATGTTTTGCAAAGAGTAATATATGAATTGAGTGCAATATTCAGTGTCATGTAGAACATAAGATATGGCGTGTAAAATCAGTGGTACAATCTAACAAAAGAAAATAGAAAAAACAGAAGTACGAAAAATACGGTAAAGACGAAGTTGGCCATATTGCGCAACATTTGAACACGAACTGTGCATATTAGAATGAACAAAGCAAGAAGCACCGACTATGCAGGAAACCGACGTATCTAGAGTCGAGAAGAAAAACGAGTTCCAAAGTTGGCAGCACTGGCCATGAACATTCAGACAAGTCTAATATAGTTAGGCCACTCACTTTACAAAAAGAAAATCCGGCAACAGGCATCGCTCGGAATGCATCAATGCTAGAGTGATTGAGGCAATGCCAAGTCGGGGAACATGAAATGGTTGGGTTAAGCCAACAACTTATAATAGAAGTAGACATTATGTCATGGTTGGGTCGTATGTGGGAATATACAGGGTGTCCCATTAAACTTTGTGACCTGAAAGCTTTGAGAAACGAACAAAAATGTGACGGATCCAGTTGTACAGGAATGTACCAATGTCAGGGGATGATAAAAGTCTGTGAGAAGCAAGTGCCCCCAGGATCCCCATCATAGGGGCCCAGGAGCCAACTTCAAACTTTTAAATGGCAACAGGGACCGAGTGGTACCTCTCTCGATAGATCATGGAATATGCAACAACACATATAGGAAACATTTGCTATATGAAGCACGTTTTTCAAAATGGCCGCCAGAAATATTTGTTGTGTCTTAACATGGCATCGAATATTGTGATCTGAAATTGCTGCGAAGCGAAAAGAGATGTTGCAAATTCAATTGCACAGGAATGTACTCATGTCGAGGGCCAAAAAAACTTTGTAAGAAGCAAGTCCCCAGGGTCCCCATCATAAGGCTCGAGGGGTCAACCGCGACATTTCAAATGGGAACAGGGGGCGGATGATATTTCTCTGGATAGATACAACACCGCCTATAAGAAACATTTGCCATATGAAGCACGCTTTTCAAAATGGCCGCCAAAAATGCACTTTGTTCTTGTCACCGAGCAGATATTTTTGGCGGCCATTTTGAAATCCCATATAGTAAATATTTCTGATATGCGTTGTTGCATATTCCATGATTTATCGAAAGAAATATAACTCAACCGATGGTGCTATTTGAAAGTTTGAAGTTGGCCCCTGGGACCCTATGATGGGGAACTTGGGGGCACTTGCGTCTCACAGAAGTTTCTCGCCCGCTAACATGGGTACATTCCTGCACAACTGGATGTGTCACATTTTTTTTTCGCTTTGAAACTATTTCAGTCGCAGAGTTAGGTGGGACACTCTGGATACATCATATAGGCGGTGATAGTACTGCAGACAGCAACACACAGCAGATCAAGCCTTTGATTATGTTTGCTTTCTACTGGTGTGGATATGTGATAGAAAGACCACCAAAGGTTCCGACACCTCTAGAGTACTGTTCCGAGGCATTCACAGGCGATCATTCTACTATGTATGACGGATTGGCAGTATTCCGCTGTGCTCACTGCAAATGTATCTTCTGTTTGGACCATTGTCTCATCGAACAATTGCACGTACAATGTACAAATGATGAAAACGCTAATGCCTCTTGCCGGAATTTTCTTTTTGTGAAGCGAATGGCCTAACTATATTAGAATTGTCTGGATTTTCACGGCCAGTGCTGCCAACTTTGGAACTGTTTTTCTTTTCGACTCTAGGTACGTCGGTTTCCTGCATAGTCGGTGCTTCTTGTTTTGTTCATTCTAATATGCACAGCTCATGATCAAATGTGGCACATTATGGCCAACTTCGTCTTTACCGTATTTTTCGTACTTCTGTTTTTTTCTATTCTCTTTTGTTAGATTGTACCACTGATTCTTATCTTATGTTCTACATGACACTGAATATTGCACTCACTACATATAGTGCTCTTTGCAAAACATGTACTTTTCAATGCAGTTGGCAACACTGTTAACCCTACTGGTGGCCTCCATTTGTTCCCTATTGTGGCAAGTCTCTTTCTATACATCGCTTGTCAGCATTGTATTTTGCCGTGCCCCCCTTTTTTGCGGAATTTGCACTTTTCCCCTTGTCCAACCTTGCTATTTCCCGAACTTCCACCCCTTATATTTCTTGAACCTATTGCTATGGGCAGCTAATTTTTTGGGAATGCTCATCTCTGTTACAGCTCTTTCAATTGGCATAGGCCACATCTTTCACTGCAACTATCATTTTCGGAAGGTTCCCTTGTGAGGGTTGATGATTTGTTTAATATTTGTGCAAATTTACACAATGAGACCCAAGGAGAAAAGAGGAGAATATAGTGTCAATAAACAACAATTTAAAAATGCACGAAACTAACGGTTAATATCAAATATAGAACCATTAACAGAATAACTCTGTAACTAGTCTTCTCAATTCATTTTCCTTCCTTTATTTTCAGGATTACATCATCACTAAATTTCTCCACTGGAGATTATCTTTCATTTAGCAGCATCCAACTGGAGGTCAGCCTTATAAGTGAAACATTGTAAAAATGATAAACGGCGAATGCGGGAATCGAACCTGGGTAGTGTACATATAAAGAATTAATATTGCAAACTGGGAGAGCGCAATTGCCAAAAATAATGGAGAAAAACAGTCTTAAAGTTGTCTACTCGGTGCATATATTGTACAACGCACACATTTACCAAGTGTCGGAGTGGGAAAGTGAGGAAAATCTTTCCGGGATTGGTACCTGTTCGAGTCATACATTTTTTTGCTTCAACGAATAAAGTAGCCATTTGTTACTACAGTAAAACCTGCCTTCAACGGACCCTTTATTAAACGGAAAACTGTCTTAAACGGAAATATTTTACGGTCCCATGAATTTTGGAGCAAAAAACGTGTAAAAGTCCCTTCATTAAGCGGAAACTGTGTTATGCGGACAACGGAAAACAAAATAAACATTTAGCGGAAAATTCTGAGTTCTGGGACAACAGCGTTTAGAAAATTTTTAGACACCCTGTGAGACGGCAAACATATACGTTACACTGTTTGCTATAAATTCTTCGTTCTTTTGTTAAATCTTTCTGGATAGTGAGTGTTGACCTTCCCAACCACTACTCATATTCACCCCCACAATCTTCGGCTAGTGGTACGGAGCATGTCAGCTGTCAATCTTCTTTGTGTCGGCGTACTTCTGTTCCGCTTGTGTAGCGGCTAGCGACAGCCGCCAAAAGGGAGGGACGAGAAAACTGACAAAACAATGTTCTGGAAAGAAGGAATTGAGGCAGCCAAGCAGGAGTCATAAGTCTTTATCACGTGTCGTGATGACCTGCAAGGAAGGGTTCAGAAGACTTTCAGAATTCTAGAGAAAGCCTTTCTGTATTCTCAATTATACCGCGCGACGTTTTGAACAAAATGCATCTTGGTTTGAAGCAAAAACTCATGTGCAGAACATTTGAGAGAATGTCATTACTTCTCATTTGCGCTTTCTGATCCCCCTTCCCCTGAGTCCCCTTTCTTCTTTCCCTTGCTCTCAGCAGGGATGGTTCTGAAATCTCATAAACATAGACATACCAGATTTAAGGAAATAAAAAGTTCCTTGACCCACAAATACTCAAAAATGTACAGTAATTTTCTGTTTATTGTTGTCCTTGACCTCCTCAACTCTCGGTTTTATTTCTTGCCAATCACCTTGCAATCCAAGTTTTAGCAATATACCTCTAAACTTACATTTTTGCATTAGTTCGCCAGCAGTCATTATGGCTTGTAAAAGACGGGTTGTGCTTGATCTTAACACCAGAGTAAAAGTGATTCAGGCTAGTGAGCGAGATAAATTGAATGTAAAGGAAATCATGAAGATGTTCAACGTCGGTAAAACTCAGGTGTACGAGATTCTGAAGAAAAAAACGGAAATTTTGAAGCGATGGGAAAACTGTACTAATGGAAAAATAAAGAGAGAACTTAAGAAAACTGAAAATCAAGACATCAATGAAATTGTGTGGGAGTGGTTTGTTAGTGTGAGAGCGAAAAATCACCGCATATCGGGCCCTATGTTACAGGAATACGCTAAAACGGTAGCTGAAAAACTGGGAAAAACTGAATTCAAAGCATCTAATGGATGGTTAGAAAGTTTCCGCAAAAGACATCAGATCGTTTCTAACGAACTTTGTGGTGAATCGTGTGATGTAAATAGTGAAACATTTGATGAATAGGTTGCTAAATTACCTTCCATTATCGAAGGGTATGACATTGAAAACATAGCAAATGGCGACGAGACGGGATTATTTTTCCGCGCGTTACCGAATAAATCGTTATGCATGAAAGGGGAGAAATGTTCGGGAGGGAAATTGTGCAAGGAAAGATTGACTGTTTTTTTTATGTGGTTTTATGTCGGGGGAAATGGAAAAACCTTTGGTGATCGGTAAGGCTGCTAAGCCACGATGCTTTAAAAACATGGACCTACAAAAATTACCTGTTGATTGGAGATCCAACAAAAAGGCGTGGATGACATCACAAATCATGGAAGAATGGTTAACGGCATTTAATGGCAGAATGAAGAAGCAAAACCGGCATGTTTTGCTTTTTCTGGATAACGCAACATGTCACCCTCACATCGAACTTTCCAACGTCAGACTTGCTTGGTTCCCTCCAAACACCACAAGTGTTTCTCAACCAATGGACCAGGGCATCATTCAGAATGTTAAAATACATTATCGTAAACTGTTAATGCAATCTTTGCTCGCCAATATGAATTCTACATCATCCGCCTCTGAACTAGCTAAACGTGTCTCAGTTCTAGATGCGGTCATTTGGATAAGCCAAGCTGTAAAGAAGTTGTTACCAGAAACTGTGACGAAGTGTTTCGAAAAATCAGGATTTCCAACGGGTAAAGTTATTGTGAGTGAGGATAATGCGAATGAACAGCAAGAGTTACAAAATTACATTAACGAAGCTACTTTCACTAACTGCAATGCCGAGGATTACATCAATATAGACAGTGATGTGCAAACTGAAGCAGAAACAACAAATATAGATGATTTAATCAAGAATCGTACGGAAAATCGAAAAGGAGTAGATGAAGATGAGGAGGAAGAGGAGTGCGATATCGAGTTGAACGAAGAGTGTAAGATAAAAACGTATCAAGATGCTCTCAGAAGTTTAAATGAACTGCAACAGTTTGCCTTGCAGAAAAATGACTCTGATTTACTTAGTGTAGTTTCTCAGGCTAGAGTGTGTGCGGAAAGTCGAGCAGCCAAGCAGCAATGTATACAGAAGACCCTGCTTGATTATTGGAAAAAGTGAAGAAAACGTATGGATAGCATATTTTGTGTGTGTGTGTGTGTTTATGTGTATGTGTGTTAATTCGTAGAAGAAAGAAGTACTGTAATTGAACAAGGTACGTACAGCAATATATTTTCTCAGTATGTCCGTTATAAGCATGTATTTTTTGTAAAGGAAAGGTCTACCTTCATTAAGCGGAAACCTGACTTTAACGGAAATTTTTGTGAGTCCCGTTCGATTCCGCTAAAGACAGGTTTCACTGTATAAGTAAAATATTAATTCAGTATATGTTTATAATGAATAAAACAATAGAAATTTTGAAATCACTTGTAAAATCTTTCAATGCTCCATGTTAACTACGATAGGAACAAAATTTAATCTATTTCGTAAATATTATTGTTACCACAGTAGTTGTGTAAAAAAATGTTCTTGACGCTTCGTGTCTACATCTGTAGACAGTGTGCGAATTACAAGGGAAATGAGGAAGAAATCTCCTTTGGTTATAGCAACATCCAGTATTAGCAAAGGGGATTTCCCCCTCAACTCCTTTGTAATTCACAAACTGTCAACAGATGTTGACACAAAGTGTCAAGAACATTTATTACACAACGACTGTCGTAACCAGTGGCGTATTTAAGGGGGGCGCTTCCGGGCTTAAGACCTTCCAAAATGTTATTTACTATATTAAAGTAAATGAAATATCTTGGAGAATTTTCACATTTCCAGGACTAAAATATGATAAATAATACTCAAAAATGTGATTTACTTACGTTACGCGTGCAGTTTTGCTACACGAGTCCATAGTATAGGTAGTCATAGTAGTAGTAGTAACAACGGGTCAGGAGCCCCGCAGAGCTCGTTTTGTTCCAGCTTGACTGTCATATTAATTTAACCTCAACTGCTTGTTCCATTCTCTTCTTTAATTCCTTAACCTCAGGTGCTCCTTGAATTCTCTTCTTTAATTCCAACAAACTGACAATTTTCTTCTATTACTATAATACACAATACATACAGTAGAAGGTTTGGACAATCGCGAACTGCAAGCAATCAGAAAAGTGTATTTAGTTCCTATAGCTAGGGTCGAGGGTGAAATTAAAATATACTGTTCAGAAGATACTGTCTACAATGCAGTAAGTAGAGTGGGTCATGGTGGGTGGTGTGTCGCAGTGGGTCACATGCTGTTGACCCTCGACCCACCGACCCACTTCAACTCTAATCTAAGGGGGGGATACTTGGTTCGTTCCCAAGGCAAGTAAGCTTGAAGTGGACAACATCGTGCTCGTGGGTTTTCTCGGGACCCTCCAATTTTCTCCTTCCACTAATTTGCCCATCATAATTCACTTGCTTTAATCATGGCCTCCCTTAACCTAACAGGCATAATCGTGGGACATTAAACGCAAAGATCACGAAATATCGAAAGTGCTAATAACAGTATGTGAGAAGTGCCTAATAGACATGATGAGTTGGAACGAAACTTTGTGTAGGGACAATACGCAAAAAATAAACGAATAAGAGTTTTTTTAATTTTCTGTGGAAAAATGGTTTTAGTGGACAAAAACTCCCATCCAAAATTTTGAAATTTGACGCCCGAAACTCAAAACGCGGACCGAAGGGAACGAAATTGTGCGCAGATATTTAGACCCAAAATGAGGGAATATGTATATGTCAGTATAGTCATGAAGAGTTGCAACGAAACTTTGTGTAGAGACAATAAGCAAAAAGGAAACGTATATTTTTATTTTTTTTTAAATTTTCTGCGGAAAAACTGTTTTAGAGTGCAGAAACCCCTGCCCAAACTTGTGAAAATTGACGCCCTAAAGGCAAGAACTGATGAACTGAAGTGAACGTAATTGTGCACAGATATTATATACATAAAATGAGGCAATATGTGTTTCGTATTTTCCTTAAAAAAAACTTCCAAACCTTTGATTACGAATTCTCTAAAGTGTTAATAAGTATACGTCAGAAGTCCCTAAAGAAGTGGAGGATTGCAACGAAACTTTTGTAGGGACAATACGAAAAAAAAAAATGTGTTGAACAACTGAAGTGGTGTCAGAGCAGCACTGAAGTTGGTAGATTTAATTATTTTTAGATGAACCATTTCATTATGATATCATCTGATACATTATCACTGGATAGTTCTAAGCACGTCCTTAATTTTCCCTGCAGTTCATCATTGCTCAACGCTGGATACTTCTACAAGAAATCGAATTTCGTGTTTAGATCATGTATTGCCTTATAGCGGCGTTTAAGATTGACTGTACACAATCCAGAACAAAAAAAAATCTTCAGGGTTGTTTCTTTCTTGTTCATCAACAGTTCCGTCTGCTAAATATTTCTCGATTATCCACTTTTATGTAAAATCTTAAGTCATTCCTAGATTTTTGCTTACAATTTTACATTCTGTCACAATGTCTTCCCATTTACTGCGTAGTAAAGTTAGATCTTCTATCAAACGTATGATATTGTCAACTTCGACATTCAAAGTAATTCTCTTGCTTGCAAGACAACGTTTCTGTAATTCATGGTTGTCAGTATTTTAAACCATGTTGATGACATACGTGGTAAGTATACATTCAAATGTGTTTAGGTAACTTTCAATCCCCTTTATGTCATACAGGGTCTTTCAAAAGTCCTGCAAGAAAAGTAAAAAGCTGTAACTTTGTAACCAGTAATTGTATTTGTACAAAACTTTTAGTGGACTTGTAAGAAAGTCTGAAATTTTGTTTCCAAGCATTTTTTCAAGCCCAAACCTCCAGCTGAGCACCATTTACGTCCAAACATTACTGAAGTCTTTTCAGGAATCCAAGAATGGCATTTCGACGTTCATTGAAAAAGCACACCACACAATTAACTTTGGAGGATCACGAACATGTGTCTCAAATTCGTGTGGATTCTCAATTCCCCAGATTCTACAATTGTGTTGGGGTTTACCTTACCAGACACATGAAACGTGGATTCATCTGAGAACAGAAACTTTGAAAGAAGCCCTGGATCACTGTTCAACCGTGCAAGCATCATCTCACAAAACTCACTTCTTATGTCACAGTCTTCTTCCGTCAATTCCTGTATAAGTTTCAACTTGTAACGCTTTGCCTTTATTTTCTTACGAACGATATTGTGTAGCGTTGTCATTGGCACTCGCAGCTCCAAGGATCTACGTTTCAACGATTTCTTTGGACTTCGCAACACGCTTTCCTGCACGGACTAAATCACATCAACACTGGTTGTTGGTCTTCCGCTATGAGGCAAGTCCAAGACACTTCCGGTAGCTAGGAACTTATCGTACCATCTCTTGATACTTGAACCTGCAGGTGGCTGTTTCTGATATTTTTGTCGGAATTTTCTTCTCACCAAAACACTAGATTTTAACTCACAAAACTACGCCACACTCTGCGCTTTCTCTTGAGTAGACGCCATCTTTTTCATGTGATTTGCGGTTATGACGGCAACGTTTACATCCGCTCATTGTTGCCAACAAAAATTTTAACATTTCCACTAAACATTATAAACAAAATACAAAATTGTAAGTAGTACTTTCAAAGTTACAGCTTTTTACTTTTTTGCAGTACTTTTGGAAGATTCTACAGAGTTTCAGCACTCAGTTTAAGCTCTTTCAGATCCCTGATACATTGTTTTACCCTCCGAAGATTAGACGCAAATTGCTTCACGCATGCCAGAATTGCAGATCAATGTGTATCTGACATGCTTTGAAGAGATCATCCAATAGCTTTCTTAATTAAATACCATCTCAGATGACTAGACCTGAATATAAGTGGCATTTCTGTTGTACACTGTGCTACTGTTTCCTTTTTCTTCTCACCGTCAGAAGGAAAATATTTTCTTTTGACAGAGAAAGTAATTTAAAGTGTTTTTTCTGTATTTTGTGCACACATATAGCAAAAAAAAAAAAAATCAAGATCTAATAAGCAACCTAACAATCAAACATAAATAAATAAACACTAAATGATGTCGAAATAAACATGTTTCTAAAAACACAGCAAATATTCGTAGCAATTTTCTCTTTAGCACAAAGGTTATATAAAACTTTCTGTATTCTCCGGGTCCCTCAGCAGTCCGGGTGCCGGGGAAAAAGCCCCGGCTTCCCTACCCTCTCGTCGGGTTGCTCAAAGTACACAGTAGAAAGATGTTCAATCAATTCAACGTTAAAACACAACAAAGTGTTCCAGCGTGATTACCACTATGCGGTGTTAATTTAACACAGATCCCGCGGCGTTGACTTTCACCACAGGGAGTGTGTTACGTTTTTAACACAACCGGTGTCGAGCGGTGTTAAATTCGGATCTGTGTTAATATTTTCGGTGTTATTCGACACCATGTCAGGGTCGGTAGTGTAGGGAAAAGTGTTGAGTGTAACTTGTGGCGGTGTTGCACCAACACGAAGAAAGTAACATAGTGTGAAGTGTGTTAATTATTTTGTATTAATATTACACCATGCTAAGTATCAATATAACACAGTTCCTTTGTTATTTCAACATCCTTTTCTTATTATTTCAACACGCAATCTGTGTCCTAATTTAAGGTCAAAGCCGTATTAGTAACACCGTTTTGGTGTTAATTCAACACTTCCTGTGTTACAATTCAAGGTCAGACGAAAAGATTAACACCGTTTTTGGTGTTAGTTCGACTCCATTTCTGTGTTACTACCACACCTATTTCGGTGTTGAAACAACTCCGTATGCGGTGTTAATGTAACAATTATTCTGTGTTGGAAAAGCTTGTAGTGTGTACTAAAGATTCTAATTTTTTTAACCCTTAAGAGATCTGGGGTTTTTGGGCTATTTTTTAGACTTTCAGTCAAGCAGCTACTGCATCGTCACTATTTATCCTAGGATCATGGTTCATACCTCATTCTCTTTACAATAGAGCTGGCTTTCAAATGATACCACTTGCATGCTCATACCATATACCAGGAGCGGGAAAAATTATGTCAAAGGGAAAATTTTGGAGGGAAATTTTTTTCTCGCACTTTGGGCACCCCTGGAGCAACCTTGTGTGAACGTAGCCATCTAAACAAATCTGATAAATAGTACTTGGTATACTGAATGTGTGTGCCAAATTTCAAGTTTCCATCTTGAATACCAAGGGCGGGAGAAATTTTATCAGGAATTCCCACCATGCCCCAAATTACCGTAAAACACCATGATCTCAGGTAAAAAATTTTCTCAGACATTCCTAATTACCCTAGGGTTACGTTTCGCCCATCGTTCTCTTCAGAATAGAACTGCCTTTTAGGTGGTATGACTCACGTGTCTTTATCATGTATCTAAGGCGGGAAAATGAGGAAAAACGGGATTTTTTGGGTCTAAATATCCTTTTTTCAATTTTTAGCCCCCCTGGACCCCCCTGTTTTAACGCAGAGATCTGAAAAAAAATCTGGTAAATACTACTCGATGGGCTGAATGTTTATGCACAATTCCAATTTTCCAGGTGCAAAAGTAAGCCCGCCAAAAAAAAAATATACCGACAACGTCCCATATTCCCGTATACAGAGGGAAATTTTTAAACATTCCCTGCGACATCCCTAATTACCCTAGGGTCATGTTTCGCCCATCATTCTCTTCAGAATAGAACTGCCTTTCAGGCGGTAACATTTACTTGTCCCCATTATGTATCTAAGACGGGAAAATTTCGTGAAAAGGATTTTTGGTAAAAATTTCCCTTTTTCAATGTTTAGCCCCTCTGTACCCCCTGTTTTAACGCAGAAATCTGAAAAAATCTGGTAAATACTACTCGGTGGACTGAATGTTTGTGCACAATTTCAATCTTCTAGGTGCAAAAATAAGCCAGCACAAAAATAGTACCGAAAATGCCCAAAATTCCCCTATACAGAAGTATATTTTGATAAAAATTCCCTGACACTTCCCTAATTACCCTAGGGCCATGTGTCGCACATCATTCTCTTCAGAATAGAACTGCCTTTCAGGCGGTACCATTCACTTGTCTCCATCATGTATTTAAGGCGGGAAAATGAGGAAAAGCGGGATTTTTGGGTAAAAATATCTTTTTTCAACTTTTTGACCCTCTGGATCCCCCCCTGTTTTAACGCAGAAATCTGAAGAAAAAATCTGGTAAATACTACTCGGTGGACTGCATGTTTGTGCACAATTTCAATCTTCTACGTGCAAAAATAAGCCCGCCAAAAATACTTTACATAAACCCCCCAAAAAAGTATTACACGAAAATATAAATTTTAGACTTATGACGTCATCACCTCCTATGTTTCGACACAGGAAGGTGTGAAACCATCCGTAATGTCTTCTGCAATGCCTCTGTACTTGAAAAAAAAAACGGACGAAAAAGCTCAAATAGGAGAGTTATAACGCAATGTACCATGAAACACCCCGTATGGTACAAATTGTACCATAAGATCCCCAAAGGGTTAAAATACGAATAGTAAACTATACATTTCATTTAGAAAATTTTCATAAACTTTTTTGTCATCCTCCAGATCATTTATTGTGATGTATTTCTTGATGATGCGAAACACAACCTTCACCAACATCTTGTTCAAGAATGGTAGGAAACTCTAACCTATATCCTTATAATATGTTTGCCTCTTAATCGTGTTTCTACTTGTTCCCCGCCATTTTTGAAACACAGTCCCCTGTGTTAATTGGTGATCTCTAGTGCAGTGTAGAAGTGGCACAGTAATACGGTGTTGTTTCTCGCTGTTGACATATTTCTTCAAAAACATTATGTAAAACAATTGAGAACACATCGTTCTGTATGCACGTTGAAATTTTGCGAATACTTGGATTTGTTTAAGTATTTCTTTCTACTGTGTTTTTCTGTAATTTCAGTACATAAGCCTTTGTAATTAGATGCCCAACATATTTGGCAATCACGCAGAAAAGAACATCGAAGATTCTACACTTATTTTAATTTAACAAACAGGCTATGTCATTTCAACTACCGGCATTTGACACACAACTCCAAATGGAGAATGAGTTGTTCTAACCACCTGTTTGTGTTATACTTTAAGACAATTATGCTAACACATATGCATGTAGTTGAAATGACGCAACGTTTTTTTGCAGTGTAGTGTTATCATTCCAGCGTACGTTTTACTCTAATCCGGTTTCATTTTCTAGACGGTGTCTACTAGTAAAAATAGCTTTGATTTTCCCCGAAAGACGACTCGCTAAATTACGAGCCGAAAAGATTAAGTATGTCATACTTACTCCAGAGGATAAGGGTAATATGCATAATTGTTGTCCAATCTTAGATCTCCTCTAACTCTTCGAAAACTCTGGTAACAGCATCTAAAATCTTCAGGATTTACTATACCAAACATTTTTAAAGCAGACTTATTAATCCAAAGAGCTGTAGCGTTAGACTCTATCAAAGGCGGAAAAGGTGAACACTCCACTGGAGGTTCATATTTTATATATTCGAGAATACTTTTATCAAATGGATCATAATCAGGAATCCGACATCCTTCTGTATCCACCAAGTATCCTCGATGAGTTGGACGTACGAATTGCAAATCTGAAAAAAAAAAAGAATTAAAATGTATGTGATATTTCGGTGTAATTAAGAGAAATCTAATACCTTAATTGGTTATCATAAACGTAATCCCTGGTTAAATTCACTCACGGCCACATTAATGTTCAATTATAGGTCGACGTCTCATCTGGTCTAATGAACTCGAACGGAACTATAAATTAAGTAGAGCGACAATTCTACTAACCCAAATCTCTAACTTCATGTTTCCGAAGCATCAACCACAGGATCCAGTAATTGAATGTATTTAGTGTAAACGCATCGAGTGTCTAACACTATTTATTTTTTTAATTATAAGAATAGTAAAGTTGTAGACGTTTCCAGCTCAAAGCTTGCACTTCCTTAGTTGATTTACAACTGTTTGGTAAACGAAAACGCTTGTCTGTGAACACTGAGTGTCCTAAAGTCTTCATTCAATTCCAAAGTGCTATAATTTGAAAATGGCTAGTCATATTTAAATGAAACGTCTATAGACCGAAAGAGGTTCAAGTTCATAGATGTTGTAATGACTTAGGAAAATAAAACAATTATATTTACAAATTGAAAAATAATTGTAGTTATACCAAGTTTTCAATAAAATGCTTACAAATGTTTTAAGTAGTCTTGTTCGGTCTAACAGCACGCATCAAATCAATAGTTCAACTGTTCCCAGGGATTACATAGCATGTTTACTTCACAGTATTAGCTACTGACAGGAGTTGGCAAGTTGGTATCCAATTTGGAATCCAAGCACTATTAGTGTATAAATCACTATGACCAATTAGGAGAGTGCAGTATTTTTTATGAGTTTACCACCGACCTACCAAAAATATAGTATCATTTATCAACAATGAAACATATGTATCTTTTAAATTTCCTTTCCTATTTTTACTAAAACTTACTTTTCAATATCTGTTCCCATAATTGTAAGCATTTCTTTCTTTGAAATATAGAGTCTTGATCTTCGTCTGAAAAGCATGCATGATGTTAATGTCCACAAGTAACGACATGTACGGTTTTCTTAAAGTATGAAAACAAATTAGAGTGCAATTGAATTCCGTATTGGTTTAAACTAGCTGAATCCCACCTCTCTTGGATCCCACCAATTATTTCAATGTCAAAATTCTGGGTCAGTACTTACTTGCACCTCTGTACAACGAAATGGTTCCGCACGTTCAGCAAAAGTTTCCCACAAAAAACTGGAAGATGATATGGCATAATGTGCACAATGTCACTCTGTCAACGCAGGTAAGGAGTACCTGGTATATGATTGTGAATGAGCTTGTTCCTACTAATGTTAAATTAAAACGTATTGGAGTACTACAAACGGATATATGTCAACAGTGTGCTCAACCTGATACGATTGAACACAGACTGCAATTCTGTGCTCAATCACCTGATATCTGGAGAACGTTAACACGAATGTTAAGTGTCATCTGCCGTTTACATGCGACTGTGTTTGAACCTCAGTATATACTGTTTCCAGAATATCGTTTCTTTCCGATCACAAAACACAATATGTCACCTGGCTAATTGGACAATCACTTTTCTATATCATGGATACGTATCCGTGTGGCAATATGTTTGATTACATTATTTTTCTGAAAAATGCTTGTAAAAGATTTTCTATACAGTGCGAAAACAAATATTTTGCTCACTACTTACGAATCTTGTATAATGAATATATGCACTGAGATGTTATAAGTTCATGTAATGTAACCAAATGAAAAAAAAAAAGTAGCTCAGTCAGTGCTGATTCGAGTGCTAGCCGTCTTACTGCGCGGACGTGTGGAAAGTGCTCTGCGAGTATATTACTATAGTGTTTTGTTTGTTTAGCTAGCTATTTGCTAAACGTTTAGTTTCTGTTGGTGTTTTGGTTTATTAGTGCAACATGAATACAATACGTAAAAATACCGTCAAATTTGAGTTTGATAAGAGTTTACGCCATTTACGACCGACGCCACTTGAGGTTCATACTTGGCTTGCCGAGAAAGTAAAGCTCACCTTGGACCAAGTTGAAGCCATTCAATTGCACAACGAACATTATTGTCTATATGTTAAGTTCAGTGCCCCTAGTACTTATGATAATTTTTTGCGTACAACACCTGAGAAGTTGATTTTTACTCACTCCACTGGAGCAGAAAGTTTCGTCCATATTTCCAGTGCAAGTGAAGATGTCACACGAGTGCGGGTTTTAGAGTTGCCCATTGAACTTAGTCTCGAAGTGATTCAAGCAACATTAAGTCCTTATGGAACTATTTCTAAAGTAATAAATGAACAATGGTCTGATAAATTACAATTTCCAGTGTCTAATGGAGTGCGTGTTGTGTATATGACTCTAAAAAAGCATATTCCGTCTAAAGTGACAGTTCAAGGTCATCGTGCTACAGTCATGTATCCTGGTCAGCCCCCTACTTGCTTCTACTGTGGCAACAGTTCCCACGTATATAGTAATTGTAATAAACGCCAACCTCGTAATTTACCTGCCCGACATTCGTCTGGTACTTTACAGATGACTGAGTTGTTCGTAGGACCTCTACCCCAAACTCCTCAGTATTCAAGCTCTACTGCGTCCCGTCCCTCCCCTGGCGCATCAGAAGCTGTGGAGATGACCGATCTTGAACCAGGTGTTCCTAACATACAAGATGTGCAACTTTTCCCCTCTTTACGAACATCGGATTCACAAGCATTATCCCCAGTTATTACTAGTGGTATAACCTCATGTTCCGATATTCATACAAGTGCCTCTCTTCCAGAAGTTCCGGAGAGTTCCCAGCATAATTCTGTGCCTCCCCTCTCTGTTACTTCATCAAGTCTACCCCTCAATAGTGGTGATGTGTCTGCTAACTCAAGCGCTTTACAACCCGAAAACTCTACAAGTGAAAAGTGTGCTGATAAGCTATTGTTGCCTAACGTTGAAGACACAGGTGGTCGGAACAAAAAACGCAAAGTGTCAACACCCAAACAACCGTCACGTGATCCACGTGTACTTACTTCAGACAGTGTTAAGCATACTTCAGAAGCACCAAGTGAAGGTCAGTTACCTCCCACGGTTACTTCTGCAGTTCCCACTCAACCATAGTGTTTACGTTTTTGGTGCTTTGTTTTCGTATTGATACGAGCGACTTACCTGTCTCTCGTTCCCCAAGATGTTGTTTACATATTGGAGTTTGTGCATTCTTATAGTTTTTTTTTACTCAGTATCTTATGTTTCCCTTCCATTTTGCAACACTTAATTTTAACAAATCTACCAGCGTTCTTAAATTTACTGCTTTACAGGACTTTTTATGTTGTCATTCCATTGATGTTTGCTTCTTACAGGAAGTTGGTACTGCATCCTTTGTGAATATTCAAGGTTACAATGTTTATAATAATTTCACTTACAACGCTACCGGTACAGCTATTCTTGTTCGTCAGGGTATAAAGTTTGACAATATTTTTTATCATCCATCTGGTCGCTTAATTAGTGGTATGATAGGAGATGTCAAAATTTTGAACTTGTATTCACCTTCGGGGAATAATCAAAGGGCTGCCCGCAACGAATTTTTCGACACAGTGGTTGCTCCGGAATGTGCCGGAAATTATGCTGGTCTTATCATTGGGGGTGATTTTAACTGTGTCATACATCAATCACAGCAACTTCCGGGCTACAATTATTGTGCTACTCTACATAGGTTGGTAACAGGCCTTGGGTTAAAAGACTGTTGGCTTACGTTACATCCAGATTCTCCAGGTTTTACTTTTTTTACGCACACAAGCTCGTCCAGAATAGATTGTTTTTTTGTTTCTCAACCTTTGCTTCGCGGGCTACTTGATATGCAAATTTCGCCCACATGTGCTTCTGATCATTTTGTCCCACATTTAAGTATTATGTTAAATGTTAATAAAATACCGAGAGGCAGAGGTCTCTGGTATCTCAATACATCTATCCTAGTGGATCAACTATATGTGCAAGAGTTTACCGATACCTGGCATCGCCTCGTTCAGCGGCGTTCTCCTCGTAAAACTATTGTTGACTATTGGGAATACAATGTTAAACGCACGATTCGTTATATGTCTATTTCCTATTGCAAAGACAAGGTGCAGGGTTTTAATCAAATGTACAATTTTTATTATGGTGTCCTCCACAATTTATATACTCTGGCTCTTCAAGGGGACAAACGAATAGCATCCATTAAAGAGGTGAAGGCAAAACTATTACAAATCCATCGTCGTCAACGAGCGGGAATTCATATTCGGAGTAAAACTCTATCCATGGATTCCGATGAGTGTGTGTCTGTATATCAAGTATTGCGCGAGCGTCAGCGCTTTAGGTCTCAACTTATTGAAACTATCACTGATGTACATGGACAATCCGTCACTAAGTTTTCTGATATACAAGCTATCATCCTTCGACACTACCAACAATTATTCAATATGCAGGATGTCGTCACAGCACCTCCCATTGACTACTTTGCCCATCTGCCGCATAGATTAACAGTGGAACAACGACAAGCGCTCACTCAACCATTTTCTCAGGAGGAAGTGAAGCAAGCCGTCCTCACAGCCCAGAATTCTAAAACGCCTGGCGTAGATGGACTAGGTATAGAGTTATACAAGACATTTTTTCATTTAATGGGACCCATGCTTACTGAATGGGTGAATTATGTACTGCAAGTAGGCATTTTGGGAGAATCCTCTCGGACTGCTGTCATTGTGTTAATTCCGAAGAAGACTCATCCTCGTAGTGGCGGACTATAGACCTATATCTTTACTCACCTGCGATTATAAAATAATTAGTCGATGTATTAGTGCCCGATTACAAACTGTTCTTGTCCAACTTGTTGGGCCTCTTCAACATGGTGGTCTACCACATAAACGTGCTCAAGATATTCTTGCTGCTATACGTGACGTCATCACCTACCATCAAGATATTGACCAATGTGCTGCGGCCTTAGTTGCCTTGGACTATTCCAATGCTTTTGATCGAGTGAACCATACATACTTATTTTCTTGTCTTCAAGCCTATGGATTTGGCGATGATTTCTGTAATTGGATTAAGCTGTTATATTGTAATTGGACAATCAAACTCAAAATTAATGGATATCTCAGTTCTGCCTTCCGCATTAGTAATGGTATCCAACAGGGCGGTCCCTTGAGCAGTCAACTTTTTATTCTTAGTTTAGGGCCATTTCTATATAATGTCCAACATGCCCTTCATGGTGTCACTATATGTAATACTTCTGTGCGAGTTTACTCATTTATGGACGATGTAACATGTTTCACGACTGGTCACTCTGACTTCGCCGTTTTACTACAGCACATACGGCTCTACGAATCAGTATCCGGAGCCACGCTTAACCCTAATGAAACGTACGTTATGCCTCTGGGTAAGTCAACCACTATTACTACTACTTCCATTGGTCAGTTACAACAGTCAGTTAAAATCTTGGGAGTGACTTTCAGTTCCAGTGTGGTGGACATTATTACTAATAATGTTGGCCTTGCAGTGAATCGGCTAACTTATGTTCTTGACCAACATCGATTTCGGAACCTTAGCCTTTTATCTCGCTTAGAATTTGTGCGTTTGTATGGATTATCTCAATTATATTACATTGCCCAAGTCCTGCCTTTTTCTAACTGTCATCTTGCAAAAATTAAGAAAATTGTGGGTAATTTTTTGTGGAAACCTATGATTTTTCGTGTTTCCTACCAAATCTTGTGCAACGATTTCCAACAAGGTGGATTAAATTTGAAAGATGTCGAATTGCAGACCCAAGCCCTATTTCTCCAACGATGTTTACGTTTACTCCCCGAGCATCCTGATCATCCTACCACTCAGCTTCTCATGTACTTATTACACCGTGTTCCATTAGAAGCACCTTTCTATCTTGGACACCTCCCGCCTCAATATACATATCTGAAACCGGTTTTGTATGAGATTTGTTATCGATTGTTAAATCATGATTTAGACGAAGTGCCCACTGTTAAAAGACTGTATTCGGTACTTCGACAACCTTGTACTCTTGTTCCTACCATTGTTACTAAGCATCCGCATCATAATTGGCAACGTATCTGGCGTGTTCTACATGCTCCTTATTTAACTTATCGTGCAAGATCCGTCTGGTTTATTGTGGTGCATCAAATTGTTGATACTGTATCCCGACGACATTCACTTGGATTTAGTGACTCTGACCTTTGTGCTTCTTGCAATGTAAAGGACACTATTGCACATCGTCTTACCGAATGTGGTGAAGCAACAGTGGTGTGGCCTCAGTTCTGTCGCTATATGGCCCACATGTGCCGCACTACTCCCACGGCTATTTCAATAGACTTTATACTTTTTCCCGACTTTACTATTTTTCCGAGAACAAAATATCAAGCTGTTAATTGGTTGATTGGCAACACTGTTTTATACTTGTTCGTAGAATCTCAGAAACTTGTTCATACTACCTATATTATGTTTTTATATGCTCAGCTACACCAAATTCCTTTTGCTATGCGCAATAGGTTTTTTGCAAATTTTTTTAGTGTTCTATCTGCATAATGTACCTTTTCTTGTATCTGCCCATTTGTATCACCTTCCTTAGTTTGTTTATTGACTTGTACTGACATTAAGTTGCAATAAAAAAAAAAGTCAGTTAAAGCAACGAGTCTGTATGCCGCAGATAGCTGGTTCGAACCCCATTGAAGTGGAATGTTTATTACTATGGTTATTTTATTTATTTTTATGTGGGAAAGAATCAAATTGTAACATATGTAAAACTCATGACGATCCCCCCCAAAAAGGAAAAAATGTCGTTGTCGCACTTGCATTAGTGTCCCTAATTTTTGTTGCAAACAGTTTCGTAATTATTTTCCCTGTGCTTCCTGCTCACAATATGCTCGCTCGTGCATAACGAATGTTTTCCAGTAAAAGTTAATTCTAATTTGGAGAATTTTATAAAGTTTCACAATGTTTATCATTAAATACTGTAGTCTTCTATCTACTTTTTTGGACATTTTGATAACAGATTTCCCTGTTAAATGTTTAATTTTCCCCAGATATTTAATTACGGAAAAGTTTTACAATGTATTTGTTTTGAATTGAAATTGTTTTGAATTTACCACATGAGATAAATAGCCCGAAGGAGGAAAACTAAAGTAACTGATATTCTACGTAAAAGCAAGCAATTGTAGATTGATGATGCCTCTTATATTCAGCACATAATCTTTACGTTAGAGAGTCAGATAGAGAAAAATCCTGGTTTTTCCTCCCCTATGACCACCCATCTTAAACCTCTACATACCATGATTCGTCTTACACAATTTCGGTGCTCCAAAGACATTCATATAATAATAATAATAATAATAATAATAATAATAATAATAATAATAATAATAATAATAATAATAATAATAATAATAATCCTGAATATGCCATCCTTACCTAATGTAGTAACCTTGGACCTCTTAGTTTAAAATGCTTTCTTTAGTAATTATTTGAGCAACCATGTGGGAGGTGGCACGACGTTTTATTTTACCCCTCTCATTTCAGTACCCTCCCAACAGAAAGTAATTTCTGATAAGCAGGGCAGACAAAATGAATAAGAAATATATTTATAGCATCCTCTCCCCCTTCATAATTGGAATATTACGTATCATTTTTATTCTACCGAAGATGGCCCTGTGTAGTTAGGGGTAGATAGCGCCCCTTGATTGTAATATTACCGCTTCTTTACTTGTTTGAGGGAGCTCCTACAAAACTAAGGGTGACAAAAAGAATAGGAAAAGTGTCTATTGATTCTAGTGGCTGGATCCAGCACGGACTCCTAGGGGGGGGGGCGGTGAAGTGAAAGATTCTTTTGATGATGTGAAGCTGTCACAAATTACCACTTAACTAAACTAAACATAATAGTTGGGTGAACCGGAACCCAGTCAATTCAAATTGATGTAAAAGTTTAATTTTGACTTCAGTACTCAATACTCAGCGGGACCTATCACTGAGGGCATTCTTCCGACCACTGTTCCTCATCGCCGATGTGCTTTCGTCGTGAGTTTTGTAGACTCTCTTTACCTCTCTTTACGACACAAGCAACACATTTGTCACTTTGATTTTGCTAGCACCACACAATCCAGTGCCTACACTTTGAATCCTTTGGAAGCCAGAGGTCGCCATTCTACATGAATTTTCGCTCAGTACACTGCACACTGCTGTTCTATAAATACTACTCCGAACATAACACAAAGTTCGCCCTAACACACTATCACCAATAGCCCGGCATTATGGTCGCCGCCTGATAGTTGCCAACCCAGACATCTGACGTGTTTCCAACTACAAGTGTTCATACAATATATAATTTTTAAATTACCACTTGTACGTGTACTTTTAACTATCTACCCACTTACCAACCTTTCCCGAAAAGAAAAGGTTTTCAACACTATAAAAAATAACTGTTCGAGCATTCTAAACTTTTTGTTCAAGACATAACCGTAAACAGATGTTACGACCTGTATCAAAACTGAAAGTGCTTCTTCTTCCTCAGGCATATGTTTATACGTCATTGTCCAACAGCATTTTTTCTTACGTAAACACTTATTTTTTTTTATTTGGTTGTCTTTTGTTCCTATTCTTCTCATCATGTCAACAGAATATAGTGTTGAAGAGAAACTGTGTACAACTTAAAGCTTATATTTAAATTTAAATCATGTGGTTTCAATTTTAATGTCTACTTACAATTGTGTTTTGAAGCATTAATAAAGGTTGGAATATTCAAAAAAATGTTTATTTGTATTATTTTAAAAAATTAACCTTAACTTCATCTTAAACGTTGAACACTATCTTTTTTTATATAACACACATTTATTTGCCAAGCATTGTTATGGAGCAGTGGTTCTCAAAGTAATTCATTATCACGACTCTCATTTTATCACATCCTCTTGACAGCAACCCAGGGGCGGATCCAAGGGGGGGCGATCGGGGCGATCGCCCCCCACAGAAGAGGAAACTTTCTTATCTTATATATATAAATAAAACCCATCCCAAAGTTTGGAGTCCTTAAAAGTGGCAGTATGACAACCCACCGCCCCCCAGAAGTCGGTCCTGGATCCGCCCCTGCAGCAACCACCTTATAATTTCTGGTTTATAATAAGCTTGTGTGGGACTTTTAATATACCTATTGCCAGGGGCAGATCCAGGAGGGGAAACTTTCGTATTTTATATATAAATAAAAAAAAGTCATAGAGTTTGGAGCTCTTAAAAGTACCTCTAAGTAGCAGCATTACAACCCACCGCTCCCCCAGAAGTCCGTCCTGGATCCGCCCCTGCCTATTGCGGATACCTCACGACACCCACCTATTTCTATAATAATAGAATCCATTTCTTGTATATAGTGGATATAGAAACTTCCCTAAAAGCGAATGGATTAAAATCTACAAGTCCTTACAACTGGTTTTCTGTAACAAGTTTTGACTGATGAGGAGAGAATAATATCCTGGTCTGGTATCTGCTGCTTTAAAAGTAATAATTCTATTTGCTACGATACATCGTACGTCTGGAAAGTGGTTTTTCTTCGAAAATGAAATGAAATGAATTTTTTTAGTTTTACGTCCCACGATGATGCCGACAAGGCTAAAGGAAACGTTGAAGATGAGAATTGAATGAAATGGTGTCACGAAGAAAGTGGAATGAAAGAGAGAACCCCGAGAAACCCACGCACACGGTGTTTGTCCACCAAGGGGTTCATTTGGCGGGGGCAGGGTTTGAACCCGGTATCCCATGCACCAGAGGTGAACGCTCTACCAATGAGCCACAGTCGAGCGTAGTATGAAACATTATGGTGTATAGATCGAAATCCAAAGTTTGATAGCTAATAACTCAAGAACCTATTGCCTGCATACCACAGTATTTCACACGCATATTAAACTTGCTAAAATATATCGACATTTCAAATCCGAGCAAGTAAAGGTCCTTAGTTCTTGAATTATTAGCCACCAAATCTCTGGTTTGAACTTAACAACTTTTACGAGAAGTGAGTCCAGTATGTATTTATAATCAAGATTTTTTCCTATATGGATTTTCAAGTTATTTCTTAAAGATGTTTCCGCTATATTGGAATTTACTAGTATTGAAAATATTACTTACAACATTGCAAGTTTTACCTATCCAATTCAGAGTAGTACACAATAGGCATCATATATATGAGAACTAAAGCTAGACGTTGCTTGAGCTCAACCCTATTGCCTTAAATTAGTGTTCATATTATCCAAAAATACGCAATCAAGATAAGTAGCTATAAAATACTCACGTCACCCAAAAATAAAAATAAAAAAGTGTGCGTACATTATTGTATCAAATTGAAATACATGATACAATCGAACATGTATTTCATGAGTGACTGATCGGTTTAGAATTTAACGTCCATTTTCACAACTAGGCTATATATGGTCTATTATGAAAGTAATGCGGATGATTTTATTGTGACGCTACTATCCATGGCAGTGTGGTAAAACTGGTCGGGCAATGTGGTGGGAGGTCTGCCTTTCCAACGCAGCCGGTCGCCAGTTTGGTCCGAACAGTGTGAGTGGAAAGATGTGCCTCGGCGTTAAGTGTTCTTTTCGACCTTGTAGCACGGTGCGATGGAGCGTTCGCTTGAACAGCAATAAGCCATCAAGTTTTGCGTGAAGCTTGGAAAGAATGCAACCGAAACAATCCAGATGCTTCAAAAGGCCTTCAAGGAAGATTGTATTTCAAGGTCACAATCCGAGAGGTGGCACAAGGCGTTCAAGGAGGGCCGAGAGGTAGTCCCCGACGAACCCCGTTCTGGACGCCAAACAACGACCAGAACAGACGAAAACGCAGGGAGAAACTGTCAACTCAGCCTTTTACCTGGAGGTGCTCAAAAGGTTGAAACCCCGAGTCACGCGCGTGAGCCTGACATCAAAGACACGGTCAAGCTCCACCATGACAAAGCACCCAGTCACACGTTCTTCACCGTTACCAACTTCCTGGCCCGGAGCAACACTCCGGTGGTCTCCCATCCCCCTTACAGTCCCAACTTTGCTCCGTGCGACTTATTTTTGTTTTCCCGACTGAAGAGAGAGCTGAAAGAAAAGCATTGGGAAACTGTGGAAAACACCTCAAAGCATGTTACAACGTTCCTGAGAGACATTCCTATCGAGTTGAGTTGAGTTGATTTTAGTTTAGCGTCCCTTTCAGCAGCGAGGCTATATGAGACGTGGACCTACTGATTAACGTGGAATCCGAACCACATGAGCTCCCGCCGGGAATCGAACCCGAACATTCCTATCGAGGATTTTCAGGATGTCTTCCAGGCGTGGCAGGAAGAATTTTAAACATTTGTACAGGTACAATCAATAAATCTATTTTCCCCAGAAAATGCGAATTATTTTTATAATGGACCCTGTATAAGACGTGAACTCACTCTTTAACGTGGGACCTAGTTCAAATTCCGAGATACTAAACTCGAATCCGCGGCCTCCTCCTAGATCTAGATCCGGCCTTCCCTAATACAAGACAGATAATTTGTTAGTAGGTAAAATGTATGCCAAAAATTGTTATATGCCGAAAGTCGATGTTGTTCAACTGCTTATATACAATATGTTGTCTGAAGAGAAGGATAGTGTGCAGATAATGTTGATTGTCTATCTTGATAGTAATTTAGGGTTTGGTTCAGATATACAGTAGGTAATATGTGGAACTAGCGGAGTGATATCTATGTATATTGGAGTATAGATATAAATAGTAAAAAAAGAATACTTTGATACTCGATTTGTAGTCTGTTTCATTAGCTTATCTCCAATTTGTTTGTGACTACTCAGCTCCTATATGTAATAATCCTTGCTCAAAATAAACATACATAATCTGATCTCTTTTATTTTAAATATATAAAAGTACATGAAATATTCTTATAGGAGTGATAAAATCATTCTCTACAGCAGGAATTCTCAACCTGTGGTACGCGAGACGCTGTTGGCGGCACGTAAGACTTACTAACTAACTAACTCTATGGCCTATGGAACCCGGAAGTTCAATGCCGCGTTCACAAAAGCTCTCCACTGACTTCTATCCTTAGCTAACTGCATCCAGTTTCTACTTTGTATTCCAATCTCTGCGAGATCCATCTTAATATTGTCCTCCCATCTACGCCTAGGTCTTCCTAATGGCCGTTTTCCGATTGGTCTTCCAGTCAAGACTTTGAAAGCGTTTCTACTTTCTTCCATTCTAGCTACATGACCTGCCCACCTAAGCTTTCTTGACTTGACGACCCTAACAATGTTGGGTAAACGATATAAATTATGTAGTTCCTCGTTATGAAGTTTCCGCAATTCCCCATTCCCGTTCCTCTTGGGTCCGAATATTCGTCTCAGGATCTTGTTCTCAAATACTTTCAGTGTACGTTGTTCCCTCGAAGTAAGCGACCATGTTTCGCACCCATATAGAACAACAGGCATGATTATCGATTTATATATTTTAAGCTTCAAATTCCTCGACAGAATTCGCGACAACTTACGGTAGTATTAATTAATAATATGCTTTGGTGGTAAGATGGTGGAAAAGGTGAAGAAACCCTGGAGACAGAAACGCCATCCCCAGAAGCTCAATTATCTACATTTTGTTTTACTCTTCTGAAACAAGAAGCAACTTAGGTTGTCATTGCGCTTCTATCCTCTAATAAACAATGAAAACTAAACTGTAAAGGACGTCTTCCCTTCTTTTCAAGAGCTCTGTCCTCTTATTCCCAAGTGAATTTGACTTCTTCCCTTGCAGTAGCTAAATCAGGAAACTGAACTCAATGATTTCCTGGATCTTTCTTAACTAATCCATAATTCTTCTCATGAACATAACATAAAAACAAATATCAGAAGCGTTGAGATGGTGTAACGAGTAGAAAATGAAAATAAAATAAAATACATTTTAAATACCCTGATGCAGAGTAACTTTGCTTAGACACTTTTCAAGGGATGAGAAGGATAATATTCAGTGGCGTATTTATGCTTTTGTTTCGGGTGCGCTTTGCTAACTTCGTTCCTGAAAATGTGAAAATTCTGCAACGTATTTAATTTACTTTAATATAGTAAATGAAATTTCGGGGGGGGGAGTTAAGCCCGGAAGCCCCCCCTAAATACGCCATTGATAATACTGTAAATCAAAGGAATGTAAAATTAATTAGAGAAATTTCGAGGAGCTCGAACATGTTTTTACGTCAGGTTCTGAATGTATTACATAACTTCTGTACGGAAAAATGTTAAATGGTGTAATACCCAATATTTGCTTAATATTGCTTAAATCTTCAGTTATGCAAAACTGCATACAATAATTTAGCATAGGGGTCGCTGTGGCTAAGTGGTAGAACGATCACCTTTAGTATGTGTGATCCCCAAATCAATCCTAGCCTTTGTCAAGTGTGCTTTGTGGTGGACAAACATTGTATGCATGGATTCTCTCTGGATTTTTTTCGTTTCTTTCCATTTTCATCATTCCACCCTTAAACTCAACGTTATTAAAACCATCTTTCTTAGACTTGGAACATAATCGTAGCGCCTTCAATTAAAAGAAACTAGTTAAGCGAAAACCAGTTCCATTCTGATGTCGTGATTTGCAAAACTATTCACCCAACCACTGGAGGGTAGATCTACATAGAACGGAATCGGAATGGTAACATATTTTTGTTGCTCTAAATGTTGTGGCATCAGATAGAAATACACAGATCACAAGTGTCGCCACATATTACTGTAGAGAAAATCAGGAAGTCACGATTGATATCGTTGTCGTGATTACTTCTATCATCTTCGTGATATGATATTGCTTTCACACTAGAGGTCGACATGACGTGTGTAAATAGTCGGAATTTAAAATTAAATAAAACGTAAAAACAGAAATTTCTAACGTAACTCTTGAATGCCAATAGACTTACCATTTGTCCTATTGTCTCTCGTCCCGATGTGGATTTTGCCGGGACCTTATAATGGCTTGACTTTCATGTTTATCGACAAACTTCATTACATTATTATTATTAATATTATTGGATGTAATTTCCACAATATTATACAGTAGCATGAAAATAAAAGGAAATCTCACAACAGAGGCAGGCAAGGAAGTACTTAACATATAGGTCTAGTTACAGGGTTGTGTAGTGAAACCTTTTCTAAGATGCTCATACGCAGGATTTGTGTATGGTTGGAAAAGTAGGCTGTAACCTTGATGTTCTACATATCTGGAAATTTAGTAGCAATGCAACACTGGACCGGCGAACAACATTGGATCGGCGAGAGGTGATTTTCCAGCAAAGTGTAAGAACACAGTTGTACGTCTTGTGGTCTGCTCTGTTGAAAAGTAGACTACTTTTTTCTTATTTTGATTGGAGTCATATTTAAAAAGTAAACCGAAAAGTAAACTGATTTTTGGCTTGTACACTAATTTCCACTTGCGCTCTGATCATTTGTTACAATACATAAAGAAAATAAAATTTCAGTTCAATTATATAATAATTTTCAAAAACGGGTTTTGACTGCCTCATCCTTTATATAGTATGTTACATTGTATTTACATTGACATTTTTTAAAAATAATACAATGTGTACCTTACATAGTGCCTACATCATTTAAAATCACTCATTTTCTTTAGTCAATTAGATAAATATAATTCACTCTTTCTAAAAACACTCTACCGCCCTAATACTGGAACATTTCTCTACCGCACCAAACCTTATTACTCATAAGAAGTGTCCCTACATTTTGATTTGGAAAGGTGGCAATTCTAAACGTGAGAAATATAAAAGGCAGAAAAACGTTAAAACGTCACTTATGAGTGAGATAATGCTGTAATTTCTTACGAATTCATTGCAAATTTGCACTCTACCTGAAACATCGTTACTGACTACACCAAGGACGTTATAAAATAGAGGATCTGACCATATGTATCTTCAACATATGAACTCAATGAAGCCAAAAGACAACCCAGCATCGACTGAGCCGGCACGACTGATTGGCTATTCTCGTTTCCGCCATGGTTGTTGGCTCGAAACATTGCGATCTTAGTGGCGCGGAGTGGTCAGAGTAGGTGTGGTGAAGCTGTGACGTATAGCTTCACACTTTTGTTGTATGGGCAGATCCTCTATTTTATAACATCCTTGGACTACACGTACTACACATTGAGAGTATTGAAATAAAAGTATACTAGTTTACTTACAGTCACTTTGAGGCATTAGCCCAGTTAATATTTTCTGGATCTTTATGAGACTGTTGACTGGTGATTGGTAGATAATATAAACAGTACTCAGTGAAACAAGAAATATCAGCAAATAGACCCATCTTCTCACATTGAAGGCGTTTTTCATGTTCAAATAAATAAACGCACCTTTCTCCACCATTCCCGACTTCTCTGCAAAACAGAGAGCGAAACTTATTGTAGTAAAAATTAGTAAATAAATAAACAAATTCACGAACTTTCAAGTGTAAAATACCTGAAGTCCCATCATATTAAAGTACGTTCTTTTTTTATCTTCGCATGCTCCCGCCAATGCACTTGGTTAGCTTTTAAAGTACTTTCTGCTATTATTCACGTGAACGTTTTAATCCTATACCCGTCTTATTGGCAGTGTCGCGTAGGTGACGTTAGTTGTCAGCCAGCCAATCAAATGAGGTCATTGCTATTTGGCGGGTATTTGAACTGCTTAGTTGCCACACGTGAACAAGTGTGTTACTGGAACTTGTGAGTGGTGTGGCGTTTTACTGTTTTCTACCGTATTGTAACTGTAAACTTAACCGTGGCATCAGAGGCGTCATTTAGGGGGGGCAGGGAGGGGCATTTGCCCCCCCTGAGTTTGGGATGTATATAGATTTTATCTATAGAATAGTAGTAAATCAATGGAAAACGCGAAATTTTACTTATATCAAGGGGTCTTGCCCCCCCCAAGCAAAATCTGAAATGACGCTCCTGCGTGGCATGGCCACAATGTATTGCAGACATATCCATCCTTTAGGCGGGAAGCGTGCCAAGATAAAACAAACGTACTCTACCCAAAGCAAAGGTCGTTAGCATTTGACTAAAACCCACATTATCTGCACAATAGTAGATTTGAAGAAGCTATCTCTTTCATTTATAATAAGGATTTCTCTATGAGTGTGTGAAATTCTACTCACAGAGTGCAGATTTACTTTAGGGGTACCAGTAGCAACCAATAACTGAAATTCTAACTTCACTATAATAAATCTAACTCTTACTTATTTTTCTTCATAGCTGTATACTTAATATATAAACCTATGGTGAAGGATCTTCGGTTCGATTCCTGGTGGTAGCTCATGTGGATTGGATTGGATTGGATTGGATTGGATTGGATTGGATTGGATTGGATTGGATTGGATTGGATTGGATTGGATGTCATGTTAAACTGTAGGTCTATCTCTCGTAGGTCCTCAATGATGAAAGGAATGCTAAAATTGAATCAAACCAACCAAATGTAGTCTCTAGTGAGAATTTTCCGCTGGACGATCAGGTTTCGTTACAGTACATTTGTTCACGTATCTTACGTTAAAATAACGGAGTAGATGAGAATAAAGAAGAGATGGATGAGAATAAAGTAAAAATGGAGAGAATAATTTTGTTAACAGTAGAGTAGATCAAGACAACAGATTACGGTACAGGTCCACATATTTGTAAAATTTACAGACAATATATCTATATATTAAAATATAGATATACATTTTTATTTTGTCCCCAATCCTTTTGACAATGAGATCTCGAACGACAAGTGCTATAAACGTACCGTTTTCACTGATCGATACCAAATTTTGTGTAGACTGTCCGGTTCTAACTGAATATTAAAAAAAAAAGAAAAAAACAGCCGTTATTTCTTTATTACACTCTTCAGTTGTAAACTGGAAATGTTGAAATTTAAAAAAAAAAAGCATCACATCCTACGAGTTATACATTCCAACACCATTTACTTGATACAAGGTTTGAATCTCTCTCAGGCGTTTGTTGCATTACCAAATGATAATGAAAAATGAAGAATAATCATTTCTCCAGGTTAAGACGATTTTTTATTATTTGGAGTGTTTTGCCCATGACTGACATTATAATTAATTTTGTGTGTAATGTATTTACTTATGACACTGCATGCAAGAAGAAAACACTGATCATACCTAAATTAGAAGCTCCAAGCTGAGGTACACTCAAATCTTGCAAACGGTGCGAGATATTGAGAAAACAATTGAAAAAATCTCCCCTTTATGGTACCTTTTGTCATTTATTATCAAGGGGTGTCTTTCACTTGTGTCTGTAAAAGGACATGTACAGATGTGAGGAGGCAGGATGTACAGACTGCCTGAATGTTGTATTCTATAGATAGTTCAATTGTGAAGAAAGACTAAACTAACAGACATTATGTATAAATACTAAAAATAATCGCATCGAAAGCTAGAGTTATTTGAAATTTATTTCGGAAAGAAAAAAAACGTCCATTGTAGTGACTGTAATCTATAATAAAATTTTAGGCTAACGACAGTTGCTTTTCACCTGCTCCATGCGAACATCTCTTCGAGCTATCGCCCATGCTTACCAGCTTCGTCCTGTCCTGATCTAGAATATATATAAATTTTTAATGTTGCGACCACCTGGTACAAGTTGGTACGAGTTTCTCGTACTTCTTGTATTTATGGCATATATCTCTACGCATACTATAAACGTATATGCAATTGGTTTGTAACATGTTTGTGAAGGTGTTTGGTAGTTTCTAAGGGTATTTGCGTAAAATTTTCCCGAAAACCCGCTGCACTTTAAGCCAATACGGGTTAATAATCTCAAATGAATCAGCATCGAAGACTGCAACAGTACGTGCAATAATAATAATATTCAGGGGTGCCCACAAAGGGGGGCTATGACGCAAACTGCGTCATTGAAATATTTGGGGGGGTTAAAAATTTATATAAATATGTTTGAGGGGGTGTAAAAATTAATCGAAAAGATTTTTTTCATGGAAGAACACCTACGGATAGACATTTGAGCGGGGGTGCGTCATGGACATGAGGGGGGGGGGCACCACTGTAATATTGAACTACCAAGAACTGTTTTAGTGAAAAAAAATGTATGTATGCTATGCTTAACATTAGTTATCCACCAAAAACCGAAGATTAAGACGTGGGATTAAAAAGAAACTAATGCAGCAGATCGTAATTTGCGCACGCTGTAAAACCTTAGCACAAACGTCTACGGGATTTGAGATTAGTAAAACTATCTATTAAAATACAATTATGAAGTAAGTTTTAATTAATATTTTACACATTTACGCAGGGTGGACATAGAGTCTCTCCCTGATAACAAACATTAATTACAAAAAAAAAAAAAAAAAGTGATAGAAGCATGCGGTCTGAAATCATCGGTTGTATGATACTTAAAGATTTTGCCACAGTCTGTGTTGCCATCTACTGCAGCTGACCGCAGTACGACAGTCATTTGTTTAAAAATGGCGTCAGCAGAGCAGAAAGCGAAGTGTGTTGTGATATCATGAAAGAAAATCTCCCGTCATAGTTCAACATATATTCAAGAGAGGACATGGACAGCTGCTACTATATCTTAAGAGCATAAGGGAAAGCTATAGCAAGTTTATCGCAACAGAAACTGTTTTAGATCGTGATAGAAGTGGTATACCAAGTCTTAATGAAAAAAAGTGTGGAAGCTATTCGTGTTCCTTTAACCCGTGTTCTCTACCATGTCTGATGATTCTCATGATTGAATGGTGAAGAATAATTAAGTATTCGTGCCAGGTGGGTTGTAGAAGATCTCTGTCCTCATGAAAATTTTCTTGGCTTCCACAGTATATCGAAACCTCCTGTTGAGTTTGTAGCTTCAGTTATTCTGGATGCGATGGTGAGACTGCAGCTTCTCATTGTTCAACTCATGTCAAATATCGGGAGTTGTTGAACAGTATAAAGAAATTCTCTCTACGTTGGAATAAGTGAAGGTGGAAAGCAATGTAAACACATCTTCAGGATCAGCAGCTGAGTTTTGCGGATTTTAAAGAATGATCCATTTCTTAGGTTCATAATGGCTAGAGATATTATCAACAGGATGGAACTTCTTAGCAGGACACTTAAAAGCTAATTTTCAGTGTCAAAATGGTAAACAATTCAACTCAAAAGTGAAGACGAGAACTTGAATATATGCTCAGCCACTGACCTTAAATTCATTGTGCTGTCATGAAACCTTTAAAGTCATATCTTAGCCCTGGAAACCCCATTAATTACAATAAATGTTAAGAACTGTACCGTAAACAGGATTTTTTGTGCTGCTGGAATATAAGCTGGCACCTACCATTGATAGGATTTATCCCAAATTGCAAGCCTTTAACTCATGTCATGTGACAATTTGCAAATTTGGGGAGGGATGCAGTGCCATCAATCTTTCTTTACGCCCACAATGTTGAGTGAAAGGTACTGTCTCCCCAGAAAATTTTTGGTGGGCACACCTATTGCCTTAGAAATCTTCCTTAAAGGAGGAGTTGCTTTAATGAATGCAGATGTACTTTAGGAGGACTGAGTGTAAATACAGCATGTGCACCTATGTCATATAATACACAAACCAACTTGTGCTAGGTGACCCATAAAAGCACGCATGCTATATATCAGCCAGGAGCGCAGCAGGGCAGCGAGAGGGTGCTGTAGGAAGGAAGCGCGTCAGCGATTATGGGTATAGGCATAAACGAGGATGGTGGAAAAATACTCTGTGGCATAAAACTCATGCCTTGTCTGTGATGCAGCTTTATAACACTTCTGTAAATACTTTGTACACTACCTTCACGGATTACGTCACTTTATCATGTCCTTTTTATAGACTAGTCCGTGGTAAAAGAACATTTTCCATTTCTTATATCTATCTTATTAATGTAAGCCTACTAGGTAGGATCACGATATATTTTCGTTACTCGTACAATCCTATTGTGAAATCAAGTAACATATTTCTTCCATGGATTTTACAAACTTGAAATAAGATAGAATCCAAAATTTGACCCATTTCACTATATCTGTTTCAGATGCAACCCTCCTCGTATTAGTTTCCACTCTACATTTCCTCCATTTATGCAGCATATACGACCTAGATTAGTTAGTAAGACAGTGGGTTCGAAGCACTACCATAATAAGCTGTAGAACCGGTTTACGTAATAATGCATCAATGCGCGAACTTATACAGTCCACAATTTAACTTCGATATTCTAACGATTTAATCAGCCTACACTTATAACCTTCATTACCTTTGTTACTCTCATGCTGACCTTTAGTATGATTCTCTTCATTTCTCCGTACATTTTGTATCTCGAAGCCGCCATCTGCGGCTGTTAACCTCCTATATTTTGCAAAATGATATGGCGATAACTATTAAAATAATTTCAATTACTAAATACTTATTTCTGATGCCCACTAAACTTCACCTATTTCATGTGGGTAACTTTTATATTGTCCGTTGCAAATACTTCACAGAGGCATAAGAAGATAATTAGTAAAAGGAGTAGCAAAAATCTTTTTCTAGAATTATTATTAGTGGTATTCTTAATCTGAACGGTAATAAATACTGAATAATGAACTTTTCGAATATTATCTTGTGCTTAAATATTTTAAACCAGCACCTGAATTTTTATACATATTACTTTTAAGCAAACTTTGTGAATACTATTCAAATAGATAGACAATACCATACTATAAACTAACGTCAGCAACGAATGAACTAGATTTTAATATTTTTGTCAAGAATAGATAAATTAACAAGTTCTATTATTACAAATTTCTTGGCTTATCTAACTCTACTCACATGAATAATAATAATTTAAGAAAAGAGATCTTTTCCTACGGAATAAATTAAATGAAATATTTGAAAGTAATAAATTACTTCTATAGAAAACTTTTTCTTTTTCTTTCTTTTATATCAATAAAGTGTGTATTTATGTCGCGCACATAAATCCATGTCGACAAATAGTTGTTCTTGTTCTTGTAACCTCATACAGAGGTTGTACATAGGAGGAGATGCGGCACCGTAGTAGTTAAGTCCGCTATGGCCCTGGAATTGCTGAAAAAATAAAAATTGATAAATCTCTACTAAAGTCATTGCTTAATGTACAGTTTTAACTCGTTGCGTCCAGTAAAAACCTTGAAGAAGATACATGTTGCGTGCACTGAAGACCAGACCTCAAAGGAATAGTTGAACTTAGATACTGAATTAAGTTGTTTAATATATCTGAAAACTTGTAAATTGTAGTGTTATAGTTACGTAAAAGTACAGTGATAAGTATGTGTTAAAAGGTTTTTCATCTTTCGCTAGAATACTGACTATCTAAGTATTTTCTTACGGGTTTGCTCTGCTAGGAAAGAAAGCCATATCGCTCAAAATGGCAGGTAGTGTTGAAACAACTGCGAGTGTAACTAACAATATGTTCGAAGAACACATTAAATGTCATAAGTGCAACAGAGTTATGAAAAATAAAATCTACTGTAGCACATGCAAGAATGCGTTTCATCTCGGAAAATGCAGTGGCGTTCTAAAAAGTGAAAATGTCCTAAACTGGGTATGCTCATTTTGCATGTCCAAAACACAGCAAACAAATGAAGATCGGAGTATGGTGCCAAGTACTGATGTAAATCTTGAACTAGTGTCTAAGCTTTACGAAGAAATAGCCTCACTACGCAAAATAATTGAAATACTAAGTACAGAAGTGCGAAACTTTCATGTGTCAATGTCTAACGAAAGCCCACCTTCAAATGTTAGCAGTGCAAGGCCGAATCAACTTTTGTGGAGTGAAGTTGTAAATAATAAAGTTCCTCCTCGTTTACAACAGGAAACATGTGGAAATCTCAATCCCCAAGTGAATGTGAAACGACAGAAAAAAGTAGAATATGCAAAAAACAATGACAAACAAGTACTTTCATTATCTCGTTCAACCCCTAAATGTCCAACAGAACCTGTAAAAACTGCAGTGCAAGGCAAAAGAATGACCACGTATACCGCTAGTGAAGGTGATTTATATTCAGTGTGTGTTAGTAATAGGTTCAGTGTATTAACTGAAGAAGACACGTTCTCATCTATTCAAGACTCAAAGAGCCCAAATTCAGTACATACCAGAAACGACAAGGAAACGAATAAGTGTACTCGTAACACAGTGAACATAAAATCAATGAAAAAAACGCAGATTAACTTGTTCTGTGATAGTCACGGTAGAAATTTACGACAGTATATCGAAGAGAAAAGTGTTTACTCCGTACGAAGCGTAATTAAACCATCCGCCAAATTTCAAGATGTAACAACAGACTGTAAGCTACCCTCAGGTAAGAATGACTTCTCTGTATTTATAGCTGGTACCAACGACATTGGAAGAAATGAACAGAGGGATCTAATGACAGCACTACGGAGAAAACTTAATGAGCTACGAGGCTCAAATGTTATTGTTGTGTCTGTTCCTCATCGACATGATTTGACCACTTGGTCTTGTGTTAACTTGGAAGTGCAGAAAACGAATGAAGAAATGCGCAAACTTTGTAAATATTTCAATAATGTTACATTTGTAGATATAAGTAGATTAGGAAAAAGGTATCATACTTCACATGGCCTCCATCTTAATAGATTAGGCAAAATGTATGTAACTAACAAGATCATTGACATTGTAAACAAATCAATAACTTCAAATATGTCTACTGTTTCTAACATTATTCCAATTGGTTGGCCTAAAGAATCTTTAGATGAGCAAGCTTCAGTAAACTTACAAAAAAACTAACTTGTATGACCGATCAAATAGGCTCAGCTTGTTTTAACTCTGATCGGTCAGTAAAGACAAAGAGTAAGAACCTCAAACAATTAGATCTTGACAAGAAAAAATTAAATGAGCATGAAATAGAACTTAATAATAAGTTTAGCATCTTGCATTGGAATGTACAAGGTCTCTCCAATAAATTTCACTCAGCAGCCAGTTTTATACAAGATTTGGATATAAGTTTAGATGTGATATGTATGGTAGAACACTGGCTTGATTATGACGAGATTAAACTTCACAATATTAACGGCTACAACATTGCAAACTATTACTGTAGACCCTCACGACAACATGGTGGCTGTTTAATTTATGTAAAAAATGGTATAGATTATAAACGATTAGATGGTGTTACGGGATTTTCAGTTGAGATGGAATTTGAAGTAACAGCTATATACCTTGTAAATTTAAAAGTAATTATCATTTCCTTGTACAGACCAAATACAGAGAATAAGAATTTTGATTTATTTTTAGACAGGTTAAGCTGCATCTTAGAATATGTTTGTAAATACAATTGTAGAATATTTCTGTGTGCTGATTTTAACGTTGATTTTAGAAAAAGAGAAAGTATAGAGTGCCAAGACTTAAATAATGTCATATCCTCTTTCGGCCTAAGCATATCAACAACACAAGTGACTAGACCTAACCCACCTAATGGAGGGAGCTGCATAGACAATATTGTTACTAACAGTAGTAGTAGTATGGGTTGTTATGTGATAAAAACTTGGATTTCAGACCATTGGCCAGTAATAGGTAGCTTAGATTTAATTGTTACGAAAAATGACAGGTACAAAAAATTTAGTTCTATTCCTCAAGTTCATACTAAGCAACTGGCACGCAACATCACTGATGATAGTAAAGTTACTTTCAGACATCTTTTAAGTAACGTTAATTGGACCAATATGTATTTAGAACCTTCAATTGATTTTAAAATTACGTTTTTGTTAAATTCATTGATTTACGCAGCTGAGACTGCATTTCCCTTAAAGCCATTAAAAGACAAATCGACGATGCCTAAAGCTAACAAAGTTAAAAGCATAGAACTAGATCGAGTTAAAGATCTAAGTAACATGTATTATGATTTCTACATAAGCACTGGCGATAAGTCATTTAAAGAACTTCATATAAAATATAAAAAGCAATTTAGGAAGTTATTGAAAGAGACCAGGATAAAAAATAATGACTCACTAATAAATAATGCTGGAAACAAAAGTAAGGCCATGTGGAATATTGTAAGAAGGGAATGCAATTTAACTAGGAAAAATGAAAATGAACCTACTTCAATTACCGCTACAGATTTGAATGATTTTTTCATTAATAAAATAAATGAAATAGTAAAGAAGATTAAGGCAAAAACTCCTAGTAGAAATTTTTTAATTATCTGAATTCTATTCCTCAACCATCTTGTACTTTTAGCTTCAAATTAGTAACTGTTAAGGACGTTGAAAAAGCAATTTTGAAGATGAAAAATAGTAGTACCTGTGATGTATATGGTCTTAATTCTATTATACTTAAAAGTGACATACATTTTATTGCTGAACCTTTAACACACATTGTCAACAGTTGCATATTAGAGTCGATATTTCCTGATATGTTAAAACATGTTAAAGTAATTCCAGTACACAAAAAGGGCAATAATTCAGAATGTGACAACTATAGACCTATATCTATAATCCCTGTAGTAGCCAAGCTTGTTGAAATATTACTCAATGATCAAATAGTTAAATATTTTGAGAGTAATTCATTGTTTAGTAGCTCCCAATTTGGGTATAGAGAAGGATTAGGTACAATTAAAGCAACAACTTCTTTCGTTAAAGATCTTTTAGACAGTTTAGAAAGTAAATACTTTACTAAAGTTAGATTTTATGACTTGTCAAAAGCGTTCGACACGGTATCTCATAAGATTATTTTAAGTAAATTAAAATACTACGGTTTTCAACATGATGCGTTAAACCTTATAAAATCATATTTATCAGACAGATATCAAAAAGTAGAATTCCATAATTCGAACTCCAAATACTTACAAGTGGGTTCTGGGGTACCACAGGGATCTGTTCTGGGTCCCATTTTATTCCTTATTTATATCAATGACCTTCCCAAAGTAGCTACTATTCCCGCTAAAGGCTATCTTTTCGCTGATGACTTTGGAGTCTGTGTAAGTTCTAAATCAACTATCGAAAAAGAACAATTAACCCAAAATATAACAACCGTAGTTGAGGATTGGTGTACTGCAAACCTTTTGTGTTTAAACCTGAGTAAAATACAAGATCTTAATGTTACATATAACAATCTAGATTACACAGAAAAATATTCTACAGTTAAATTTTTGGGATTTGAACTTGATTCAAAATTAAACTGGTATAATCACATTGAAATCACGGCAGCTAGTGTAACAAAGGGTATATACATGTTGAGAAAATTAAGAAGTTGCGTTAGTTTGAAAATCTTAAGAATTGTTTACTTTGCCCAAATCCACAGCTTTCTATCATATGGTACTATTCTTTGGGGTGGATCTAGTAACATTTATAAGCTTTTAAAGCTGCAAAAGAAAGCTGTCAGATTGTTATGTAGTCTTCCTTCTCGTAGTCACTGCAAACCTAGTTTCAAGCTACTCAAAATAATGACTCTTCCTGCTATTTTTGTTTTTCAATGTTTAATGTATGTAAAAGAGAATAGAGATAACTTCCCTGAACATTCCAGGTATCATTCATATAACACAAGATACAAAGATAATATAATGGCAGTGTATTACAATTATACCAAAACACAAAAGAGTTTTATTGGCACGTCCGCAAAATTATTCAACTCTCTCCCAAAAGCACTGAGAGATACCGAAGTGGGTACTTTTAAAAGTAAACTCAAATCACTCTTATTAGATAATCCAATATATGATATAGAAGAGTTTTACGAAATTACAAAGCAATTAAAGTGAAAAATTGAAGAACTATGAGAGAAATAAATAGACATGTATAGTACGAGTAGTTATCTATTGTATTGTGTTGTGATCGTTATTCTTTGTATTGGAATTACAATTGATATGTATTACAGTTATATCTTTATATATTTTTTCTTTCTTTCTTTTCTGTATCCATATTTGTAAATATTATGTATCCAATTTTTTCCTTTTGTAAATATTGTATATGCATTTTAATCTGTAACTTTAAGATCTGACGATTGTAATGCTTTAGATGTCCTCTGAAGTTTCTGCAATAAAGACGATATGAATATGAATATGAATATGATAACCATGTTAATAATGATCTTGAAAATTTTCCTAGTGAGAAGATGAAAAATTTCAAATGGATTTCGGATAGTTCTCTGTTGATGAGAGTAAAGCATAACAGGACATATATATCATGAAGATTGTCAAACAATATCATGTTTCCACTGAGGATTGAGTCAGTTTATTATTATCATTATCACCACCACCACTACCACTATTATTATTATTATTCACTGGTGTTCTTGCCTTTTGTATTTTGATAAGCTTTAGAAGTTTTAAAATTGTATAAAAATCACGTATCAAAATTATAGAAAAATACTTGGATAATTACAGTGCAAACAGGAACCAAGTTGGCACAAACGTAAGTCAACATTGCTTGTATCAAGTGATATACAGGGTGTTTCAAAACGACACCGACAACGTTTGGCAGGTGATTCCTGACACCGAGATAAGACGAAAAGTATAGACGAACCTGGCTACACTAACGCTTCCTTTCGGAGTTACAGGCTACCGAAAACATGAAAAAATGAACTTTAAAGGTCCATAGTTCCAATATTATGGGTCGTACCCTAATAGGGTCGGAACTTTATTTGGAAACGTGTATGTACCCTATCCAAATATCCATGTTTCGGAATCTTGCGGTACTTTCGCAACAAATTGTATAGAGGTAGTTAGTGAGTACTTCAAATTATTTGCCCGTAGCCAAACTGCCCCTATAAAAATTGTTGGATGAGTGCCTTAGGATTCTGAAATATGTATTTTTGATAGCGCACATATTAGTTCCCAAGTGAAGTTTTCACCCGATCACGGAAGGCACCACAGTATTGGAGCTATTAACCATTAGTAAAATAATAGTAAATTTGAACCAATTTTGGTTTTGGTAGAGTGTTGTGGATAATCATTATGTGTTGCCATGTAGCGTTGAATCGTCTGCATAAGACGGCTTCTCGCTATCTGTTACCATTTTCTTTCTTGGCAATAAAGGTTGAAACTGCAAATGATTAATTTGAACCGCTTCCGGTTTGGATAGAGGCTAAGTCAATATCAAGTGACTAAGTCAAGAAATGTAAAAATCGACTAATGTCATCATTCGCTTCTATAGGTTGATTAAGGTTGCCAACTTTTGAAAATGGGAATACCGGACACCTTTCTGGAGTACATATACTCTTAAGATTGTGACATCATCGCTCTTAAAAATGTAAACAACCTGAAAGTGGTCGTAAAAATGTAAACAACCTGAAAGTGGTCCTAAAAATGTAAAAAAAAAAACTGAAAGTGGTTGTAAAAATGCAAACAACCTGAAAGAGGTCGTAAAAATGTAAAAAACCTGAAAGTGGTCGTAAAAATGTAAACAACCGGAAAGTGGTCGTAAAAATGTAAACAACCTGAAAGTGGTCGTAAAAATGTAAACAACCTGAAAGTGGTCGTAAAAATGTAAACAACCGGAAAGTGGTCGTAGAAATGTAAACAACCTGAAAGTGGTCGTAAAAATGTAAACAATCTGAAAGTGGTCGTAAAAATGTAAACAACCTGAAAGTGTTTACTTCACGTAAAATTTTAGTTACTATTGAAGCATTTATTGAACTTACTTATTCCAGTTTTAGTTCAGTCGGCACATGTAATTTTTGTAATGTACCATCAATAATGCATCGCATTCAAACCAGAAGAGAAAATACAATTGGCAACATAATTATGGCGTGCACAAAATATACTTGAAAAGTAAGTCTTACCAGCTTCGCTGAGCTTGGAATGTCTCATAATGTCGACATAGTCTGAATCCGGATGGATTATTTAATTGGAAGATGTAGTTGAGGATGAAACAGTGACAACTACGCTCTTGAAAATGTACTTTCGTTGACTTTCAGCAGTTTTTGTAAGTTCAGTAAATTTTCCAAGCTTCAACTCTTTAGCAAATTCTGCGCACGACAGATCAATATCAAAGCGAATTATAAGCTCTGCTTTAACCACGTTCATCGAGAAACTATTCTTTTCGTCATTACAAAATAATCTGAATAAAACAAAGAATAAGACTAATAAAAGGAAAAATTACCGGAGATTTAAAGTCCAGTTTTGAGGTCCTACCGGATACCGGACAAGGTAAAAACCCGAACTGCCCGGTAAAATACCGCACGGTTGGCAACCTTAACGTTGATACTGTTCTCAAAACACGTTTCAGCAATAAATTAAAATACATAATTATGGTTTTGGTTGCCAACACAGAAATATAATGTTTTCATGAGGTATTCAACATCGAATTTCTCTCCTAAGACTAAATTTTGGACTTAGGCCACTTTTCATTCAAGCAACCCAGTTGCTTCTCACTTCTGTTTGTAGACCTCTTAGATGCACATATACCAATTTTGTTTGTTAAAGCAAACATCTAAATAAAAATAAATGCAAGAAATGTTACACGATTACATACAGAGTACCAAACATTTTGAGTGAACATTAATAGCAGTAATGAAAGGAACCAATCAATTTACCAACGCTCCGTTGCCTTTTGGCTTCACTGTGTTACTGAATCAATCCATGCAAAGTGATCGAGAAAAAGAGAAAAAGTCCGCTCGACTATCTCCAAAAAATCTAATTTTTTCATGAATGTTTATCCTATATCAGGGTACTTCAAAACCACAATTAATTATTATTTACAACATCCCATGGGAACACAATGGCTGCCGCCATTTTGCGTTTTTTTATTTTAGGCGTTTTAACGTTGTTTTGAATATCTCAACATGTATTTGTCCTACCAAATTGAAAATTGCTGGACGTCTCCAACTCGTGTAGAGCTAAATCTTTGATTTCTTAACATTTTTTCCTAAAATCACTTGAAGAGGGTGAAATCAGGATCTGGAGTAGCAACATTTTCGGACATTGAAAACATGTTTGGGAAGAGGAAACAACTGATGTACAGGTCTAAATTTGTGTGTGCATGTAGTCCGGGGTCATAAGTTAATACACAAAAATTTACAGACAACTGCTCCCAAAGGTCTCAAAAAAATCGTAAAGTTGGGAAATTATACCAACTTAGCATATTTCACTGTCCAATATCTCCAATGGGCCTGGATAAAAAATCTGAAATTTTGGGATTAGTCCTTTAGTATACCATAACACACAACAAAGCGCGTTTCGTGTTTTTGAGCAGAAGAGGGTTAAAGTATTAAGAAATGACGTCATACTCTAGGAGGTGTTTTGTTCATAAAATCTACTGGGAATTTGTTGTTGTGAAGTAAAATAAAGTAGGATGAATTGTTAATCCAGTCAAGGCTCTCAAGCTCGTTTCTTTCCTCTAGTTGTGGCACTGTCGTGTCACACCTACAGCAGCACTGGTGAGGAATGCCGCTATCAGCAGAAGGCGAGGAAAGTCAAAATGTACCTTTGACAAAAAGTCCGTAAGTACTCCTTGCTCTTGCTGCTTGCTATATTAATGATACTCAATCATGTTTATTCTTTTTTTAACTGTCAACTCATGCAGGAGACTTTTGTCCTTTCGTTTGATTTGCATTCTCAAGTCAGTGAACATTTACTCTCTTTAAACACTGACTGCGGAATGCAAACGTCATTACTTAATACTTTGACCCCCTTCTGCTCTAAAATACGAAACGCACTTTGTTGTGTGTTATGATATACTAAAGGACTAACTATTCCCAAAATTTCAGATTTTTTTATCCAGGCCCATTGGAGATATTGGACAGTAAAATATGCTAATTTGGCATAATTCCCCAACTTTCTCTCCAGACCTTTGAGAGCAGCTGTCTGTAAATTTTTGTGTATTAACTTGTTTCCGGACTATATGCACACACAAATTCAGACCTCAACGTCAGTTGTTTCCTCTTCCCAAACATGTTTTCAATGTCCAAAAATGTTGTTACTGCACACCCTGATTTAACCCCCCTTCAAGTGGTTTTAGGCAAAAATGTTAAGAAATCAAAGTTTTAGCTCTGCACGAGTTGGAGACGTCCAGCGATTTTCAATTTGGTAGGACAAATACATGCTGAGATATTCAAAACAACGTAAACGCCTAAAATCGAAAAAGACGCAAAATGGCGTCAGCCCCTGTGTCGCTATGGGATGTTGTAAAAATTAATTCATTGTGGTTTTGAAGTACCCTGATATAGGATAAATATTCATGAAAAAATTAGATTTTTTTGAAATGGTCGAGCGATGGCATATTACATCTCTTTAATTTAGTGTGTAGTCAGAGACCTGTTTTGTCGATTGGAGGAAAATGGCTGACAAAAAGAAAGCAGAATTTTATTTACTAGAGTTTAATACAAACTTTCTGATTTCAAACATTTTTAATTTAGATCTTTTGTGTTTTGATATGATTTTTATATTGTGAATTTTTAAGTTAAACAACTCAGTGTCAGTCTCAAGGTACTTTTCAGAACAATTTAAGTATTTAAGCACATCATTTTAATATAAATTACGTTTGTACCATCTTGGTTGCAGTCTGTACTGTAACTATTGATTTTTCTACTATTTAATACAAGTGACTGATACCATTTAAAAACATTGATTGTCGACATGGATTTATGTCCGCGACATAAACATACCTTTCTTAGGTGTTAAAGAGGAAAAAGAAAAAAATTAGTTTTCTTTAGAAGATGTTTCATCGAAATTTATCACCTAGGAAAATATCTCTTCTCTAACCTATATTGCTCACATTAGTAGTCAGGTAAACCAAGAAATGTGAAAAACTAGAATTTACTTCAGAATTTACCTCTTTTGACAAAAATACTAAATATTTAGTTCGTTCTTGGCCGACATTACTCCATAGTTTGGTATGATCTACCTACTTAAATGGTATTTATAAATTTTTCATAAGCTGCTTTATGCTAATAGATACCAGGTGCTGGTTTAAAATATTTAAACACAAGATAATAAATGAGAATTGCATTATTCAGCACGTATTCATGGCATTTATTCCGAAGTTGGAGGTCCGCTTTCGCTACGTTTTTTCGCTGTTTCATTACCATACAAGTTGTTTAAGAACACCACTAGAAATAATTTTTGAAAAATTATATCCCTTTTATTAATTATCTTCTTATGCCTCTGCAAAGTATTTACAACGGGCGATACAAAAATTACCCACTTGACACATGAGAAGTTAGGGGATGATATAGTACGTGCCTGATGTAGGTAGAAGTGCATTTTCAGCTTTATTTTTATGTAGATATGTTGTCGATTTAATATCACTGGTAATGAAGATTGCAAAAGTAACTTTAATTTAAAAATTACAAAATATCTTGCGTAATAAAATTTGACGGATGAACGACGCCATGTTGATTTTTTACATTGTAGTAGGTGTGTGCACGCGCATGTAGCGGAAGTTGTATTTCTCGAGTGTGGCGGAATACTTAAACTGGTAAGTAGTTCGTTGCTTCATGCAGAAAATTATAAAGCATTGATTATTTTTCGTTGATTTTTTAATACTAAACGGTAGTATGTGTTGTGAAGTATGACATCCTTATTTCATTAAAATAAAATGAAATCTTTGTTTTACGTGTCAGGGTTATGCCGGTTAGGCTAAAGGAGATGGTGATGATGAGTGAAATGGTGAAATGAAAGTGGGAGGAAACGGGAGAACTCCGAGACAACCCACGAGCACGGTGCTTGTCCACCACAAAGCCCACACGGCGCGAGCTGGGATCGAACCTGGGACCCGAAGCACCGGAGGTGAACGCTTTACCACTGAGCCACTGCGTCTCCCAACGCTTATTTCATTAAAATATTTTTTGAAGTGTAGTTGCATTCAGTATTTGGAGTGGCCTTGTCGTATGTATATGTGGCCACTGATCGAGCTTAACAATGTATTAATCCGAAGTGTGTTAAATAGGAAAGAACATTCCAGAATTATTTAGTGTGATGAGTAGGAGTGGTAAATTGAGATCGAAAATGACAGGTGGGATTCTTATATGTGTACCAGCTTATGACGGGTGCGAAATCAGTGAGTATAAACTTGTGGAAATAACCTAACAGCTGACAGAGAAGAAAGTGGAACTCTCACATTATCTATTACAAAATCATGGAATGCTTGCACTAAGGAAATTGTGTAAGTCTTGTGGTAAGGAAGCTGATTTCTTAAAAGAAAGGAATGGGTTTCGCTGCCAGAATTGCACTGTAATACTTAGTGTAGAGTAAGGATGCTTTAGTATAAGTAGTAGTAGTAGTTGTCGTTGTTTTTGTAGAAGTATTAGCAGTAGAAACGGGTTAGAAGCACCGCAGGGGTTGGTTGGGTTCTGGTCTCGACATAAATAGTAGTAGTAGTAGAAGGAACGGGTTAGAAGCCCCACTGGGGTTGTTAGGTTTTGTTCTCTACATAAGTATAAGTAGTAGTAGTGATAGTAGTAGTAGTAGTATAGTAGTAGCAGCAGAAGTAGTAGTAGTAGTAGTAGTAGTAGTAGTAGTAGTAGTAGTATAATGATGTATGTATGTATAAGTGGAGATTCCATATCGTTGTGCTAAGAGTATTCTTGGTTCCTTACTTTGTGGGAGGGAGTAACTTGGTACATTGTTGATTGCCAGCATGTCATGTTACCACTTTTCCATAATAAGGTACCGATAATACGTATGCTACAACGATATGTTATCTCCACATATGCTACAATAGCCACACCAGCGTTGTAAAGTATTACCAATTTCTGTAACCCCGAAGATAAAATTCAGGGTGAGAACAAAAAGTAGTTGTTGAAAAATACGAATCTTCGTCCAGGTTTACAGTAGTTTATTAAATTAGAAAGAAATTCATTGTTATAACGCTACCCCTTTCTGCCTCTATTTTACGCCACTGCTGCTTTTAACTGAATAATGTAAAGTCATTGCCACTTACCTCACTTCATCGCCTCACAATTCTTTATCACCAATTGAAATCTTATAATGATGGGACACAGCCCTCTGACGTAAGACCATTGTTGCCACTATTTTTATCCAACCTATGTATATTAATTCTTTTTAGAAGCGCTTTACTTAAACTAAAGATATAAGTTATGGCGCTTGAGATCCGGTTTCGATTCCTAGTAGGAATTCATGTGGTTCGTATCTTACGTCTCTTATATCCTCGCTGCTGAAGCAAATACCAAATTCCAATCCAACCAAGGAACGAAATATAAGTGTAGAAAATAAAACCACTGTTCAGAAAGTTCGGTGAATGTGTCTATATTTTGACTGGATTATTGTCTTACCTGAAACTGCAGTTACTGTCTTTCGATCAAATCGCATTGATGGTCATGCACTTCTAAGAACGGCTATACCAGTCCTGAAAATTCTTGGCGTACGTTTTTAGGGACGGCTTTCAGCTGGATAGTTAGCAGTTTCGTAATATTACGTTGAATGTCCGAAGTGTCTGACAATCTCTGGCCATTTAGGGCTAATTTCAATTTTGAGGAACAAGAAAAGTTCGTGGTAACAAGTTTGGGGAGTAGGGTGGGTGATTGAGTGACATAATTCCCCTGTTGACTAGGAACTGCTGCACCAGAAAGGTAATGTGTGTCCGGGTATTGTCGTGAAACAGGTCCAGTCGTATTGCTTAGCGTATTAGGGTCATACCAGCTTGATTCGTTGCAGCAGACATTTCATTATTTCCACGTTCGTAGCCGTATTTAATGTGGTGCCCTCAGGGAGATATTGTTTATGGATTAGACCCGCACATTCGAAGAATACTACTAGCATTGTCTTGATGCAAGATTTCTCACTTCGCATCTTCTTGCTTTTCTGCGCCCCTGGAGCCCGGCACTCCATACTTTGACGCTTGCCTTCGGGATCCTAATGCAGACACGAGGTCTCGTCGACCATAACGGTGGTTTCAGGAAATTTTGGATCAAGATTCAGCATATCGATGAAATTTCCACAGACATCAAGCGATGTTGCATTTGCTCCTTTTTCAACACGTTTAAATCATTTAAATGATATAGCACGTTCTTCGTAAATTAATGTCAGTATTATTTTCTTCCGCTTACAAGTTTGAAACACGACAGAAAATTAGTTCCCCACTCCATTTTGGTATTAATTTTTTATTTCGACCGCGCGCACTACACCGTCTCCATAAAATGTGCTGTTTAACACTATGAGCACACTCTAATACTACTGCTGCTGAACTCGATCAGTGGCGGCCGATGGATTGTGGTTTTGGGTTTTGAAGTACGAACGATCGGAGACAGAAGATATAAACTGGACTCATTAACCAATCAGCATTACTTTAGATGCAAATGTTATGTGACATGTGAAATTAAATAAAATTCTGTATTTAAAAAATAAAGAAATAATGAATACTTTATCCGATTAGTCACATTATTTAATGAATAAGTCCGTTCTCCTCTCTTTGATTGGAGTAAGTTTGTCTACTACATGCTGGTTGAACTCTGGTATTCGCATTATCACGTCTTTTTCGATGGAAAGCATAACCAATGGTGATAACGTTTCTTGGAACATTCAATTCCTTGAAAGTGTCAATTCTTTTCGATGTGAAAAAACGCCATTCTCTTTTTGCTAACGTTATAGGTACAGTTAATATTATAACCGCTACCAGGTTATAGAAGGATTTTTTGTGGACACTCTGTATATTTCGTAAAGACAGTGATTATTATTTTCAATTTATACTTTATTCTGCAACGCACATAAGTTCTTTCTTTGGTGGGAATTGTTTCTTTCCCACACAATTGGACAAAGAAGTCTTTCATCGTTTTTTCATATATATATTTAAAACATTGCTTTTGCTGAGAACATTTCAGTTAGTGACTAACCATTTCAGTGTTTCTCCCTGACTCATTATATACACAGTATATATTCTATAGTTATTGGGAACTGAATTAAGTGCTTTCGTTAATCGCTTATGGAAACATTACAATAGATTAGAGAAATACGGGCTGACCAGATGTCCCAGTAGCCAAAGTGGCACCAGCCTCACAATTTTTGCAGTCCGTTATCTGTACTTTCTCACGCCAGTGTTATCGCCGTGTCTAGTGCATTATGGGCAGTTGACTAAAATTAACAGAAATTGTTTTCTATATTCTGTTTGTATGTGCATACAGGTGAGTAACTGAGTGATTTTTTAAATGAACTGCCAACACTTTTCTGTTGACCATTGCAACCCGTAGCTTGAGCTTGGATGCTCAGGGAGTTCGACTCCGGTGTTGTACGCAACCACCACGCCCGTTGCGTTGGTTAAGTTTTGTGAAGGGGCACAAGCTATTTAGCCGGTGAAGGACGATTTCTTACGGCTAGCCCCAACTAGTGAAATCCCAGGTCCGCTGACCTTGTGCGTTTAAAAAGTTATATACGCGCCCTCCAATATCAGTATTCCACTGTGGAGATCTTTTCGTTACTTTACTGAAGATTCACCTTTACGCTGCAGGACTGTTCAGCGTAACAACTGGATTCATCGTGGGACGATCCAGACAACTTTTCCCCAGTGCTATCCGTCAAGGGTGTGAGAGAAGAATTTGTAGTGATATCTCAATCGTAATCATATATATATATAAAGGGCTATATTACCCGAAAAGGGCAAAGCGTGATTTCAGCGACTAAAATTGATACATATCCTCAGTGTTCAGTGTTGTATCCATTCCTCTTCGCTATTTCTTTTTCAAAATAGTGTTCTAATAAATAAGTATAGTGTCATTTAATTCAGTGTGTTTTCGTTGTTTGTATGAGTGATGTTTGTGTGCGTTATGGTCTGGATGACCGTCTGATCGTCCGTGAGGTTTTCGAGACGAGACACCCGAACCTCTCGGCGCCTAATGCTCATCTCATTATTGAGATCGACGAGCTTTTTGGGAAACAGTTTGTAACCTTTCTTGGAGAGGTCTTCGTTGTCCTGTCCAGGTAAGTTAAAGTATCAGGAGTATGCTTATTGGTAATACCACGAGCCAAGGACAGCGACTTGACACCCTGGAGGTTACAATATTAATTTCAGAAACTTTGTAGATTCACTAAATATTTTTTCTAGATTATTGCGAACAATTCATTCTAGCAAACCCAGTCCCTGACAGTGATCCAAAATTCCTCTGCAGCATAGACTGAAGACTGCTAGTGGCAGAGATTAGTGTTATAAAAATATATAAATTGAACAAACTTTATTCATAGTTTATGTAGGGAAATTTAAAACATATTGTAGAAATATATCTAAGGTAAACAACAATCCTGCCATAAGATGTTCTGTAAATTTAAACAGGATTTTTTCGAACACTCTTCTGAACTGTCCGTTGATTGTTTTGTCTAAGCCTCAATTGCAAGTTTTTCCTCAGTGGAGAGCTGGGCAAATTGCTTTTTATTTCTAAGTTATTTACAGACGTTATGGTGTAGAATTCATTCTAAATTTGTATTTTATTTACAGAATTAGAGCACACACAACCCAAGTAAATTTAATAAATAAAAACTGAAACGGTTGATTCAGACAAAAGAGGTATATGAATCGCGAATATCACATGTACACCAACCCACACACGTGCGTAAAAGAAAAACTACATTCCCAATCATCCGTCTTGGTTGTAAGCAATGCACGATAAACACAATATACTCACACATGAGGCGAAAGAATGCTTATCAATGTCATACGTTCTGGAAAGCAAACTTTGAAACCCGTCAAATGTAGAGCCAGCATGTAACAGAAGTCAAAATCAAAGAACGTCGATACAAACAGAATTGCCGGTTCTACACCCAGAAGTGTTTACTTGGAGGGGTCCAAAGTATTTGAGGGGGTCCAATATGTCTATGTAATATAGACCTAACCTGTCTTATTCTGTACCCGAAAAAATGATAAGTAATTCTTAATTACTGTCACCTATGTTTTTAGAAAAAATGATAGAACGATTATTATATTTATAAGAAAAGAAAGAGTATCTGATGAGGCGTAAAACAAAATATTTAGCCTACTTGAATCTTTCTCTGTTAAACAAGTATATTTCGTAAAGAAATTCTACTAATGTTAGTCGAGTTTCGAAATTTTTGGGAGGTTCAGACCCGATGGACCCCCTCGTGGCTGCCCTCCTGAGCATTGCTAACTAGTGCCAAATTCAATGTGGAGTTTCCCATCATAAAGTTTTATGTAGAAATTTATCAAGAGTAGAAAATACATTTACTTTATCAAACAAATATGTATATACTGAAATATTATCTACAGAGGGGGGATTCTATATTGACTTACTAATATTTGGTTCACAAATTACGGGACAAGAAGCTTTCATTATCCATATAAGCTAAGAATTAACTTCTAAATGCGTGCTTACTTTCATTTGTTTTCTACTCTATTACATATTTTCTTTTATTTTGTCATTCTGTGATCACTTTTTTAATTGTTATTATATTGGCTTGCTTCAATATAGTCCCGTAATTTAAAAATATGAATGCATAAAAATAAATTCCATTTGTAATCGGTAATGAAATAAAATTCAGAAATCATATTTAGCACGAAAAACCGTCTTGTTCACTGGAAACGTGCCGCGTTGTTGCCGAAGCATTGCAACGACCAGAGCCTTCAACTTCCGAGATAAGGAAAAAGGAACTTAACATTCGCTCCAAATGCCGCGCTGTAGAAATCTGGTCGTTGTATTTTCGTTGCAACACAATATAAATTAGAGACTCCGTTACGGATCGTTTTTCGTTTTTTTAAAACGAATTAATGGATTTTACAATTAGAGAAGTAAGAAAAATATATTATTTAAAGTATATGGTAATATTAGAGAGTAATTTGTTTTGTTCTTTACTACTAATGCTAATAATATTCTTCCTTGGTCGTTGCGCAACGCTGCAACACTAATATTAGCCGCCACTGTTCTTCATCTGTCCAGCATGGGATGCAGTGGTGGAGCACAGTTACGACCGTGAGCACTATGACATTATTCGCTGAACTTTCTGGACATAGATTGTATTAATTTCAAAATACGTACTTTATACTTACGTTTTAAAACATAAAGTTACTATGCTAATTAAAAACTCAAATTTCAAATCCCTTTCGCGTAGCTACTAACATTTTACAGCGTGCACAAATTACGATCTGTTGAATTAGTTTATTTAATATGGCGAATTAATCTTTGGTTGTTGGCATGGGCGCCCGAAGTGGGGCCCGGACCCCTCTCTGGCTCACGAAAATGTATACTAATATAGGAAATCACGTATGTTAAATGCCAGACGTAATATAGCAACCATGGAGATGAGCCCCCTCTAGAAAATCTTCTTCGAGCGCCCCTGTTTGTTGGTGGATAACTAACGTTAAGCATAGCATACATACAGTCTTTTCCTTAAAATAGTTCTTATTAGTTCAATATTAATAATATTATTGCACGTAGTGTTGTAGTCCTCGTTGCAAGTTCACTTTAGGAGAGTTGAACAGCGTTGGCTAAGAATACAACGTTTTTCGGTAAAACTCTACACAAGCACTCTTATAAACCATTATATATCTTCGCAAATATGTTACAAACCATTTCCTATACATTTATAGTATGCCTACAAATATCAGTCTTGGGAAGTAACGTAACGCAAGTAACGCGTTACTTTTTAAGTAACGTTTCCTGTAACGCGTTACAAATTTTTAAGTAACGTACCTAGTTTGCGTTACTTTTTTCGCGTTACATTGCGGATGAGTAACTACAATATATATATATATATATATATATATATATATATATATATATATATATATATATATATATATATATATATATATATATATATATATATATATTTCCCGGAAACAAATGTTTCTTCCCTGTAAATGAATTTCTCAGAAGAAAACAATCATGCATGAGTTACGTATGTCAGTGACCGACAGTCACAGACACACAGACAAACATATAAGTTCGTAGTGCCACTTGCTGTTTTTTGAAGATGAAGACAGCCTTAGGGAAATCACGTGTTCTTATTGCAAGCACCTGGAAGATTTTGTCGTAGATTTTGACAGCTCCAAATCAATACATTCAGTGAGTGAACTACGAGCGCAATGATACCGGTAGTCTATTTTACTTTGATTGGTGTTGCTTTTATAAAGATGGAGAACGAAAATATTTTATTGTTCGAAGATTTGAAAGCACGCTTTTTTCTTAAGAGCTGAGGATGATGGTGGACAAAATTTAAAAGTAAAGTGTCTGAAGTGCCCCGACTAAAAATATTTATCAACAGCTAAGATGCCATAATTAGCGATTTACAATAAGGGATTAATATGAATAAATTGTGTTCTGATGAGCAGGCCTACTTTATTACTAGAACATAGTTTGCTAATCATAGGCGCCGACTTTGGGGGGGGGGGGGCAGGACACTTTTGCCCCCCCCCAATAATTAGAGGTGGGGTCCTCGCCCCTCCAATAAAATCCGGCTGAGGAAGAATTAACAAAGAGGAGCAAGAATTTATGTTGTAAACTTCGTCATTCCTTTAATTCAACGTTAGGAACAGCCTTCTAGGGATGGGCACGAGTCGAGATTCGAGTCGAGTCGAGTTTGATAAATGGCTCACTCGTTTTAAAATCATGGCATGATTAGACTGGAAAGCGAAAACAGTCAGAAATGTAAGCAATAAAGTGGAATACTTTTAGTATTGTTCACGAGAGCAGTCGTTCTTTCAGAAAAAGTGTTCTGGGAGGGGGGGGGTGTACACTTACTAACCCGGGGGTCACTGCTGGTACTATTCTATTTATTAATATATTGTAGACGTATTATTTTGGTCTCCTACGGGGGGCACTCTCAGAGCTCCGGGGGGCGGGCAGTGACTCCCAATAGGGATGCGCACGAGTCGAGACAAGTCTCGAATCTCGACTCGACTCGACTCGAATTCGAGTCGAGATTCGAGTCGAGACACACTCTGTAAAATTCGAGTCGAGTCGAGACTGCTCGTAAAAATCTCGACTCGACTCGAATGTCTCGAAAATCTTTCTATAATTTTTAATATTATTTTGAAGAAAGTACTTACTCAGAAACAGTTTTGAAACTGATTCAAGTGAGCAGCCATGCATAGACGTAACTTAAAGGGGGGCAAGGGAGGCAACTGCACCCACATTTCTCAAGTTTATTAGGATAGTCATCCAGTGTTATCTATGAACTGAGCTGAAGCGAATACAACGCAATTTTGCTTAATTTTATGTTTTTGTTTCACAGTATTAAGGTCTTTAGGCGACTAACGAGGCCAAGAGAAAGGAGGGGCAAGGAAGTGAAAAAACAGCGACCCTGCCCTGATAAAAGATACTAGGTTAAACCTCAGTCACTCAGTCAGGATGGGAGATTGGAACAGAGTTCGTGGCCATGCTTCACCTTTAAAATGCTGCTTGTTAGGCATACACACTGCCCAGGGCTTAAAGTGGCTTCAGTGAATAGCCACCTCACCAGAATGCTTATCCACAGTGATTTGCGAGAATGAAGTCAACAATGGAAGTAAATAATCCCTGATCCAGGTTCCAGATCTGGTTTGATAGATCATATTAATAGTCGTTTCATAGACGGAACCAAAATATTAGTTAAAAATTAATGCACAATGTTTGTAAAGTGATTGTTGTTGCACACGAACTAAATTCTGACAACAGGCTGATTTGCCAGAACTTAGTGCCGAGCGTTCCGGCTCACTTTAAGCCTTGACATTGCCTCTCTACTACTAGCTGGGTAATTGTCACTGACTTTCGATGCATGTGTTCTGAATTGATTCACACCTCACTTTATTGCTTTTTTCGTTTTTAGACATTACATGTTCCTTTACGATGGTAATAATAATTTATAAACTGTATTGTCATGATTTCTTTATTTTTCTGTTACATCAGAAATGCTTGTAATTTGAATAAATATAGGACTTATTCAGAACATTTTTTGGGGGTGGAGGTGGAGGATCACAGAGGCAGTGTAAAATTCTGATTGAATATATCTTTTTTTAAAAAATGCTCATATTCAGAGATGTTCATATACCTTCTCCCTCACTGATTCTGGCTGTTTCTTAGGCAATGGACAGTTACCAGTGGCGTATTTACGATTTTGTTTCGGGAGGGGCTTTGCTAACTTTCCGGGGGGGCTTTGCCTCGAAATGTGAAAATTCTGCAAGATATTTCATTTACTTTACTATACTAAGTAAGATTTCGGGAGGGTCTTAAGCCCGGAAGCCACCTCCCTAAATACGCCACTGATCAGTTATTAAAAATTTTGTCTTACAGTATCTATGCTGATATTATCATAAAATGTTCGACTGTAAACTGTCTTTAAGTCTGAAAAAAGTTCTAGAATAACAACGGGAATGAAACTCTGATTTTTAACCATATCTGGTAATGTCTTGCAATAAATGTTTTGCCACATCCATCTTAATAAAGGTCAGTGAAGTTTGAGCGTGCTGGAGAAAGGGGATGTGGTGTTTGTTGATGGTCAAAGGAAGAACAGGTCGGTCTGTTGTCTGGGATACAGGAAGTGTTTTATAAGGATAAGCAGAGACATTCAGAACTCGGCTCTTTGTCGGAAATCTTGTGGTCCTAAATACGAAAGATATTTTATTGCTTTCCCTGTAAGTCACAAAAATAGCAACATCGGGTATTGTTATAAAGTGGAAATGGAGAATTGTAAGGTTAAAACAACGAGGGTTTTTTTTTTTTTTTTTTTTTTTTTTTTTTTACTAATAGCCACCCTGGCACCCAAACCAAAAATAATACACTTGATTTATTCTGAAGTTTGTGTTTGCAGTGAGCAAGGGCGCCGATTCTGGGGGGCCAGGGGACCGGGCACCCAAAGCTCATATGGGCCCCCATGTATTTTTCTGAATATGTATTTTGTATTGTTATAGGCCTATGTATTTTTTATGAATATACAAACCCACATCTGAAGCCCCCCCCCCAAGTTACAAAGAAATCGGCGCCCTTGGCAGTGAGCAGTTCGTTTGAAGTGTTTTTTTCTGTATATATAGCCTCACGTGTATCGGTGTATAGTGGTTTCATTTTTTATATTTTATCTGGGGTATTTGAACATTTCTCAAGGTTCACTGGAAGTTGTGACTAATATGCAGTGCTCAAAAAAAAAAAAAAAAAGAAAAAAAAGAAAAAGAAAAAGAAAAAAAGAAAAAGAAAGAAAGAAACTTTGTTGGAATATTTTAGTAAGAAGCCGAAACTTAGCAATATTGACAGTGCCAGAGGAGATAATGAAATAGTGACTACACAATGTACTTCTTGCGTTTCAGAAGATAAGAATTCAAGTGCTAGTGTGAAAACAGTGACAGAAGATGAAGTCTCAGAAAATAAGAATTCAGATTCCGGTATTACTTTGGAAACAGTGTCACAAGATGAAGTTTCAGAAGATCGTGATCCAGTCAAAGGTTGTGAAAAGGCAAAGACATTTTTGGCAGTAGATCTAGGTCCTTTCCAACCGCAATTGAAAACGTACCCCAATAAAAATGGCCGCCAGTTCCGATCTGAGTGGTATAGGCCAGTGTTCGAAGTGGAAAAAAAGCAGAGGCGGTATGTTTTATTATGATTTTGACTCAACATACCGGCTATTTAAATATTGTCTTGATCACTGAAAAACCAGAGACGGTATGTCCTCATTATTGAAAAAACAGAGGCAGTATGGCATACCACCCATACTGTCTCACTTCGACCACTGGTATAGGCAATTTAGTTGGTTAGAATATAACATTTCTCGAGATAGTGCTTTTTGCTTTTATTGTCGCGCATTCTCCGAAAATATTCCGAAATCTGAAAAGACACTTTTACTAAGGAGGTTTTCCGTAACTGGAAGAAGGTCGTGGATAAATTCGGTACTCATGAGGCAAATAACGCTTATAAGACTTGTATTTCTAAGGCTGTAGAATTCCGAAATGCACACTATTGCACGGATCAGTTGCGCGTAAATTAGATTTGCAGACGAACCAAATAGTTAACGGCAATAGAATATATTTGAAAGCACTTCTAAATAGTATTTTGTATTGTGCTGGCCAATGTGTTCCTCTTAGAGACCATAAGGAAAATAACGAAAGTGAAAATAAAGGCAATTTACTAGAACTCTTATCGCTAAGATCCAAAGACAATGACGTGATTTTTCGGTATTATGTTAACAAAGAGAAAACATTTAGATACGTTAGTCCCGAATACCAAAATCAATTTCTAGATTTAATATGCGAGTATGTGCTGAGAAAAATAATCGATCGTGTGAAGACTGCAGGTATATATGGTGTCATCATGGATGAAACCCAAAGTTTGAAGCGATTGTTTTGCGATACTATGATGAAACATTAAACGTTCACGAAAGTTTTATCGGGTTTTACAATACAGAAAAATCACGGAGAAAGTTTGTCCAAACTGTTAACAAATGTGTTAATATCACTGGGTCTGAGCGTAGATAACATCCGAGGACAATGTTACGATGGTGCAGCCGCTATGCGTGGTCAGTACCCTGGCGTTGCAAAGAGAATCAGGAGTGTGCGGAAAACTATCTACGATTCGAAACATGTTCGGTGTTCTGAGCAGTTGCATTCCTTCATAGAAGCGCCGTCAAAGAGCACGCTATTTTTGAAAATGTTCAACGTCAAGGAGAAAACTTAAAGCATTTGGTAACATTACAATCTTTGAGCGAAACTAGATGGAACTGTAAATCGGAAGCTATTCGTGCAGTTTTAGAAAATTTTGGACCTGTAGTTGAAACTTTAGAGGAAATAGCACTATCAAATTTACGGTCCAGATGCGCATTCCCTGTTAAGAAATGTTCATGAGTATTTTTTTTGTTTGTTTGTTTGTTTGTTTCGTCTTAAACTGATGAGACGTGTTCTTGAATACACGAATCAACTGTCCATGCACTTACGGAATACACGTACCAATTTTTCTACTGTGAAAATTTTTTCGCAAGCCAATATCTGCAGCCTTCAGTCCTTACGGAGTGAGAAAATTTTCAAAACGCTGTGGACAGAAACAGAAGAAATTACAGAAACCATGGGATGCAGTGCACCGAACGTTCCGCGAAGACGAATCCCACGAGCATTGGATGGTGGTGATACTTCTTCGAGTGTGAGACAGCAGCTGAATATTACAGACGCAAAGTGTATCATTCCGTTATTGACATCCTTGTGGCAGATATTAGCAATAAAAGTTCAAAGAAAATGATATACAGGTTCTTCATTCCCTCCATGACGTGTTGAATCAACACAAGCCATCAGCAGTAAGTATCACAATTGTCAGCAACACCTACAAAATCCCCAAAGTTGAGCTGACATCAAAGTTAACAGTTTTCTCCAATTTGTGTGCAGAGAGATAGACTGAAAATGATTTTTCATCGCTTCTAAATTTGTTTTAAAACTTGAACCTTTACGAATGCTTCCCAAACTTGAACAAAGTTTATAAGACTTTTCTAACCGTGCCTGTCAGTTCCGCAACCAGTGAACGTTCCTTTTCGTGCCTGAGACGGCTAAAAACATACGTTCGTAGCACTATGGGTCAAGAAAAATTTCGTAGTTTAGCTATGTTGTGCATAGAAAGGTCTTACGACATGAACGTTTCTCAGATTATCGATAAATTTGATTCAGAAGCAACACTTCGAGGAAGGCGGCTGCAGCTCCATTAACAGTTCAAATCCAGTTTCCATATCATTACATTTAGTGAAAAGTGAAATATTAACTTATTAAATCAAAATTATAAATGTGATATTTACTGGCTAATATTTGGATTTCCTAATATTGTGATTTCCTCGTATTATTGATCAGCAGTATTTCTTTCAGAGGGTGAGCCGGGGCTTCCCCCTTTATACACACATAGTCAAGTGCAAAATACGCTTCAGGCAAATTTTCAGGGAAAATAAGGGTATCAAGAAACATTTGTTTAACTATAATTCCCCTCTTTACTTTTAAAATACCCTCTTTGGAGATTTTTTCTGAAAGAAACACTATTAATGAGCTGGGGTAAATGAATATGTGGATGTTGTGCTGATAGGTTGTTCCAGGTAATTCCTTAACAACATTTAAGGCTCAGGTCAATATGAGGGATTGGGCAAAGATCAGGGAAAGATTGGCTAAGCGGGGCTTAAAATGGGCCGGAACGCACCAGTTCTGCATTTCAGTAAGTCAGTGTGTTGTCCGAATTCAGTTCCTGTGCTGTACTTGTCTCGCTTCAAATTTGTATATTTTAAGTTTATTATTGTCATATTTTAAGCAGATTAATGTCCTATTAAAGCACGACAAAGAACTAATTCAGAACTTTTCGATCTGCGTCATTGTGTTCCACTAAATTATTCTAGGGAAAGGCGTTCCGGCTATTGACTAAAACAATTTTTAGCATAGAAGCAAAGGCTTAATTTTAGGTCTCATCCTCAAAAACTGACGTAAAGTTAGGCTGGATATCTACTTGAGTAGTATTTATATCATTCACACACTCCAACTCCACAATGGTGATCCAAAATCAGAGAGGGTTTCTCGAAACTACGGTACTAAATATTTGGTTAAAACATTAGAAGCAAATGTATGGTTGGTTTCAAAAAGTGACAATTTAAGGTCGAAGACTACCTGCCAAGTGGAAATTTGTGAATATATTTTTGTCGAAACAAAGAAAAGTTTAACATGCACAAGCGAGTAATGTATATTATATACTTCTAATTACAGCTTGTGAATCTTAAAGTCAATAAATAAAACTTCTTGTCTCTTAATAATGAAAGAAAAGAAGAATCGTAGTTCACACTCATGCCATGTACCTGCCACCGCAAATTCAAATTTTATAATCGATTTTTATACCAAAGGCAATAATGTGAAATATGTTGCTGCTTCCAATCTAAAGTAGGAATTAAAATCTACGCTTGGTTGAATTCACAACTTTCTGTGATCACTTGTTAATGTATAATGCTCTTTCTTCCAAAGGGAGCGAGCATATACAACTCAAAGAAGCATAGAGAAATGTATGCTTGGAATAACCCGGAGAGATAGAAAAAGAAATACATGGATAAAGAAGATGACAGGAGTGACCGATATCATCGCGAAAATAAAAGGACTCAAGTGTCAGTGAGCTGGTCATATTGCAAGAAGAACTGGCGATAGGTGGACAAAAGCAATCCTTGACTGGATCCTAAGGGAACGAAAACGATCCAGAAAACGTTGTAATACAATGTGGTGTGACGAAATTAGGAAGCAGTGTGGAGTAAAGTGGAAACGAACTGCCAAAAATAGATACGTGTGAAAAAGAATTGGAGAAACCTTCATCCAGAAGTGGGTCGGCAAAGGTTGAGAATTATATATATATATATATATATATATATATATATATATATATATATATATATATATATATATATATATGTGTGTGTGTGTGTGTGTGTGTGTGTGCACGAATGTCCCCCCCCCCTCCCTCAACCATATGGACCAAGGTTATGCCTATGCATCCATGTGTCTAGTGAAGCTCAAGTAAAGCACCATGACGGCCAAGGCGTATCGCACACTGCTTTCAGACTACGTACAGGCCTTCATGATGACCATGTTTCCCAACGGTAGTGGCATTTTTCGACAAAATAATGCACCATGTCACAAGGCCAGGAGTGTGATAGAGTGGTTCGAGGAACACAGGGAGGCGTTCCAAGTGATGTGTTGGCCCCCCAACTCGCCGGATCTGAACCCAATCGAACACATCTGGGATGTGAATGAACGTGACGTCAGAACACATCGCCCCCTCCCCGGAATTTACGGGAATTAGGTGACCTGTGTGTGCACATGTGGTGCCAACTCTCTCCAGCGACCTACAAAGGATCATTACGTCCATGCCAAGAGCATTCGCCGTTGTTATCCGTGCCAAAGGTAGACATACTGACAATTAGGTAGGTAGTCATAATGTTCTGGCTGATGTGTGCGTATATTTTAACTCATATATTTTGTCTCGACTCGAATTTCGAGACGTCTCGACTCGAATTCGAGTCGAGTCGAGACAGAAACTGTCGAGTCGAGACACGAGTCGAGACAAAGACATATTTTCGAGTCGAGACACGAGTCGAGACAACATTTTCTCGAGTCGAGTCGAGACAGGCTTAAATCTCGACTCGACTCGACTCGTGCGCATCCCTAACTCCCAAAAACAGGTCTGGAAGAAACACTGCTCGAGAGGGGACACTGCTTGCATCTCGTTTTGTCTCGATAACGAGACGACAAAGGATTTTACAACTAGGCCTCAAATGTCGTTAGCACCAATTTAAGTATATACTTTAGTTCTTACCATCAAGTCTGAGACCTGCACGGTCGAAGTTTTGAACCGAAACAGAAGCTCAACCCAGGTAGTGATGTAAACTTGCTCGGCTCGGTTCAACGGAGCGAAATGCTCCAGCCGGCATGGTTGGGATGAGCCATCGATTCGCCCCAACTGAGCCATCAGCTCTGTTCGGCTCGGTTTGTGTGAGCCATTGGCTTAGATCGGCTCACCCAGGCCGACAACTCTCAGCCCGAGCCGAGCAGTTTTGAAGATGTTTGGCCAGCGCCCTATAATTTTAAACAATTTTTGGCTCAAGCCAAATCCTTGCTTCTCCGGAACTCAAATCCAGAATCTCGTGAACGATGGCCATGCCTCCTAGACTTCACGACTACCGAGGTCGGCAGTCAATTAGTTTTTGTATTCAGATAGAAACCACCTATCTTTCATGTTTATACACTGTGTTATAATAATAATAATAATAATAATAATAATAATAATAATAATAATAATAATAATAATAATAATAATAATAATAAAGTTGTAGTAGCAGTAGTATCATTGATACTAATTACACTGTCTATGTAGCATAGTTGAAAAGAGTACTTGAAACTACACGAAATTTAGATCCATTTGGCTCGTTCTGGCTCGACTCGACTCGAAACTCGACTTGAATTCGAGTCGAGCTTAAATATGTCTGTTTCGAGTCAAGTCAAGTTTCAAAGAAAACTCGCTCGAAGTCGCTCGTGGCCATCCCTAAGCCTTCTTATTCGATAGAAAAGGCGGTTTTCAGAATGGTGTTGAATAGAGCACTGAAGCTTCAACCAACACTGGCTACACTGATCTGACAAGCGAAGATCAATGCAGTGTGAATTTAGCAGCGAGTAGCGGATCGAGATTTGGGGGAAGGGGGCCTTCATCAAGCAATTAATTGAAAATGGTTGAATACAAACCGATTATGATATATTTATTCATTGTTTGGACCCCCCAATATTTTCTTGAAGTCGGCGCCTATGTTGCTGATGGTATGTAATATAGGAGTTCTATCAGATCAGCTTGCTTATCCTAAAGTCCCGTTGATTATAGAGTTTGAAACTAGCTTTAAAAAGCATGTATCGATTTTAGAGTCATTGGCAAGTTTTGATTCACTCCCAGTTCATGTGTTCTCATTTTATTAGTTGTAGTGTAATGTTTTTCTATATTTTGTATTTTTAATTTTACATAACAACATTATTATTATATAATTAGTTTAGCAGAATAATAATAAGCAACCATTTTTTCTAACGCATAGGGATGAGCACGAGTCAAGCTAAAACTAGACTCGACTCGAATTCAAGTTGAGTTTCGAGTCAAGTCAAAGGTAATATCCTCGAGTCGAGTTCCGAGCCGATTCAGTTTTTCACGTCGAGTCCAGTCGAGTTTGATAAATGGCTCGTTCGTTTTAACTCGTCTTCAAATCATGGCGTGATTACACTGAAAAGCGAAAGCCATGAGAAATGTAAACTAAACAGTAATATGGAATACTTTTAGTTTTGCTTACGAGAGGGGACACTTCTCGCATCTCGTCTCGTCTCGATAGCGAGACCACAAGAGATTTTTTTATAAGAAGCTCAGCTCGGCTCGGCTCAACTAAGAAGATGGCTCGAGCCTGCTCACTTGGGGTGAACCATCGGCTCGAGCTGACTTGGTAGGGATGAGCCATCTGCTCGGTTCGGCTCAACTGAGCCGAGGGCTCTAGCCAAGTCGGTTGGGTGAGCTGTTGGCTCGGCTCACTTCTCAGTTCGGGTCGATAGTGAATGAGCTGTGAGGCGTTCTGCTCGAGTCGTTGACATTTCTAAACCCGGGCCGAGCAGTTTTGAAGATGTTTGGCCAGTGCCCTATAACTTTTAACAGTGTTTGGCTCGAGCCCAAATACGCAACCTAGACCATCAACCCATATTCAGAAGCTCGTATTGAACAATGTACTTGACTCCTAGACTTCACGACTACCGAGGTTGGCAATCAACTAGTTTTTTTAGTATTTAAATACAAACTTCCTTTGTTTCATTTTTATATACAGTGATGTTATAATTATTATTATTAATAATAATAAAAGTTGTAGTAGTAGTAGTGTCATTCATAATAATTATACTGTCTATGTAATATACTTGAAGAATGTACTCGTAACTATACACCGGGAGCTCCTCCGTGGCTAAGCGGTTAGCGTACGCGCCTTTGGCGCGGGGGACCCGGGTTCGATTCCCGGCGGGAGCTCATGTTCGGATTCCACGTTAATCAGTAGGTCCACGTCTCATATAGCCTCGCTGCTGAACGGGACGTTAAACTAAAAATCAACTCAACTATACACCGGATTTGGATCGACTCGACTCGAAACTCGACTCCAATTCGAGTCGAGTTCTCGGGTCGGGCTCAAAGCTGTCTGTTTCTAGTCGAATTGAGTTAAAAAGAAAACTCGCTCGAACTCGCTCGTGTCAATCCCTACGAGTAACGCAGTATGGCATTTTATCAGTTACATTATATGAAAATGTTCATATATCAAGTAAAAGTTTGTCCTTGCATTTACATAAAGCGGTTCAGAACGTGCAATAATAATAATAATAATAATAATAATAATAATAATAATAATAGTAATAATAATAATAATAATAATAATAATAATAATAATAATAATAATAATAATAATAATAATAATAATAATAGCGGTAGTAATAGTAGTACGGAAAATTGAAGTCATATTTTTTTTTCACATTTTTAAAGTTTCGGATCTAAAAGTAACGCGTTAGTAACGCGTTACTTTCGAAGTAAAGTAACAGTTACTTTTTGGGGAAAATAACGCGTTAGTAACGCGTTCCATTTTAAGAGAAAGTATAGTAACTTGTAACGCGTTACATTTTTACAAGTAACTTACCCAACACTGACAAATATACACTATGAAAACAAGATGTAAGAGAAACACACACAGAAACCTGTGCTAGGTGGGCACAACAAGCAAGATTTATATCTATTCCAGTTCAGAGCAGGACGAAGCTGGTAAGCAAGAGCGTTAGAACCAGGAAATGGCCTTATGGAGGAGGTGCGAAGTAACGGTCAGTGTACTAAAATTTTATTACAGATTGCAATCACTACCATAGACGTTTTCCTTTTCCGAAATCAATTTTAAATAGCTCTTCTCTTTCCGAAATCAATTTTAAATAGCTCTTCTCTTTCCGAAATCAATTTTAAATGGCTCTAACTTTCGCTACGATTAATTTAGTATTTATACACACTGTCTGTTAGAACAGTGATTGTTCACAATTCCACTGTGTATATAATACAACCTTCAACCAATCTACGCGTACTAACCTCTCGGCTACATCTACGGTTGCGCATTAAAAGTTAGCACACCACATATATCTTCGCATACAGTGCATTATAGTTTCTTTATAGAGAATTCGATTGTTAACACCTCTCCGTAGTACGCTCCTCAAAGGTAAGATCCCCATTACACATATTTCCTTGCTTATTACAGTATTCTATCAATTTAATATTACATATCGGCTATAAATTTTATGATTATGTGAATCTGTATTATAAATCCTTGATCCTTGATTTACTTGACTGTTAACATCGTCGTTTTTTTCTTTATTTTGATCTATCTATTCTATTCCGTTATTTTAACGAGAGATACGTAAACAAATGTACTGTCACCAAACCTGATCGTCCAGCGGAAAATTTTCACTAGGGACTACATTCGGTTGTTTGATTCAATTTTATCATTCCTCTCATCACTAAGGATCTATGAGATGTAGACCTACAGTTTAACTTGAAATTCAATCCAATCCACATGAGCTGCTATCATGAATAGAACCGAATCTCCTGCACCATAGGCACATACGCTAATCATACAGCTATGAAGGAAAATAAGTAAGAGTTAGATTTATTGTAGTGAAGTCAGAATTTCAGTTATTGGTTGCTAGTGGTACCTCTAAAGTAAACCTGCACTCTGTGGGTGGAATTTCACACACTCACAGAGAAATCCTTATTACAAATGAAAGAGATAGCTTCTTCAAAACTACTATTGCACAGATAACATGGGTTTTAGTCAAATGCTAACGACCCTTGCTTAGGTTAGAGTACGTGTGCGTGGGTTTTCTCGGGGTTCTCCCGTTTCCTCCCACTTCATTCCACCATTTCATTCTTCTCTCATCATCACCGTCTTCTTTAGACTAACCGGCATAACCGTGGGACGTAAAACTCAAAAATTCCAAATGTTTTGGTTAGAGTACGTTTGTTTTATCTTGGCACACTCCCCCCCCCCTAAAGGATGGATCTGTCTGCAACACATTGTTGCCATGCCACGGTTAAGTTTATAGTTACAATACGCTAGGAAACAGTAAAACGAGACACCACTCATAAGTCCCTGTAACACACTTGATCGCGTGTGGCAACTAAGCAGTTCAAATAGAAATAAGATCGATTATTAAAAAAATTAAGACGAAAAGATCTTCTGGGCCCGACGATATTCCTCATTATTTGCTTAAAATGTGTGCCGAATATTTTCTTATACCGTTTACTGATATATGCAATTCCTCCCTTGAAACGGGAACATTTCCAGAAGATCTTAAACTTGCAAAAATAAGACCTATACACAAAAAAAAAAAAAAAAAGATCAACTACTGGTCCAGGAAATTTTCTTCCTATCTCTATTCTATCTGTTTTCTCCAAAGTTTTAGAAAATGTTATGTATAACAGATTGGTGCCCTTTTTGGAAAAGAATAATATCTTCACGAAGAGCCAATTCGGGTTTAGGAAGTGCAAATCAATTAACCATGCTGTAGTTGCTTTTCTAAGTGATATATATAAAGCGAGAGAAAGAGAAGACATAAAATATATGGAATTTTTCTGGATCTCACAAAAGCCTTTGACCTTGTTAATCACAAAATTTTATTGAATAAATTGCGTAGTTATGGTATTAGAGGTCATGCTAATTTATGGTTCCAATCCCATTTGAGTAACCGCATGTAATATGTAGAAATAGGTACAACCAAGTCAGAGGTAAGACACATTAGGCACGGAGTTCCACAAGGATCAATATTAGGTCCTATACTTTTCCTTACATACATTAACGATCTTCCCGATTATATAGTTTCAAACAAAAGCGTACTTTTTCCGGATGATACAAACATTTTAGTTGAACTTCTAAATAACATTTGCTCCGAGGAATTCATATTTAAGAACACGACAGATAAAATTGCAGAATGGATAAAAGCAAACCAACTTAACTTAAATACAGCGAAAACAACTTTAATGAGTTTCAATGAAGGAAAACTGAAATCTCTAAATATACATCAAATACATATAGACGGGGAACTCATGCAGGTATCTGACACTTGTAAATTTTTAGGGTTAAAATTAAACTCTAAGTTAACATGGAGTGATCACGTGAATGATTTGTTGAGGAAACTAAGCGCGAAAATATATCTTATACGTAAAGTTAGTAAGATTCTAACTACAGAAGCATTGAAAACAATTTATTTCTGATTGATCCAGTCAATTATATTATATGGAATTATTTTCTAGGGTAATACCTGTTATGCGAAGAAAGTATTTACAATGCAGAAGAAAATGTTACGAATAATGTTATCAGTTCCGTTTCATACACCAAGTAGACCACTGTTTCAAAAACTTAAAATATTACCATTGCCGTGTATATACATTCTCGAAATAACATCATTCATACATATGAATAAAAGAAACTTTCAACTCAATTCTGATCTATACCAATACAACACAAGAACAACCAATCATATTCATATACAAAATTTCCGTCTAACAAGAACTCAAAATTCGTTACGGAGCTTCTCCGTGGCTAAGCGGTTAGCGTACGCGCCTTTGGCGTGGGAGACCCTGGTTCAATTCCTGGCGGGAGCTCATGTGGTTCGGATTCCACGTTAATCAGTAGGTCCACGTCTCATATAGCCTCGCTGCTGAACGGGACGTTAAACCCAAAATCAACTCAACTCAAAATTCGTTACACCACATAGGAATAAAACTATAATAAATTACCAGATCGTGTCAAACGAATGCCAAACTTGCAGTTTAAAAGACACCTCAAGTTACTGTACTTAAACATCTTTTCTATGATTTAGATGAATATCTTCAGTGTGATCTTTCTTTATAATGTAAATATTAAGATTTATTTGAATTTTGAAATATATAAAATAAGGTACAATTTATATTTTCTCTAAAAATACACTTTTAGTTTAAGTTTTATTGTTACGTATATATTTTATATTATTATTATATATATTGTATTATTTTTTAATAATTGTATTATTAATTGTAGCGTTTCTCTTGTAATTATTATTACTATTAATTGTAATAGTAACTGTATCTCTTGACGAAGCCATGAACGCTAAGTTCTTACGGCAGAAAATGAAATAAATAAATAAATACCCGCCAAGTAGCAATAACCTCATTTGATGGGCTGGCTGACAACTAACGTCACCTACATGACAAAGCCAATAAGACGGCTTTTGGATTAAAACGTTCACGTGAATAATAGCAAAAAGTACTTTAAAAGCCAACCAAGTGCACTGGCGGGAAGCGTGCGAAGATAAAACAAACGTAATTTAATATGATGGGACTTTGGGTATTTTACACTTGAAAGCTTGTGAATTTGTTTATTTATTTTCTTATTTTTACTAGAATTAGCTTCACTTTCTGTTTTGCAGAGAAGTCAGAAATGGTGGAGAAAGGTGCATTTATATTTTTGAATATGAAAAACCTCTCTATTGTAAGAAGATGGGTCTATTTGCTGATATTTCTTGTTTCACTGAGTACTGTTTATATTATCTACAAATTGCCAGGCAACAATCTCATAAAAATCCAGGAAATACTAACTGGGCTAATGCCTCAAAGTAACTGTAAGTAAACTAGTATACTTTTATTCAGTAGTGTACGCAGGAATTTATTTCGGGGGGTCCAAACTTAATATGAGGGTATTTTCTATTAAAATTCCTAAAATTGCCCCTGAAATTAGGCTAAATTTACACAAAAGTCGAAATTTTGGGGGGAGGGGTCCGGAACCCCAGGACCCACCCTCTGTATACGTCCCTGCTTTTATTTCAATACTCTCAAACTGTAGTGCATGTATTCAGTAGCGGTGTTTCCAAGGAGTACAAATTTCCAATAAGTTTGTAAGAAATTACAGCATTACCCCACTCGAAAGTTCCGTTTTAACATTTTTCTCCTTTTTACATTTCTCACGTTTAGAATTGCCACTTTCCAAATCAAAACGTAAGGACACTTCTTGCAAGTGATGAGACCTCAACAGCAGAGAAATGTACCATTGGAGCTTTTTCCGTAATAATGTAAATCTTTTTAAGAAGAACGAATCATACTTATCTAATTGACAAAATAAGTGAGTGAATTTAAATAATGTAGGCACTGCATGATATAGGCCCATATATGTAATATATTGTAGAAAATTATTGCCAATGTAAATACAATGTAACATATATAGGATGGGGCAGTCAAATCCCGATTTCGAAAATTATTATATAAACAAACTGGAGTTTGTTTTCTTCATTTATTGCAACAAATGATCAGAGGACAAATGGGTGTTATTGCATAAACCAAAGTACGACTAACTTTATGGTCCAATTTTTAAATATGACTCCATCCAAAAAATCCACTTTTTAACTGGACAGACAACAAGACGAAGGTCCTACTGCTTCCACATTCTCAAGTGTCCTTACACTTGTACTACCACCTCTCCTCTGTGTTGTTTGATCTGTCGTGTTAGAAACGTGAACCCAATAAACCAGCAATGACTTTCCTTTCTGGGATAGGAGCACAAGGCCACAGGCAAAAATGTTGGCGCAATGCGCGATGTGCATGTACGTAGCTTTCACCACTTAAATGGGAAACCTCGTTGTTCACTGGTCTAATGTTGCATTGTTACTAAACTTACAAATGTGTAGAAGATCAAGATCATCACAGTCTACCTTCCCCACCGTACACAACTGCAGCGGTGTGAGCAGTGGCGAAGCGTACTATGAGGCTCTGAGGCCAGGCCTACCCTGTTTTCTTCTGTATATTTTCTTTATCTTTGATTTCTTATAAAATAAAACTTCAACATTTCGGGGTTTTTTGTAAAAAAAAATAGTAGATTGGAAAGACTTTGACACCCTTCCGTCTGAGCCTCACCAGCTCGCTAGATAGGCTTACGGGTTATGCTGCTCAGGGAACGAAGCTATTTTCGCTGGGGATTGCACTCATTTTTGGGAAGATGCAAAGGATCGCCTCTCGGAGTTTAGTTTTAGCGTTGAAGGTATCTTTCAATGCTAATACGTTGTTAAATGATTTTATCTTTGACTACTCAACCCCGTATATAAACCTATATGTTAGGTTATTGCTTGCCTGCCCCTGTTGTGAGATTTCCTCTTATTTTCAAGGCTTGCTATAATAATGTGGAAACTAAATTCCAACAACAATAATAATAATAAGAATAAGAATAAGAATAGTAATAATAATAGGACTAGCTCAGGAGAGTAATGCTCCCGGAAGTAGGAACGAAAAACACAGTTCTGATTGGTTGGCGTTATCCATTTCTTGCCACGTAGCATTCAAATAGCAGAAATCAAACTATTGTTGTTGTCGGTCTTCGTGGCCGAATGGGCTAGCGCTATATGCTAGTAACAGAGATCTCTTTTGGCGTGAGTTCAAACAAGGCCCGAGGGAAGTTTTTTCATTTTTATAACGCTTTTTAAATTAAAATAATATGAAAAAAATACTCAAAAAAGTGATTTACTTACTTTTGTGCAGATACGTAGTAGTAGTAGTAGTAGCAACAGGTTTGAAGCCCTGCAGGGCTCATTTTGTTCCCCTTGTACTCCATGACATAGGGCTCGTTTTGTTCCCCTTGTACTCCATGATATAAATTTTGTGACCAACTTTAAACAACTGGTTAGGATAGCGCGTAAAACAGCTGGCTAGAGTAGCGCGCGAAAACCGTACTTCCTGGAGCATTACTCTCCCGAGCGGGTCGTATAATAATAATACAATTTCAAACTAATAAAACACTTATGAAATACGTGCTTGGTAGAATATTTGAATTCGATATAATAAAATATACTAAAACTTTCTATTTTTGGTACGACAAACATTTTATAGCTACTCACCTTAATTGATATTTTTGGATAATATAAATACCAATTGAAGGCGATAGGGTTGAGCTGAACCTACGCCTAGTTAAGTTTTCATATATATGATGGCTATTGTGTACTACTCTGAATTCGACGAGTAAATGTTATAGTTGCCGAAGTAATTTTGATCGAAAATTAGTAAGTTTCCCTATAGTTCCGAAAACTCTTCAGTATCTGACAATCGTCAGCAAGTATGACCTAAATCTCGCAACAGAGGTGGGTACTTTTGAGCACAGGTGGATAGTTTCGGAGTTCTAGGGTGTCGAAAACATGAACCTAGTGAACTTTAAAGTTCATAGCTCAACTACTATAGGACCACTCGTAGTCGGCCAAGACATCGCTGAGGAATTGGTATGTGAACTATCCAAATATCCATGTTTAAGAATGCTCCAGTGTATTTGACAATACAAAGTCATTGTTTCGATTATCCAAATCCTCATTGTCTAGCAATTAGGAGCAAGTATTATTTCACTGAAATCCTTAGTATTTGCCAATCGGAAGCAAGTGTGACATAAATTCTGAGGTTCGACAATCAAAAGCGTGTGTTCAACATTCAGTGTTACCGGAAGTTACAATACACAGTCTAGAACCCCCATCTGATTTCAAATGGTTTTAGCTTGAAAAATGACTATAATTGTATTCGAATGAAAAGTTTGCGGTTTGAAACAACGGGTGCTGGAAGTCTTCTTTGGTTGGCAGGATTTTGTTATTATTGTACACGAGCGAGGTATAGTAGTGATGCCTCACACCAACCATCAGCAACGCGCCAAATCTTGTCAATAGCTAATTCTGTGAAGTACACATGCTATGTAATCCACGGGAACAGTTGAAGTATTGTCCTGATGCGTGATGTGCGGCCGGACCAGAGTACATAAAACATTTGTAAGGATTTCATTGAAACTTGGTATAACCACAATTTTCTCTAAATTTGTAAATATAGTTGTTTTGCTTTCCCAAGTCATTACAATCTTTAAAATCAAGCGATATATGTATATGACAGTCTATGAACTTGGATCTCTTTCAGTCTATAGTATTGGGTCTTTCATTTAAGTATTGACTAACCATTTACAACTTATAACACTTTGAATTTGAATGAAGACTTTAGAACATTCAGTGTTTACAGACAAGAGTTTTCAGTTACCACACTGTTGTAAATCAAACAAGAAAGTGCCAGCTTTGAGCTAGAAACTTCTACAACTTTACTATTCTTACCGTTAAGAAATTGTCTTCGACATTCGATGCGTTTGCACTAAATATATTCAGCTACCAGATAATGTGTTTGATGCTTCCGAAACATAAAGTTTAAGATTTTCGTGAATACAATTTTAGTTGTACTTAATTTGCAGATCGGTATGGTAACCAACTTGGTATTAGATTTTTTTTAAAATTACACTGAAATATTACATACATTTTAATTCTTTTTCTTTCAGATACGCAATTCGTAATTCCAACTCATAGAGGATATTTGGTGGATACAGAAGGATGTCGAATACCCGATTATGATCCATTTGATAAAAGTATTCTTGAATATGTAAAACACGAACCTCCACTGAAGTGTTCACCTTTCCCTCCGTTGGTGGAATCTAACGCTACAGCTCTTTGGATTAATAAGTCTGCTTTAAAAATATTTGGTATAGTAAAGCCTGCAGATTTTAGATGCTGTTACCAGAGTTTTCGAAGGGTTCGAGGAGATTTAAGGTTTGACAAAGATTACACACATTATCCTTACCCTCTGGAGTAAGTATGACATACTTATTTTTACCGTATCGTAACTTAGCGACTCATCTTTCAGCTACCGATACTTCTGTTAGTAGGTACCACCTAGAAAGTGAAATCGGATTAGAGAAAAACGTACTCAAGAATGATAAACTTACTTTGTACAATACGATCAGGTTGTTCGCATAGAATGTCAGATTCGGCAAGAACAATAAATATGTAGAAAGGAATTTTTGTTAATGAATATCGAGTTATTAAATGCTATACACTTCTCCCAATGAGATACTACTGCATTAATGCAATTTTCGTAGAACTTCGACGTGTCGGATTAAAGAAACGCTAGAGAGGTTTTTTTAAAAAACTGTTTCATTGGTGAACTTTTTTCTCGCTAGAAAATGGTCCAACATGATTAAAAGATGTGATAGTTATAGAGACGTCTGGTGAACGTAGTGAATTCAACGCAGGGCCCGTTCTAGACATTTTCTTAAGTGTAAGCAAACAATATTTCGGCACCCCCCGTAAATGATAATAAAAGAAAGTTGTAACGGAAAAAAATTCTTCATATAATTGTTACAATTGTTTTTGTGGTGGACAAACACCGTGTGCGTGGTTTTTCTTGGGGTTCTCCCGTTTCCCCCCACTTTCTTCATTTCATTCATTACTCATCATCACCGTCTCCTTTAGCCTAACCGGCATAATCGTGGGACGTAAAACTTAAAGATTTCATTTCAAAGAGTATGTCATTTTTCAGTGCCCATCAAAGCTAATCATTTAGCTGACTTCAAATAATGCTTTATTAATTTTAGTTGAACTTGTTTAATATATAACAAATGACAAAAGTGTGTGTGCCTTAATTGATATTTGTTTTCGATCCAGTGGCAGAACATAAAAGTCAGATCCGCCGCGAAATGTTACTAACCCGTCCCCGCTAAAATTCTTTTTTAGGACCTCTTAAGAATATAAAACAATTCAGGTTTTTCATGTCTGTTTCCAACATAGACATTCGAAATCAGGTAATGAATAACACAAATGTAAACAGAAGCAGAGCGCACCCAAGATTTCTCTTCTGGATCCGAAGATTTTTCGGAGTAGCCCAGAAAAAGCAAATAATTTTGTGTATTTGCCCTCTGAAATTGTGCCAATTTTCTTAAAAATTGGAACTTCTATTAGATCCAGACTCTCGGACCACCTCCGTCGGTGTATCCCTGAACACAAGTAACTAATAATCAAAACTATACTTTGCATTAAAACTATTATCAAATGTTTAAAAATATCGCTCCATCTGAATTTAATACAAGAGAATGGATTGATAATGATTGTTACATTCTTATAAGCTAACACAACGAGCATATGTATACCTGCTGTGAGTTCTAAAAAAAAAAGTGTGTTACTAATGACCTTTCCATTGCAGTTTCGATTTTGATTACAGTGATCCCGTCAAGTTATATACGCATATACTGCGTGAAAACTAATTATATTCAAAAAAATTTTGAAATACATTAGATTTAACTCAGACCCGTAACCGAAGAGGCTGTACCCATTCTATTTTAATTTAACAATTAAATTGTTGTAATCAAATAAAATAAACTTACAGTTTCAAAAGTTTGTCGAATTGCAGATGCTTCTTCAGCAGTAACTGGTATTGACAAACAACTTCCCGACCTCAACATTTGTATGATTACTACTTTCGAAATTTTCTTCAGAAATTGAAAGACACTTTCTTAGAGCCTTCGCTTACCTCTCATCTTTCAAGTTTCGTAGCTTTCTTTGCCGATAAAAGGGACCACTTGCTCTTTGATCGTCAGCCATTATTATTATTATATGAGAAATAAAGCACTATTGAAAAGTGAAAACATCATTATAAATATATTTTTTTAAAAATAAACTTCTCACGGTAGAAACGAAAATGTTGAATGATAAATGGAGTAATAGACATTAACAAAGCGAGCATTGAGCAGTAGGTAGAGATTGGGAGCTACTGATATTAGGAACTTAAGTTAAAATTTCCCTCAGAAATGATCAAAAATTTCATTTGTACCGACCGTCTTACCTTAGTATTCGCACCCCCTCCCTGGACCAATGGACAACAGAAGTCTAGTCTCTTGAACTTCGATAATGTGCATTTCATTCACGCTGACCTCTCTCAACCCTCAAGTCTGGTCATTGAACCAAAGCACTATACGGGGATACTGTTTATGACAAGCCAGAGCACCCTTGAACACATTTCTTTATACTGTAATAATGCCACCCAATCCATAAGCAACACGAGCAGTTGACTTACTTTTGTTTGTTGATTCATTCTCATTTTAAAGACATATTTGGCAACGATATTCTTTGGCTTCCCAGAAGGGTTACTGGCAGAATAATGAAGAGTGTTACATTTATATTTTGTGAATATAGTGGGGCTTTGGAAAGAATGCCACCAACTTTAGTCGTACTACCGTAGTGCTTAATATAACATCTATTGAAAAGCTAAATTTCCCTACATTTTATATCATATTCGTAAAATCCCACTTTTACCCTCTTTAAAAAAATCTTTCCTAAATCTTCCTGCGCCGCGGAAAATTTTCCTCAAACTACTATCACTTGCGAGTGTGGCATTGACATCAATTGATGTACGAGTCCATTTCAGTTGTAAAAGAGTGTTTTACAGCCGACCACGTAAAGATTCGACTTTATTGTCCTTTTGATGTATTTTATCTGTATCTCAGTTTGTATAGTATTTATTTGAAGCTATTGGAAATTTTTTTTTCATCAAAACATTTTCTCTCAAACATCTTCACATTTAAAACAGAAAAATCATTTTTAAAGTTTGCGCCTCCTGTGAACGCGTAGTTCGCAGGATTCAAAATCCGACCCTGATTCAAAGAGAGTCTCATACAACACGCTACGTATTTTTTGCACCGCTGTTCTTAAAATATGGGGCCCCGTTTTATTCTAAAGCTTAAAAAAATAACTGGAAACGTTTCAGTCGTAATTTTTGATCCATTTTATCCGGCTGGGTGCAATAGTTCTTATCATTAAGTGTCACAATAGTTTTCAAGAACGAATATTGAATAATACCAGCAGTATACTACCAAACATATACTTTTATTTTCCTCGGATGAAAGGTCGGTTTCGGCATTAGTTGTGGAACCTCATCAGCATCTAACTTTTGTACATTTCGATTAGAATTATCATACAATTTTCATTTTTAGTCATTTATCACTACTCTCTGCACAAAAGAAACGATTCAATTCGGGGAAATAAAAGATATAGAGACACATTTCGAGGAGTCATATAATGTAGTGGGACATATACTTCCTTGTGACCGACTCGCTCCTGGAAGAAGTACTGAAAGTTCATCTCTCGACCCAGCAAGAGGCAGGTCTGTGCATAAAGTGTAAACAGACGTACTGTTTCTCTCGTGAAAGGAGTTGATTGCGCCGCGGCGGACTTCGAGAATGTCTCAGTTTGAGCAATGAACAAACGTCAAGTTCTGCCAAAAACTAGGCAAATCCGTTGCGAGAACGTTGTAGATGATCAGGCAAGTGTAGAGTGACAATGCTCTGGGCCGCAGTGCAGTGTTTAATTGTCACCAAAGGTTTACGGAGGAGAAAAACAATTTGGAAGATTATGAACCAGTAGGTCAGCGAACAACAGTCTGAACAGAACGCAAAAAAGAAAAGGTTACTATGGTTGTGAGCGCTAACTGTTCTCAGTTTGTAGATGACATCGCAGTAGCAGTACGGATCAACCATTGTACGTGTCATAACATTCCGACCAGGGTGCGAATTGCCGGGGGATGAGGGGGATTTTCCCCCTCAATCACATTTTGTCCCCCCAAAGAAATCAACTGAAGTATCCCCACCAGGGATGCTCGTTCCTCCCCAAACTATGCTTTCTATAACACCAAATTTCACTGTTTTTCGACATTTCTTGTAAGTTTAATCTCCTAGCTGTATTTCGAAATGAGCGATGTAAACTATTCAATTTTGGTCATTTCTAATTTTCACCGTTCTTTAGTTGAACTATATTACTATGACTACAGTTGTTACTTGCAACCGTATCCTCGTACCCTTCAGTTCTCTGTCGTTCGTGAATTTGAATGTACTAATTGCGCATAACAAAAGTCACATATGGATTTATAAATGGTCTTACAGTTGGCCAAGAACAAGTAAACAAATACCTCCTTCTATTATACTTGACGAAGGTTGGCCATGTCATATTCATCCTCTACATTTGTATCGATTACCATCTTTTAATTTTTGTTATACCGGGTGAGGCATTTAAAACTGTTTTTTTGAATATCTGGAAAACTACAAATCGGATTTTGAAAAAGTTGTAATAAAAGGTGTTCGCCTCGAAGGGGGACATCCAATGATACCACACTCGACCCCCTGCCCCGCCCCTCGGGGGCGGGAGGGGGGGCAACTTTGAAATATTAAATAGGAATCCCCATTTTTTATTCCATATTCTGATTCTCCGTGAAACAATACGTAACTGTTGTATTGAACATTCTTTTCGTTGCGTGATAGATGGCGCTGTAATCGACAAAAATCAAAATGGCTCAAACATTTGAAAAATGAGGCATTTAAAACTGTTTTTTTTTTTTTTTGAATATCTGTAAAACTACAAATCGGATTTTAAAAAAGTTGTAATAAAAGTTGTTTGCCTGAAAGCGGGACATCCAATGATACCACACTCGACCCCCTGCCCCCACCCCTCGGGGGCGGGAGGGGGGGCAACTTTGAAATCTTAAACAGGAACCCCCATTTTTTATTCAATATTCTGATTCTCAGCGAAAAAATACGTAACTTTTGTATTGAACATTTTTTCGTTGCGTGATAGATGGCGCTGTAATCGACAAAAATCAAAATGGCTCACAAACATTTGAAAAATGAGGCATTTAAAACTGTTTTCTTGAATATCTGGAAAACTACAAATCGGATTTTAAAAAAGTTGTAATAAAAGTTGTTCGCCTCAAAGGCGGACATCCAATGATACCACACTCGACCCCCTGCCCCCACGCCTCGGGGGCGGGAGGGGGGGCAACTTTGAAATCTTAAATAGGAACCCCCATTTTTTATTCCATATTCTGATTCTCCGTGAAAAAATATGTAACTTTTGTATTGAACATTTTTTCGTTGCGTGGTAGATGGCGCTGTAATCGACAAAAATCAAAATGGCTCACAAACATTTGAAAAATGAGGCATTTAAAACTGTTTTTTTGAATATCTGGAAAACTACAAATCGGATTTTAAAAAAGTTGTAATAAAAGTTGTTCGCCTCAAAGGCGGACATCCAATGATACCACACTCGATCCCCTGCCCCCACCCCTTGGGGCGGGAGGGGGGCAACTTTGAAATCTTAAATAAGAATCCCCATTTTTTATTGCATATTCTGATTCTATGTGAAAAAATACGTAACTTTTGTATTGAACATTTTTTCGTTGCGTGATAGATGGCGCTGTAATCGACAAAAATCAAAATGGCTTACAAACATTTGAAAATTGAGGCATTTAAAACTGTTTTTTAAAAAATCTGGAAAGCTAAAAATCGGATTTAAAAAAAAAACGTAAAAAAATTCACTCATCTCGAAGGGGAACATTCAACAATATCACACTCGACCCCTGCCCAACCTCCCGGGGGCGGGAGGGGGTCAACTTTGAAATATTATACGAGAACTTCCATTTTTAATAAAGGTTTGGATTCTCTGGGAACAAATACGTAACTTTTGTATTGAACATTTTTTTCGTTTCGTGATAGGTGGCGCTGTAATCGACGAAAATTTGTTACGAACAATTGAAAAATATCCAAGAAATACGCATCAGATTAAGAAAATTAAAGTAGATAGTTTTGATATCTTTGTAAATGCTATCAAATGACACCATAGTTGACTACCGTAACGTTATCTCAGTTATTCTGAAAGGTGGTTATTCTAAAATCTTTAATGAGAAACTGTAATGTTTTAAGCAAAACACTTGATTCTCCAGAACATAATTCATTACTTTGCCCAAATTTTTGGTGTAATTTCTGTTACCGATGTAGGTGAAATTTACTTCAATTGGACTACGTGGACGTAGTATCTATTAGTTTGTTGCCTTTGGTTTGCTGATTCAATGTGAGTCCCCTTGCCTCTCACTAAGGAGTTGCTTGTTTCAGGTAAGTCCCCTTGAGTCTCATCATCGAGGTGTTTGTTTTAGTTGAGCCTCTTGCATCCTACCATTCGGGTGTTTGTTTTGGGGTTGTCTCTTTGCCTCTAACACATCTTCATTGTTTACTGAACAAACGAACAAACGTTCGAAATGGTCCCCCTTTTCTGCAATAGACTACACATTGCAAGTAGGGATAGGCGCGAGTCGAGCTTAAACTCGACTCGAGTTGAATTCGAGTCGAGTCAAAGGTAATTTTCTCGAGTCGAGTTCCAAGCCGAGTCACTGTTTTGAGCTCGAGTTTCGAGTCGAGTCGAGTTTGATAAATGGCTCGCACATTCAGCTCTTTTTAACTCGTTTTTAAATTATGGCCTGTTTAGACTGGAAAGCGAAAGCCATGAGAAATGTAAGCAGTAATGTCGAATACTTTTAATATTTCTCACGACAGAGGTACATCTGGTGGGGGTACGTTTAGTATATGTAATCTCGTCTCGAAAACGAGACAACAATAGATTTTTATAACGAGACAGCTTCAAATTTCGTGAGCACCAATATAAGTATATACTGTAGTTCTTACCGTCTAGGCTTAGACCTGCACGGTCGACTTTTTGAGCCCCAGAAGAAGCCCAATCCGTGCAGTGATGTCAATAGGCTCGACTGGTTCAACTGAGCGAACATCTCAAGCCGGCTCGGTTGGGATGGAAAGCCATCGGCTCGTTTCAATTGAGCCGGCTTGGTTGGGACGAGCCAGCGACTCGGCACAATTGAACCGATGGCTCGAGCCGGTTCCATTCGGATCAGCCACCAACTCGACTCATGTGAGCCATCGGCTCGAGCCAGCTCCATTAAAAGCAGCCCATCGACTCGGTTCGACTCAGCTTAACTGAGCCTATGGCTGAGCCGGCTCGCTTGGGTGAGCTGTTGGCTCACTTTTCTGTTTGGCTTGATAGTGAATAAGCTGTGAGCCGACCGCTTGAGCCGATGACAACCCTAAACCCGGACCAAGCAGTTTTGAACATGTTTGACCGACGCCCTATAACTTTTATCAATTTTTGGCTTGCTCCTCCGGAACTCAAACCCAGAACCTCATGACTGATGTCCTTGCCTCCTAAAGACTTGTCGACTACGCAGATAGACAGTCAACTAGTTTTTAGTATTCAGATACAAACCGCCTATCTTTCGTATAATAATAATAATAATAATAATAATAATAATAATAATAATAATAATAATAATAATAATAATAATAATAATAATAATAATAATAATAATAATAATAATAAGTTGTAGTAGTGGTAGTATATTACTAGTAATATCATTGATAATTATATTATCTACGTAGGATATTTGAAAAGAGTATTTGGAACTACACACAGGGTTTAGCTCGAATTGGCTCGACTCGACTCGAAACTTAATCCGAATTCGAGTAGAATTTTTAGTAGAGTTGGAGGAAGTTTTTCGAGTCGAGTCGAGTCGAGTTTCAAAGAAAACTTGCTCGTACTCGCTCGTGCCCATCCCTAATTGCAAGTGTTACACCTACAGGAAATCTAACCATGGACTGCTACGCGTGATAGCAGTTCTTGCTTCGTAGACGGTAGTTTGAATAATGCAAAATATATCGCAAAAAATAGTCACAATTTCGAACATTTTCTTATCACTTGTCAGCGGTGTTTACTCATTTTGATTGTTGCCTATTAGAGCGCCATCTGTTAGACAACGCCAAGAAAGACAATGTTACATAACGTACTCACAAAGTACGTTCACATGTCATTCAGGGTTATGTCGTTGTTTGTATTGGTGAGAATAACTTGTAGTTTCAAGGATTAGTTTCTTGATGAAATCCTATTGAGTGGAGTTCGATTGTGGATTTCACTTTTAATGGGATGTTAACTGAAAGAAAAGAATATGGGCAACAAGACAATAGTCCGTATCCTATGATGAAGTTGGACGTTGCTATGTAGTTAGAGTCTGTGATCAATAATGATGAAAATAGTTGTTCATTAGTTACAGAAAAATTCTTATTATGGATCAATTGAAGATATCAGTAACATTAGGTGACGAAGTTAAGGAGTACTTTGAGTCAAATAGACAGTAGAAGAAGCACGTTTAAGGTATGCTAACCTGTTCCCTGATAGGAATGTTCCTTCTGCAACGACTTTTCGCAGTATTATTCAATTATTTATTGAAACTGGAAGTATTCAACCCAGACAACGAGTCTGATCACGGCCTGTGACGAACGAAAATGCCGCAGTGAATGTTTTAGCTGCAGTTGCTGCAAATCCTCACATCAGTTCTCGGCAAATCACACGAAGTTCTGGAATGTCGCAAAGAAGTGTTCTGCGCATACTGCATGAACACAGATTCCATCCATATCACGTTTCGTTGCATCAGGAACTACATGGGGACGACTTTCAACACCGCTTGAACTTTTACAATTGGATACAACAGCAATTACCAGTTAATGATTATTTTATTTCACAGATACTTTTCTCTGATGAGGCAACTTTCACGAATACTGGTCAAGTGAATCGGCATAATATGCATTATTGGTCAGTAGATAATCCTCTTTCGTTAAGGCAAGCCGAGCGTCAACATCCATGGAGTGTGAACGTTTGGTGCGGTGTTTTAGGTACTCGAATAATTGGCCCATACTTCATAGACGGGAATTTGAATGGTCAAATGTATGCCGATTTTTTAGATAATATTTTGCCAATACTACTGGAAGATGTCCCACATCAAACAAGAATGAATATTTGGTTTCAACAAGACGGATGTCCAGCGCATTATTCACGGATATCTCGTGAGGTTTTGAATAGAAAATATCCTGATCGATGGGTTGGACGAGGTGGTCCTCAAAATTCGCCTGCACGATCCCCTGATTTAACTTCTTCCGACTTTTTCCTGTGGGGAACGCTAAAAGCAAAATGTTACACGGAAGAACCAACAACCCCAGAAAATGTGCGGCAGCGCATAATCAATGCATGTGCAAACATTAGCGAAGAGACACTTAGAGCAGTAGAATTGTCCTTCAGAAACAGAGTTGTAATGTGTATTGCAGAAAACGGACACCATTTTGAACATTTACTTCGGTAAAATGTGGAGCTTCCGATGGTGAGAGGCAAGGGGACTCACCTTAAACAAGCACCCCGATGGTGAGAGGCAAGAGGACTCACCTAAAACAAGCACCCCGATGGTGAGAGGCAAGGGGACTCACCTAAAACAAGCACCCCGATGGTGAGAGGCAAGGGGACTCACCTAAAACAAGCACCCATGGCGCACTGATAAGGAAAGGATTTTTTAATTCCAAAACGGCTCTTTTCTATAACCATTGAATGACTAGTTGCCATTTTCGGTTCAAATTGTCTTTTGTCCCAATGCTATGCATTGCATCAGCAAGCAAGATAATAGTGATAAACAATTAAATTTCACGGGATTTACATTCATTTCTCCTTCAAGAAAGAATATTGTGTTATCACCGGCTATAACTGAAAATTTGATAAGGTTGGTTTTATTTACTACGACGCCATTGTTGGAGTAGCAAAAGTAGCTTGAAGAGTGTAATGAAATCACTCTGTCCTATTAAAAAGAAGCTTTCCGGCGTAAATGTCCAAGGAGATGGAAAGATTAAAAGATTTGAAAGAGGAGGATGTTATTATTACACCAAGTCCACCTGGAAACGGCAGGAAGAAAATGCGTTATCCTGACAAGTGGAAGAGCAAAACGTAAAAATTAAAAGAGTCAACCTATTCACCCAAATGTTTGCACGAAACACTTTAACTGTAACCATGTAGGAGGAAAGACTTAGATGTACTGAAATGTGTATGCAAGATATTTGCAAATTTCACCAATGCTTCTATTTGGTTAAAAATAAAATAATCCAAGACAATTTCATATTAAAGCATACGAAACCTTCAACACCACAACGAAAAAGACCAAAGAACAACAGGGAAGAAGCAACACAGCTTTGGATTCGATATTACGATCCGAAATGTGATAGTGACATCAAAACACTGCTGATAGTGTGTAAGAATTTTTTTGTTGTGTGTTAGGAGTATCTGAGAAACGGTTTAAGCTAATATGTAAACGGAATTTTGAAAGTGGATAGCTGGCATCAGAAAACAGAGGAGGAGACCATAAGTCCCATATGTTTGAAGCCAAGAAGAAAACTGTTAAAACATTCATTGAAAGACCAGGCCCGTATTTAGGTAAGTGCTATTCTATGCTCGAGCACAGGGCGGCAGAATTTATTGGGCGGCAAAATTTTGGAATTTCTCTAAGATTCACAATAAAGTAATATTTAAAACTAGCAATCTGCAGAGTCCCGCGCAAGGGCGAGAAAATATGTTAAAAAAGTCGTCCTTTCCCACCCCATTCCAAGCGGTGAGGATGAACTTAAAACATCATGAAAAATGATACCGTTAAACTTAGCGACCTCAAAAACTATGAATTCAACACTAATATCTGTCGTTTTCGATTACTTTTAAAATCTCGCCCCCTTCCTGGGGAGTGGAATATGGCCTTGAAGTTGAAATGTATTAAAGCTGTCGTTATACATCTCAGCGACTCCCCACCCAAATAACTGAATTCAACTATAATAATATTGGTCGTTTTTGAGGGGGCGGCAAAATTGTGCGGGGAGGCAGCAAAAGGGCACATAGGCGCACAATATTATAAAAACGGGCCTGTGAAAGACTAATTCCTGTACAGAAACATTATTGCAGACGAGAAAATGGAAAGAAGCATTAGCTGCCAAGTTATTTGTCTGTAGCAAAACTTCACCAACTGTACAATAACGATGTGGAAAACGATCTTCGGGTTCCATACTCTTATTTGTAACTGAATACAATATAAGTTTTGGAAGTTCTGCTATAAATAAATGTTCGAAATGTATGCAGTTTGAGTTGAGACTTCAATCAGGTAATACCTCTTGTGGAACTGAATTTTTGATACATAAGAGAAAGGTGAAGCCTTTCATTCCTTATTGAAAAGTAGAAACAATGATGCAATCACTTTATTATTCGACTCGCAAAAGAATCATATTCTTCCTCGAGTTCCAGATCAAACCGCCTATTACAGCAGCACAATTTTAGTTGTTTAATTTTACGATTTACGAAGGAACGTCAACCGATAGGCAAACAAAGAACAAATTGTTTACACAGTATATTATTGGACAGAAGCACACGTAGCTAAAGGATAATCGGAAATTGCATCAGTAGTGTTTCATCGTCTGCAAAACACGTCATGTGAAGGCGTATCAGAAATTCGACACTTTGTAGATGGATATGCAAGGCAGAATAAGAACTCTGCTAAGATTTGCATCTTGTTCCATTGGCTGAATGAATGCACTATATCTAACTTCTCCAGGACACTCCTATCTCACTTCTCATCGTGTTTTATAATAGGATTGAGCTTGAGCTTAAGGGTCGTGATACAATGATACAGCCTAAAGAATATGCTAAAGTGTTCCGTAATCATAAATAATAATCGAGATGTTTGAAGAAACTGCATTGTACAGCGGGGGACACTTCTAAATGGTACAGCCATATGGAGATTTACGGCTAAGGTGTACCATTTAGAAGTGTCCCCCGATGTACAACTGGAAGTAAGTATCGTAAGAAAATATGAAGAATCCAAATGAATGGCACTTCAAATTCCACAACTGTTAAAATAAAAGTTATGTTCTTGCAACAGTACCAACTTCACCCATTGCAGTAAGGGGTTCGTATTTAAGATTTAAAAGTTGCCCTCCTCCCACCCCCGGGGGTGGGGGCAATGGCTCGAGTGTGGTATTATTGAGTGTCCCCCTTTGAGGCGAACAACTTTTATTACAACTTTTTTAAAATCCGATTTGTAGTTTTCCAGATATTCAAAAAAACAGTTTTAAATGCCTCATTTTTCAAATGTTTGTGAGCCATTTTGATTTTTGTCGATTACAGCGCCATCTATCACGCAACGAAAAAATGTTCAATACAAAAGTTACGTATTTTTTCGCGGGGAATCAGAATATGGAATAAAAAATGGGGGTTCCTATTTAAGATTTCAAAGTTCCCCCCTCCCGCCCCCGGGGGGTGGGGGCAGGGGGTCGAGTGTGGTATCATTGAATGTCCCCCTTCGAGGCGAACAACTTTTATTACAACTTCTTTAAAATCCGATTTGTAGTTTTCCAGATATTCAAAAAAACAGTTTTAAATGCCTCATTTTTCAAATGTTTGTGAGCCATTTTGATTTTTGTCGATTACAGCGCCATCTATCACGCAAAGAAAAAAATGTTCAATACAAAAGTTACGTATTTTTTCACGGAGAATCAGAATATTGAATAAAAAATGGGGGTTCCTATTTAATATTTCAAAGTTGCTCCCCCTCCCGCCCCCGGGGGGTGGGGGCAGGGGGCCGAGTGTGGTATCATTGGATGTCCCCCTTCAGGACGAACAACTTTTATTACAACTTTTTCAAAATCCGATTTGTAGTTTTCCAGATATTCAAAAAAACAGTTTTAAATGCCTCACCCGGATATATATATATATATATATATATATATATATATATATATATATATATAATTTTCCAGTGTATTCTTTGTTAGCGCATGGTCCTCATTCCGTTGTGGTTTGCGTCAAGTTGCGTTTAATTTGTGGTAATTGGCATGGTAATTATAATTGCTATCCGCAATTTTTGCGTTGGGATACATAAATTTTACGGACACCGATATGGAATGTGCCTAGGGATGGGCACGAGTCGAGCTAAAACTCGACTCGACTCGAAACTTGAAGCGAATTCGAGTCGGGTCAAAGATAATATCCTCGAGTCGAGTTCCGAGCCAAGTCACTGTTTTCAGGTCGCGTCGAGTTTCCTAAATGGCTCGCTCGTTTAGCTCATTTTAACTCGTTTTGGAATCATTGCCTGATTAGACTGGAAAGCGAAAAGTAAGCAGTAATGTGGAATATTTTTGTGTTGCTCACGAGAAGGGATACTGCTCGCATCTGGTCTCGCCTCTATTAACAAGATGGCAATGAATTTTTATAACGAGACAGCCTCAAACGTCGTGAGCACCAATATAAGTATATACTGTAGTTACCACCAAGGCTGAGACCTGCACGCTCTAAATTTTGAGCCCAAGAAGAAGTCAGGTTCAACTGAGCGAACAGAACGAGCCTGCTCGGTTGAGGCACCGACTTGGCTCAGGTGAGCCATAGGCTCGAGCCGGCTCATTTGGCTAAGTTGTTGGCTCAGCTCAATAGTTAATGAGCTGTGATTTATCCACTCTTGCCATTGACAATCCTAAACCCGGGCGAAGCATTTTCAACATTTTTGGCCAGCGCCCTCTAACTTGTAACAATTTTTGGCTCGAACTGGATACTTGCTCCTCCGGAACTCAAACCCTGTACCTCGTGAGCGACTCCTAGACTTCTAGACTTCACGACTACCGAGGTCAACAGTCAACTAACTTTTATTATTCAGATACAAACTGCCAAATTTTCATGTTTATTCACAGTATTGCTATAGTAATAATAATAATAATAATAAGTTGTGGTATCAATAATAATTATATTGTCTATGTAGGATATTTGAAGAAAGTACTTGAAACTACACACAGAATTTAGCTCGTTTTGGCTCGTCTCGACTTGAAACTCGAGTCAAATTCGAGTCGAGCTGGAGGAAATTTTTCGAACCGAGTCCTCTAGTCGAGCTCAAAGATGTCTGTTTCGAGTCGAGTCTAGTTTCAATGACAACTCGCTCGAACTCGCTCGTGCCCATCCATAAATGTGCCCGTATTCCACAATTATTGGTCAGTCAATTCGGAGTGATATTTCTTTGCCAATTTTTTCTTTGTTTCAAACAATTCAGTGAATAGCTATTCTAAAAATGAGTTCTTGGTCAGGTGAAAAAAGGGCTATGATTAACTAGCAGCTTGTATAATATCCAATAAATACAACAATTGGACTTAATAGAACATAAGTGAACTATTATTGCCTGGACGTCACTGCTTTTTACAGTTTACAGAAATGAACATTTCAAACTGTACTCGAATTCTGAGTTATATATTCTATCGTAGCCAGTGTCGTATTTACGATTTTGTTTCGGGAGGGGCTTTGCTAACTTTCGGGAGGGCGGGCGGCTTTGCCTGGAAATGTGAAAATTCTGCAAGAAATTTCATTTACTTTACTATACTAGATAAGATTTCGGGGGGGGCTTAAGCCCGGAAGCCACCCCCCTAAGTACGCCACTGATCGTGGCTGTATATTAATGCACATGCTGGGATACGTTCGTACTGAAGATGATTAAGCACATAATTGAAGATTTGTTTCAGCATTTGCTAATACGACTTGTTCTCTGTCATTGTCCGTGTCTGTAAAAGCACTTCAACTATAGCGGGCTTTTTAAAGTCAACCCTCCATCTTTCCATCTTTCTTTTTGCTGTCCACGCCAATAATGCTGTCTGGAAAACTTCGATGTAATGTTTATACTTCATTTGATAACGTAGCACAAAGTGAATCACCTCAGCTGAAACCTAACAGTAAAGTAATTGTAAATGTTGACTTCCTGAGATCCGTCACGGAATCGATAAAAACAAACATCGTGAAGAGCGCGCAGAATTAGTGGGGAGTATAAGCGCAAGCTCAAAATTTGAATTGAGAATTTTTAAATAGTTGGCCTTCGATTTGACCTTGTTCCAAAATTGGACCAGTAACAATCCATTCTCGTTTTTCATAATACTGAAGTAGGTTTTCTTTTACAAGGCTGTGTGTAATAATGCAAAGTAGAAAATTTCAATATGAGCGGAAAAATTAACATATACTTGTGATCATGCCTATCGCTCGAGACGAATTATGAACCAAATTAATCTTAGAGAGCTGCAGACACGAGTGTGTACAACATTTGAACATGTTCTGAAAGGCTAGATGTGGTAAGTGCATGTCAGATAGCATATACATAGTTATTATCGGTAGATTTATGGAATGGATAAATCTCTTATTTATTACAGACGTCATATCTAATTTATGTGTGTGGGGGTAGGTGGCTAAGGCACTATTGTCTCATTTTGAATTATTGCACCTTCAGACTCTACGCCCTGTTGGCCTAATTTTATCCTCCCCAATATAAATCATCTAATTCGCACACTGATTCTGACGGATGACTAGAACATGTCGCGTGTTACGCAGCACCGTGTCCCACGCACTCCTATACAAGACCAACGATCAGAAGTGCTGATGCTGATGGAACGTTCCTGAACCGGATAATAACAGGAAAAGAAAAATGATGTTGTCTCCAGGGGCGTAAATAAGGGCCCCGCAGACCCCGCATTGCGGGGGGCTCAGGCAATCAGGGTCCCCAAATCGTGAAGTGTAAAGTAGGGAAGTGGCCCTACTCCACGCTGTCTGCGGGAGGGCCCTCAAGCCTTTAGTTACGCCACTGGTTGTCTCCTCTACGATCCACAACTACTGAGACAAGCTGTCACCTGGAAATCGCCTCCAAAACGCAAAAAGACGACGAGACAAGACAGTTCAAAACAGAAAATGATGCTTCAACTATTTTGAAGGTCAGTGTGGAACAGTGTAATTGTCTCTCTCTGTGTGTGGACGTTCACATCTACTGGGTGCCTATATTGTGGGTACCAGTCTACGAACTTATTGAATGTACTAGTGTATATATATACATACATTTTGTCAGATAGATGTAAGCCTAGAGAGATTCATGAATGATCTGCTCAACCGACTTCTTGAATAAATTGATTGACTGAGATTGTCGTATGCTGCAAGGATGTTATAAAATAGAGGATCTGCTTATACAACAAAATCGTGAAGCCATACATCACAGTTTTGCCACACCTACTCCGCCCGCTCTGCGCCACTAAGATTCCAATGTTTCGAGCCAACAATCATTGTGGAAACAAGAGTAGCGAATCAGACGTGCCTATTCAGACGATGCTCGGTTGTTTTTGGTTTCACTGAGTTCATAGGATGAAGATTCGTATGGGGAGGTCCTCTATTTTATAGCATCCTGGGTGGGTAGATAATGCCATGCACGGATAGTAGATTCAAAGAATGCATTTGAGTAATATTTCGACGAGTGTAGAGGAAGAGAAAGGAGTTTAATTATACCTGATCTTGTAGCGTAATCGTGATGAGCATTTAATGGTTGCAACCATTGAAATAAGTAGAAGAGTTATTGAAAGCGCAAAATCTTAAAAAGAAGTGTGAGTCGATGTAGATGACTCTATTGGCAAGTTTCAGAAGACCCAGTTTTCCCTACTATGGAGATAAATGATTTGATCATTTTAGATTATAAACAAAACGTATGCAGGCATTTTGGATATGTTGTAACCGGTGCAAGAGCTACATCACAGTATTCAAGGTGAGGAAATATTAGAAATTTTACAAGCAGTAATTTTGTTTGAGTGGGTAGATTTTTCTTTAGTCTAGTGACTGACTGTAGAGACCAGAACGCTTTCTTACAAGCATTGCTGATGTGAAGTTTCCACTCAAGAAATCGATCTATTATTATCCGAGATTTGTGATGGTTTCAGAAAATAGAATAATTGTTCCATTTATCTGTACCGCTGGTACATTAGAACGGTGCATTTGCATAAGTCGTTTAGAGAAGACATAAGTGCATTTATATTTAAGTGAATTTATGGTTAGCCCATTTTCATTTGACCACAAGTAAATGCTGTGCAAATCCTGATTCATTTGTTGAATTGAATTGTCCAAGTTTTCGGGTTGACCTTAGATATAAATTTGAAAATCACGCGCGTATAGGTGATTCTTACAATGCTATAAGACAGAAGGAAGGTTATTAATGTATAGACACAACAGGAGAGGGCCAAGGATGCTTCTTTGAGGGACGCCGTGAGTGAAATTCCACAGTGAAGAGGAAACATTGGATACTGTTAGAAATTGCTGCCGTTCCTGTAGATAATTTTGAACCCATTTTGCAGCACCTTCGGAGAAGTTAGATTTTGTCGCCAATTTATGGAAGATGATCTTATGTGTAACTGATTGAAAAACTTTAGAGAAATTCCGTGTTCTAACTGGTTACAAGTCAAGTTAATAACTTTACAATGAATTTATTATCCACATACACATTTCCAAAGTGCGTTAACGTAATAAGTCATCATTCAAGAAGAGGGTCCATGAGATCAACAACCTTCCATTTTGACAATTTTACGGAGAGAGATGAATCACGTGTACAGATACTACCATATCAAATTTTAAAATTTGGCATTTCCCAAAATTTAAACTAGGCCCATGTACACTTCCCTAAATTTAAGAAAGGGTGCACAACTGCAGCTATGTCATGGACCCTGTACTAAATTATATAACGATACAAGTGAATAATAAGGTATCTTCAAAGAGGATACAATATATCAAAACCTCCATAATTTATAGTTTTTGATAATTTTATACCCATAAAATGGAACAAGAAGCTTCGAGAGCTCCTATACTCTCCCTCTTGTAGTACCATAATGATCCTATGTACCTCTGGATGGTCCAAGGCGCCTAGGGGATTTTCTGTACACTTCTGGTCCATAGCCCCTAAGCAGAAACTCTGGGCCTACACTTGGGCGTCACAAATTATGTGAATGCCCCAAAGGATATGTGCTACATAGTATGTGAAAGTTGATATGTGCCTTAAAGAAGTCGTTAATTATGTTAATAAGCTTACACAATCTGAAGGTGTTACAGAAGTATAGAAGAGATACACATTTACTAATAACATACACAGATATATATATATAATTCAAGAATTCTCTTAGGAACTAGTATGTGCCCTATCCAAATATCATATTTCAAAATTCCCGCGGTACTTCTGCAACAGTTTTTATAGAGATGGTTGGTGAATACTTCCAATTAAATGCCCGTAGCCAAACTCCCTCTATAAAAATTGTTGCGTGAGTACCTTAGGATCCTGAAACATTTATTTTTGGATAGGGCACATATTAGTTCCTAAGTGAAGTCTTGACCCTACTACGGTAGGTCCCATAGTTTTGGAAGAAATATGGGCTTTTAAATTTCACTTTTTTATGTTTTCGGCAGCCTATAACTCCGAAAGTAAGCATTTGTGTACCCAGGTAGGTCTATACTATTTGTCTTATCTTGGCCTCAGGAATCACCTCCCAAACGTTGTCAGTGTTCCTACATAAAACTACATGAGCTGACATAAATTATTGAGCACTTCCTGTAGTGTAACAAAGATTAAATTTGGCATAATTGTAGCATTCCGGAATTAACCCACAGGAAAATTGCCAAAAGTGAACATTTTTAATTTTTAAGGGGTCTAAAGAGAGGATGAAGGATTTCCTTATGTTATTTTAAATGGTTCTTTTTTTAACCTATAATCTCATGTTTTAGATTCTTAGATATTGAAATAAAAACTTGAAATTCGGTATGCTTGTACGTTTTCGTTAGTTACCTAAGTAAATCAGTGAAAATAAAAAAAACAACTTTAGAGTGGTTTTATAGGGAATTAAAAAATCTTTCCCATGTTATTTATATGGAATACCTTTTACACGCCCAAATTATTGAGCACTTCCGGCAGGATTAGAATGATGAAATTTGGCATGATTGTAGCCTTCCAGGACTAACCGATAGGAAAATTGTCAAAAGTGAATATTTTTTATTTTTTAGGGGTCTAAAGGGGAATGAAGAAATTCCCATGCTATTTAAATGGACGTTTTCTTGGGAGAAAAAATGTTATCTTTTAGATAGTTGAAATAGGAAAAGAAACGACAGAATTGTGGGTTCAAGAGGTGCGAGACCGTAGGCCGAGCAGACAGTCGGAAGGGGGAGTCTACGGATGGGCAATTTAAGGAAATATGAAGAGCAAGTTCACGAAATTATATTATTATTATTATTATTATTATTATTATTATTATTATTATTATTATTATTATTATTATTATTATTATTATTATTATTATTATTATTATCGTGGTAGTAGTAGTAGTACCGAAAATTGAAGTAATACGATTTTTTTACATTTTCTAAGTTTTGGACCAAAAGTAACGCGTTGGTAACGCGTTAATTTCGAAGTAGGGCAACAGTTACTTTTGGGGGGCAAGTAACGCGTTACATTTTAAGGGAAAGTAAAGTACCTTGTAACGCGTTACATTTTTACAAGTAACTTACCCAACACTAATCTCCAGAGAGCGTCATAATGGTGTGTATGTTGTACGAGTTCAAAGTGGAGTCAAACGCCACTGCAGCGAGATGGAAGATATGGCAGGCCTTTCGTAAGGGTGTCGTGACATCGCGGACAGTGCAGCGAGGGTTTAACAAGTTTAAGGACGGAGACGAAACACTCGAAAACACACTACGTGCCAGAAGACCAACAGATTTTCAGGCAGCAATTGAGGCGAACAGTGGCTAGACATGTGAGGAACTGGGACTATAATTCACTGTGAGTGGAGAAAACATTCGGCAGCATCTCCACCAACTTGGGAAGTACTATAAGTTGGGTCAATGGATCCCACATGATTTGATACCGGGACAGAAGGCAACGCGAGCAGACACCTCTGTTTCTTTGCTGTCTCGTCTGAGGGAAGAGCCATTTCTGGACAGAGTGTTAACATATGATGAGAAGTGGGTCCTGTACGAAGCTCCACTGCGCCGTCATCATTGGTTAGCATCCATGAACCGGTTCCGAAACAGCCGAAACAAGCACTGCACCCGAAGGTCCTCCTGTGTGTTTGGTCGACTGCTCGCGGCATCGTGCATCGGGACCTCCTGCCAGCTGGTCAGAGCATCAAGGCAACTGTGTACTGTCAACAGTTTTTTTTAGCCGTATTAAAGAAAAACTCAAAACTCTCTAGCCAGCACTTCTGAATCCTCCTGTTACAGGACAAAGCTAAGCCCCATGTAGCTAGGATGACCCGGGACATCATTCTACGCCTTGGATAAGAAACAATATTGCATCCGCCATACTCCCCGGACATTGCACTGTTCGATTATTACCTATTCCATTCCTTGGACAATCAATCACCTTAGAGGACACCAGTTCAAATCCCTAGTAGAGGTGTAAAATTCACTTGATACCTTCTTCGCTTCACGGCCCACAAAGTTCTATGGCAATCTAATCCATGGCCTTCCAGAACGTTGGCAGAAGGTCGTCAATGTTGATGGGATCATTTTTTATCTTGGAGGTACGTCTTAGGTGACATTGATGTTCGAATAGGGTGGGTGAAGAAAGCGATAGAACTTTCTTGGTTATCTTTATACTACGTTTAAGAATTGAACATTGTCCGCCTTATGCAGAGTCGTTTTGACGAACGACTAGTGTCATACTAAAAACTTGACTACTGCAGCAAACATATGTTAGTCGAACTCTTTAGTATGGCACTAATCACACTTCAAAACGACTCTGCATAAGGCCCATTAAGTTTAACTAATCAGTTAAAATTTCGTTTAATAACTTTCGATTGGAATTTACACGAATATGCTTTTTAAAAAATATATGTAATTTAATCGCAGTTTAACCGCTGAATCATTACTGTACTTGATATTACTAGAATTGTAAATATAATTGTCATTCAAAGGATGACCAAAGAAACTTCATATTGAAAGCAATAAACTTATTTTAATTTCAAGGACCTTTCTTATAGTAAGGAATTCTTTATAAATTGTTTCTTGATTTCTATTAAAATTAAATTTCAAATGCAATCAATGTAGATGATAGGTTTTTAACTGCTTTTTTTTTTAAGGTTTAAGTATAATAGCTCAGTTACCTAATTACGGATAACTACTTCAGTGGTATTAAAATTGGAAATACTCACTCGAAACAGCTAAATAACATAGCTTATTAATTCATCTATAGAGTTGTCCAACTTCGGAAAATAGACTAGAACACTTTAGCTAACTGCTCCAAGCTTCTTAATTCGTTGTTGTATTATTTTTAAATGGCTTAAATAAGCAAATAATCTCACATAACCTTTAGTAATCTTAAACATCCTTTAATTCTATAACGAAATTTACATGATATTTGTAGATTAAGTTCAATAACAGTTGGTTCAGTAAATTTGAAACAAGCAATCTCTAAATTTATATCCTTGGTTAAAACTTATAATATTGCAGGAAATGATTTAATAAAAACATTATAATAAAATATACTTTTTAACTGCAATTTTACTCTGTACAATTTTGATAAATTACACTTTTGCTGACACTTTGCCAATTAGCACACTTTTACGGAAATTTTATTGCTTTATATGCTTTGTTGCTTATAATTAGAAAGAATGGCACTAACCAACACGACTACACCAATTTCCATCAATTCAAAATTAATTTTATAGTTTTATGAACATTATTGACTACATTGATTGATCACAAAATCCTACAGAAATTCACTTGAGGCTCATCCTGGATAAAGAACACAATACAAATGTTATTTAATTTATTTTTAAACACGGCAGGCACTTTCTTTCAAGAACTTATTTTTAATGCACAGGAACTAGACGATAACAAGACTTGTCATAACATAGCAAACGATTCGAAACTTTCTTACAATTCGGCAGCTTGGATGCCAAGTGACTGAAATTTTCCAGTAATATACTTTAATGTTCAATATATCATGAACAACCCGCATTTCTGTTATGTCAACAAGCAATGCTATTACTATAATGTTTAGGATTCTATAATTTGCTATTTATAGAGATTTTCCTTAAAGTATTCATCTATAGAAGTAAAGAGCATTATTATTTCTTTCATTTTTGGAGCATTTCTATTATTTCATTAGATTTTTGTAAATAAACGAAATAACTAACGATTATTAATAATATTAGAACGGAAAATTACGTTCCTCTTCATTCACTACATTATACGAGTAAATTAATTTATTTATAAGCCATTTTAAACTTTACGGTGCAAATAAGTTTTTAGTATGCCCAAAATGAATTTCGAAACACTCAGGCTATAAGAATCCTTATAATAAGTTCACACTCTTGATAACGAAATATTTGTTCCAATCCGACTTCCATTAACCGCTGGTGCTTCCATTCGCTACAGGTGCTCGACACACAAAACTTTAAGCACTCGTGTGGTTCGAACATGTAGACTCAGTTATGGGGCTGTCAGATATTGAGTAAGCAATGAATTAGGTAATAAACCTGATATCCGTACCTGAAGAGATCCATAATTACAATTATATAACAACAATAATTGCTTTCTAATAAAGTTTTCAGAACAAACACTCTATTATGCTTGCTTCTGGTTTTGTAAATAACTTCAATATATATATATATATATATATATATATATATATATATATATATATATATATATATATATAATTCTAACAATTCCAAATACGACTTCATATAAATAAGAAAACAGGTAAGCATTACGACTCTACAAATGATACGTTGTTGACGTATATCATAAATATAATTTTAAGGAAATATATAACTTCCTAATTACATTAAATATTCTTTTATTTTTACTTCAAACTTCTTTGTTTTATGTTCGATAATATATATATATGCATTGTTCTTTCCTTGACGTATTTATTACATGAGAAATGTGTGATATAATTGGATGGCAGAAATTCTATATGAAATATGCAATTTACTTTGTATTTACGTTTATCGCAAATTAAACAGTTTTAAAAATTGAATATGATATGCATTCCAGTTGAAATCCACGCATTCATTTGTGACACGAAGTTCAATAATGTCTTACACTATAGTCAAAGAAGTGAAAATTTTAGAAAGTTCTAATAATTGCGGGCAAGATGAGTATGTTCATCTATGCTACAGGTATATTGAAGATTAAATATTTCATTTTCAATACTTTGATATGTAATGAGTTACAACCAAAATTACGTAAAATACGAATGGCACTTTTATATCCGGACAATTTAAATCACATTTATATTGTTTTTCAAATATAATACATTTTGTCTGAAATGATAACAACAATTAGTAAAAGCTAGAATCTAAACGATGAATAACCTTAGATAACATCCCGTGAGGAGTGGTTACTTCCATATAAATATTAACTTGCCAACAACAACGATGTTTGGTGATGCTGAGATGATGCTTTTATAATTCTTACGATTCATTATCAAAGCACCGACCTCTTAGGATTACAAGATTGAATAAAGTAATGACCTAATATACAGGTATATACATTCAATTAAAAGTTAGAAGTTAAAAGAACAATGATTCAGCAGATGTAGATGTCTGTGATGACATTCATTCATGATATTTCTATATAACTAAAAGTAAGATATTTATTTACAAATTCGTGATCTGAATTAATTTATTTAAATTATTGCCCTCTTATGTATATCTTAATAACATTTAAAACATAGATTAGTGTAATAAAATATTGTAACAAACAGTATTTTGAAGTTAACCTATTATAACACAGTACACAGAGATAACCTTCCTGATCAATACTTTCTTTCAGGTTCAGCAATAGCTGCAGATACTTCTCTGAACCACTGCAAATCAAGGAGGAGTTCATTAAAGTAAAATGTTCCGCATATGGAACAATTAGATATGAGGATTATCATGCTTTTGTTCCTTTGAAACATGAAGTAGAAGAAAGGTGTGAAAACTCGACATCTAGCTCAGGGAAATCTATTCAAGAAAGACCTAAACTTAGTGTGATGATTCTTGGAATCGATTCACTTTCTCGTTTAAATTTCTATCGACAAATGCCAAAAACACTTTCTTTCTTGAAAAAAAAATTACAAGCTATTGAAATGCTTGGATTTCATAAAATTGCTGATAACACGTTTCCTAATCTAGTTGCTGTTCTGACTGGAATGACAGTACAGGAATTGAGGAAATCATGCTGGCCAAGTGCTTGGACAATGTTCGATGGCTGTCCTTGGTTATGGAAGAACTACAGTAACGAAGGATATAGAACACTATTTGGAGAGGAAGATGGGATGTTTCTCTACCGCAAAATGGGATTTCAAAAACAGCCAACGGATTACTATATTCGAACGTACGTAGCATTAGCAGTGTTAGAAGGTGCAGATAACACGACTAAATTTTGTGTTGGTCCTCGAAAATCAATTAACCTGATCAATCATTACCTTAGAAAACTAGTGTTTTCTTTGAGTTCCAAACTATATTTTGCTTTATTTTGGTACCTTAGTTTAACTCACGATTTTCTTAATACTGCAGGATTGGGAGATGAAGATTATGAGTCCCTCCTAAGGGATTTATTAAGTTCCGAAAGTTTAAATAATACTATTTTGATATTTATGAGTGATCATGGATCACGATACAGTGACATCAGAGATACATATATTGGTTATGCGGAAGAACGTTTGCCATATATATTTTTCGTATTCCCAGAGTGGTTTCGTGATTTGTATGGAGACGCTATTTCGAATTTACAGAAAAATTCACGTAAGTTAACAAGTCATTTTGATCTCCATGAGACTTTAAAAGATATCTTAGATGTACGCCGAATTGAGAGGAGATCCTTGATAAAGAGATCTCAAAACTTAATGAACTCATCACGAGGAATTTCTTTATTTCTTCCGATACAAAACAATCGATCGTGCTATGATGCTGGTATAGAAGAACATTGGTGTATGTGTCAACCAGACGCCATAAGAGCAGTAGAGTCTAAATCGAAAATATATCAAGTTTCTGAATTTCTCATACGTCACATAAATGGTATGTTGAAACCCTATAATCAGTGCGCCGAATTACGTGTAGCTAAAGTTTTTAGAGCATTCATTCGAATTCCTTCAAAATTCTTGGGTAAAGCACGAATTGGAAACGTTATTCAGTATGTTATCACTATCTTGGCTAAGCCCGGTGGTGGATTATTTGAAAGTACACTTATATATAATATAAAGAAGGATTCTTTTAAAACACCAAAATTTGTTAGCAGAATTAATCGATATGGTGATCAGAGTATATGTGTGAATGATTATCGTATAAAACTATATTGTTATTGTAAAGGGAATCTTTAATTTATTTGACAATGCAGATAGATATATTTTGTATTGATATAAGATATATGTGATGAATAGTTAGCAGATGTTCGATTATTCAATATTAGAAGTCACTAGCTTTGATCTAACGTTAAGATTTTGCTATCGTATTTAGTTGTGGAATGTGAAGTTTTATATATTCTAATTCGAAGCATGTTAATATAAAGTACTAAATGTAGATGTTTATTGTATGAAGTAAACTTGATGAAAAGTTCTAGTTCCTCGTTTAGAGTGAAAAGTGGATGTTTGCTATTAGATTCACAGCAATTCTATTGTGAATCTATAGGAGTAGAGAACCTGTATGCCATAATTTTTGATCTTATGATGCCGCACAGGATTTGTGTAACCAATAACTGCACTGAGTTTTTCAGTATTACAAGAAAGACTGAAAAAATATGCTTGCTTACATCACTCTTAATTTCCAATAACATTCAAAATAAGGGGTAAAGTCAACAAAACATGGATAATAATTAATGTCATCTTTCATTTCTGTTACTACCAGTTACTGTCAACACCCTACATGTAATCTGGTTTATAATTTAGTGAAAAAAATTAGAATGAAGGTTTAAGTGATGTACTGAATGTAATTATTTTCCTTTGGGTTTCGATATAAATTTTCGTTCAAAAAATTCCCAGATCCAGGGAAATCCCAGATGTAATATTTAGCTTTTAATTAATTCAATGATTTCACTCCTTAACGTAATTATTTGTCAATTACTTTACTGTTATAACACAACTAGGCCTAACCTAATCTCATATTGATATACCAAATATGGGTTTTCTTCTCTAATCGTCATTATTGTCTCAAGTAAAGTCTTGCAGGCACAGATCTTTGTTAAACGTAAGAAGTTGATATGTGTTTGTTAGTAGTAGATAAATATTCATGTGGATAAAAGTGAATATTTAAGCTAATAATAAAATGAACTTTTCAAACATTCTATTGTGGCTTTAATTTACTGATTATAATGTCGGGCATTCCAAGACGGGTACGTTGATATCCTCCAATTTTTGGAAATGGTAGGTAAGATCATCCCTTAAGTTAAGGAATTGGTAACTGTTCTCTAGAACCTACCGTACGCTTGGGTGGTTCATATCGGTTTCTTGCGTGTTAAAGATTTAAAATTTGGCAGTTTTTTTAACCTCCTGTGTGATAAGTCCTTATTATCATATATGGTTATAGGTGTGAGTATAGTAACCCAAGACATGAATACGTTGATGTCATTTTCTAATTTTTGAGAAGATAACTTAGAACTACTCTTGAACTTGGATATTGTCAAAACAAAATTTGATAAAGGTTCTCTATGACGCGTTGTAAATTTGGGTGGTTCTGCTTATCCCCTTCTACGGTAAACAATTAACCTATAAACTACGGGATATTTTGTTTTCAAAATACCCTATTTCTTGTCTTAACTACAGATATTTCGATTTCGAAACGGTACAATAACTTTTGTAATACTGGCAGTTTCATGTGTCTTCCATTAAATAGGAATGAAACAATGAACTTCTTTGTAAACCCTTACAGAGCTCCGTAGTTTAAAGGTTAAACCCTCCGTAGTTTAAAGGTTAACCAAAATTTGCAGGTTATTGAGCTAATTTACCTTCTTCAATGAGGCTTTACTGCAAGATATGATTATGTGGTTAAGTTGAAAGTCAATTTTCTTTTTCTTAGGAGCTGGGTACATTAATGTTCTCTTCTTAAAATTTGGGAAGGATACAGCCTTAAATTTGGAAATTGTGATAAAACAAAATTTGTTAATACTCTAGTATAAGGTGTGAACATTGAATGTTGTGCTTAACGTTCACTATCATAAACTTTCTAAGGAATTTAATTTAATAAATGATAATTTAATTTTAAGGAACTTTGTATGTTTCTAGATATGTTAAATATTCTTTTATTTTTAGTTCCAATTTCTTTGCTTTATCTTCGGTAAGATGTAGTATGTATAGTTGTTTGCCTACTGTATGTATCACATGAGAAATGTGTGCTAGAATTAGATGGTAGAAATTCTACAGGGTGTTTCAAAACAACACTGACAACGTTTGGAAGGTGATTCTCGACACCAAGATAATACAAAAAGTATAGACCAACGTGGGTGCACAAATGCTTCCTTTCGGAGTTACAGGCTGCCAAAAACATGAAAAATGAACTTTAAAGGTCCATAGCTCCAACACTATGAGACCTAGCGGAGTCGGGTCAAGACTTTATTTAGGAACTATATGTGGCCTATCCTAATATCCATATGTCAAAATAATAAGATACTTCCGCTACATTTTTATAGAGGTTGTTGGTGAGTACTTCAGATTATATGCCTGTAGCCAAACTGCCTTCATAAAAGTTGTTCCGTGAGTATCTTACGATTCTGAAACATGTATTTTTGGATAGAGCACATATTAGTTCCTAAGTGAAATCTTGACCCGATTGCGATAGGCTCCATAGTTTTGGAGCTATGGATCTTTGAACTTCATTTTTTCATGTTTTCGGCAGCCTATAACTCCGAAACAAAGCATTTGTGCACCCAGGTTGGTCTACTTTTCGTTTTATCTTGGTGTTCAGGAATCACTTCCCAAACGTTGTCGCTGTTGTTTAGAAACACCCTGTATATGAAATATGCATTTTACTTTGTATTTACTTTTATCGCAAATTAAACAGTTTTTGAAATTGGTTATGATAAACATCCTAGTTAAAATCCACGCGTTCATTGTGACATGAAGCTTAATATTGCTTTATAGTAGGGTAACTGGCCACAATAACGCCACCATTCTAAGTTTCTAGAGGATTTGATATTTAATATTTGGCATAAAAATACATGTTGCATTGTTTAGTAGTTTTGTATTCATTGATTACAACACAGAGCAAAGAACGTGAGAAAAATATAAGTAGGACAAGTAATAGACTACAATGTCGCGCAAAGTGAAATGGCGGTATTGCATATACTATGAATACAGTAGCGCCAGGTTATCATTGATCATATTATCATGAAACCAATGAAATGAGATACGCTGGAACAAGTACAATTTGTTGGAACAAGAAGAACAGTGTTCAATAAGAGGCAATGTGTCATTGCAAGTTTCGTGATACCACCCGTTACAGGCTCCACATTGCAACCAATTTTACCAGTATCATCGTAATAGTACTCTTTGCAAATAACACAATAGTATGAGCTATCTTTGTGTTTTTGATCTTTTACCCTCGTCATTCTTTTATAAGTACTCCCTTTCTTTCGTTCACCCGGTTGCAAAGTTGATCTTTCATTCTTTCCGTTAGGACATTAGTTAAACAGACTCCTAGTCACTACCAATGCTTGGACGCTTTTTGGTCTATTCTTCCCAAGAAGAGATCTGTTAATTTTTGGAGTTGGAATAAGTTCAGTGAAATACATGCCACTTGAGGATGTAGAGTTAGAAGACTGGGACGAATCATTAGCTGCAGAATCAAGGATACATGCAGATGATATTGACGGCTGGGGACTGTTGATATCTTCAGTTGATGGCTGCTTATTGTTGCCCAATACATTTCCAGTGGGAGGTTGTGAAGGAAACACTGAAGAGTTAGTATTTGGTGCAAAGGTTGTTTCTGGGAGGACTAAAGGATTGAATGGGTATATGCCAGTAGCTTGAAAAACAGATATTGCATTCTGAGGTGTGGCAGCTTTAACCCAGACTGTAACATGATTGCATCCATCGCGTTCGGCGTTACTGCAGCAACACAACACAATCAACATATCATCGTTAAACTGCTCTCTACTAACACATTGACTCATGTAAACACTGTCGATACATTCGTTATTGACTATTGTGTTTTACATAAAAACTACCGTTTAAATTCCTACACATTACACGACTATAGTGTTATTAATATAAAGGACTTCAAAATCTTTACTTACGTTTTCTGTTCTCAATTTTCAGGTCTGAAATGATAACACGAAAACTGCGCAACATATACATTATACCACAGGAAATCAACTCACATGCGAGAAGAACAGATATGCCTCCCATGTATTGGCACATTGCAGACTGCTGCCACGAGCTTAGTTTCTGTGCTGTAAACATTTGAAAAACAAACGTCGTTATTCTATAGCTGGCATTTTTATAACCGGTTACCCTATAGTAAAAGAAGTCAAAATTTTAGAAAGTTGCTAATAATTGAGGGCAAAATGACCATGCAAAATCTATACTACAAACATTTAACATTAAATATTTCATTTTCAATATTTTGATATGTAATAAGTTACAACCAAAATTAAGTAAAAAACAAATGGTAGTTTTTCCTATCCAGACAATTTAAATTACATTTATATTGTTCTTTCAAATATAGTACATTTTGTCTGAAATGGTAAGAACAATTAGCAAAAGCTAGAATCTAAACGATGAATAACCTTAGATAACATCACATGAGTGGTTGCTTACATATAAATATTAAATTGTCCACAACAACAATGTTCGGTGACTAAGAATGAAACTATATTTTTCTAACAACGCTGAGATGATGCTTTTATAATGGTAACGCTTTGTTATCAAGGCACCGACCTCTTAGGTTTATAAGATTGAATAAAGTAATGACCTAATATATATACATACAGTTAAAAGTTAGAAGTTAAAAGAACAATGATTCAGCAGATTTAGACTTCTGTGATGAAATTCATTTATGACGTTTCTATATAACTAAAAGTAAAATATTTATTTACAGATTTGTGATCTGAATTAAATTTATTTAAATTATTGCCCTCTTATGTATATCTTAATAACATTTAAAACATAGATTAGTTTAATAGAATATTCTAACAAACAGTATTTTTAAATTAACCTATTATAACACTGTACACAGAGATAACCTACCTCATCAATACTTACTTTCAGGTTCAGCAATTGTTGCAGATACTTCTCTGAACCACTGCAAATCAAGGAGGAGTTCATTAAAGTAAAATGTTCCGCATATGGAACAATTAGATATGAGGATTATCATGCTTTTGTTCCTTTGAAACATGAAGTAGAAGAAAGGTGTGAAAACTCGACATCTAGCTCAGGGAAATCTATTCAAGAAAGACCTAAACTTAGTGTGATGATTCTTGGAATCGATTCACTTTCTCGTTTAAATTTCTATCGACAAATGCCAAAAACACTTTCCTTCTTGAAAAACAAATTACAAGCTATTGAAATGCTTGGATTTAATAAAGTTGGTGACAACACGTTTCCTAATCTAGTTGCTGTTCTGACTGGAATGACAGTACAGGAATTGAGGAAATCATGCTGGCCAAGTGCTTGGACAATGTTCGATGGCTGTCCTTGGTTATGGAAGAACTACAGTAACGAAGGATATAGAACAGTATTTGGTGAGGAAGATCTAACGTTTACCTTTCGCAAAATGGGATTTCTGAAACAGCCAACGGATTACTATATTCGAACGTACTTAGCATTATCACAGTTAGAAGGGAGACATAAGCATTACTTTTGCGTTGGTCCTCGAAAGACAATTAACCTGACCAATCATTACCTTAGAAAGCTAGTGTTTTCTTTGAGTTCCAAACTATATTTTGCATTGTTTTGGTACATCAGTTTAACTCACGGTTTTCTTAATGCTGCAGGATTGGGAGATGAAGATTATGAGTCCCTCCTAAAGGATTTATTAAATTCCGGGAGTTTAAATGAAACTATTTTAATATTTATGAGTGATCATGGATCACGATTCAGTGACATCAGAAAAACATATATTGGTTATGTGGAAGAACGTTTACCATATATATTTTTCGTATTCCCAGAGTGGTTTCGTGATTTGTATGGAGACGCTATTTCTAATTTACAGCAAAACTCGCGTAAGTTAACAAGTCCTTTTGATCTCCATGATACTTTAAAAGATATCTTAGATGTACGCCGAATTGAGAGGAGATCCTTGATAAAGAGATCTCAAAACTTAATGAATTCATCACGAGGAATTTCTTTATTTCTTCCGATACAAAACAATCGATCGTGCTATGATGCTGGTATAGAAGAGCATTGGTGTATGTGTGAACCGGACTCCATAAGAGCTGTGAAGTTTAAATCAAAAATATATGAAGTTTCCGAATTTCTAATGCGTCACATAAATGGTATGTTGAAACCTTATAATCAGTGCGCCGAATTACGTGTAGCTAAAGTTTTTAGAGCATTCATTCGAATTCCTTCAAATTTCTTAGGTAAGGCGCAAAATGGAAACGTTATTCACTATGTTATTACTATCTTGGCTAGGCCCGGCGATGGATTATTTGAAAGTACACTTATATACCATTCAAACAATGATTCTTTTGAAACACCAAAGTTTGTTAGCAGAATTAATGAATACGGTGATCAAAGTAAATGTGTGAATGATTATCATATGAAACTATATTGTTATTGTAAAAGGAATCCTTAATTTGTTTTACAATGTAGATAGATGTATTCTGTATTTATATAAGATATATATGATGAATAGTTAGCAGATGTTCCATTATTCAATATTAGAAGTCACTAACTTTGATCTAACGTTAAGATTTTGCTATTTTATTTAGTTTGCTAATGCTTTCTCTCACACAAACTTATGTTATTCTAGATAATATTTTGTGCACATTTCTTAAAAACAACACTGTAAATATTACAGGAAACGAACAAGTTGATTTGTTTTAGCAGTTATTTACAGATGACGTTGTAAATGACATTGTTTCAGGCCAATCTGTATGCGAATCAAAATGGCAAGGAACACGACAGCGTTGGTCTTATGATGAAGTTTTACGTTCTAAAGTTGTAACTGACGTAATATCAGTAAACCGGTATGAAGATATCTTCATTTCTATGATAATTCACAGCCTCGGGATGTGAACGACAAACTTCATAAATTACAAATGTGCTGAATAAACTGAAGGAGAGATTCGAATTTGCTGTGAATGCTGAAGAGTATGAATGCATTGATGGGCATATCATGCCATTCAAGGGGAGACGTAAAATAAACCAATATATACCCACGAAGCCAAAAGCTTGAGGGTGAAAATTTGGGTAAGGGCCCAGAGTAGTGGTTACATGTACGATTTTGATGAATATGTTGATTTTATATCTTATTACTTGTACCAAAATCACTTTGGCAAGTTTTTTTCACAATATAACGTTCATTCTATTTATTTTAGTGTAATTGTGCAAACTCAATGTTCTACAATCCAGAAATGATTATCTTACCCAAAATGCATGAAGTCCATTCAAGTGTACACATAAAGAAAAATAATGATTAAATTCTGCTAATAAAATATCAAATTTCAAAATTTTCGATTTTACATGTCATGGTACATCAAGAACAATTCGTAAGAAAAAAGTCATAATCATATGTCAATGAGAACATAATTCATGCATGAAAGGGTTAATTTATTTTACAAAATAGTCTTTGGGTCTACAAAGTTAATATCTTAGATCTTCCTTATGACCAGAGAGGTGAAAGTAGGAAATGTTTTATACGGAAACCCCTTTAGCTCATAGCAGCCACCAGGACGTCTTGCAGTGACTTCTGGATATGGTCCTTTTCATAACCTCCTTAGATCATGGCAATCTTGTGAGGTTCGGTTGTTGTTAGTAATTCCCTTCGCTCAAGGCAGCCTCCAAGGATTTTAGGCAAGTTAGTGCTCCTTCTTCCAAGGCGACCTCCGGACCTCAGTAGTCAACTGATGCCTTCGTCTCTTTTGGGTCCATTTTTATAGGCCATTTGTGGGCGGCTCGTTCCTCTTTGGCTCCCGCCATGCTGTTTTTCGTGCCTTCCTGGTTTTGTGCATCATCTGCTGTTTATAAACAATACCACGTGTTGCTTAAATAATATGTGCTCACGCTATAAGGTGGGGATTCTTAGGCTAGTTTTAGACGGAAGCATTTATCGTAGCATTTCTTATAGCAAAAATCGTATCATCGATATCCTACCGTGTAAAGTAGCAAATGCTATAGCATTTCTCATGCCATGGCATATCCTATGGCATTTCTTGTCGATAGAAGCTGCTCTATTTCGTAGCATTTTCCCCAGCATTTCTGGTCGTGGTGTGTTAAAAAGAAGCGAAAGATTTTGTGTCAAATATCCATGCTCTTTGTTTTGTGTGGGAAATTGAATTGTAGTAAACAAAAATGAGTTGGAGTAGGGATGCTCTTTGTCCACATACTTCTTTCTGATTTTTCGTTTTTTAATATGACCGGTGAGAACTGTTTTTACAATTACTATAGCTTTAGCTACCTCATGCTTAATTTCAGAGCCATAATTGCGCTCTTCTCCAGTGATTTGTTTGCTACGTCACGACAGATGCTTATCGAAATGCTACCGTTTCAAAGCACCATATACTTTTGATGCCATAGAAAATTATATTTAATTTTTGGCAGCACATCTGCTACGAGAAATGCTACGATAAATGAATGCTTCCGTCTAAAACTAGCCTTACGATATATTTACGTCACTTATGAGAACGATTCAAAACCTATAGGGTATTTTTTTTGCAAACATAGAAACTTAAAATTTGGCACAAACATAATGCAAATAAAGGAAAAGAAAAAATGTGCTTACTTTGAAACAATAAAAAGTGGTAGAAATTCAATGTTCGCAGTTATTTTAATTTTATTGTTTATTTGATGAAGCCGCTTCTTTCCAGCATTTAATGGTATGACGTAAGTTAATGGACATTCACAATCAACACAATCAAACCTAAACGTTCTTGTGAAATGAGCAAACTAAAATTATAAAGTAGCAAATATTAACGTTGACATTTCACACCAGTAAATAAATGTTCCTAATCTTTTGTGCCTCAGAAATTTTATTAAAGAAAGAGTCTCCATTCAGTGGCTGTGAACTCACTGGGCATGGACATGAATAAGTAAAAATAGGATTATGAATGTAAAATACAGGGTGGACCAAAAGTAGGTATACACTGCTGCATTGATCAAGAATAATATTCTTATGGGTTTATTTGCTACGGCTGTTCGGAGCTACGGTAAAAGAAAGAAATGCATTAAGAACAAATAATAAAGAAACTAAGTCTACCTGATGGACAACAATAAGAAATGATTAAAAAAAGTGGTTAACTGATGAGTACAGTATTGTATACCTACTTTTGAGCCACCCTGTAGAAAACTCTTCTGTGACAATGCTGAATCAAAATAATGTAACTTCGTTCAACGAGATTGGGAACGCACAACCTGACAAAAGTAAATATTGAATTTCTGATTTCGAAATTCAAATCCTATATTTAAGTTCTGATTCAGTACTACGGTACCAGTCGAATCCTATTTGGCTCAAATTGAATTATGCAATCAATGACAAGTCAGAACCCAAAATGCTAACTGATACAAATAATTATAAAACTGAGGAAATTATAGTATGCACTTCAGATTAGGCCTAAATACCCTAATCAAGGACAAGTTCGTTCTCTACTGATTTTATTGGTGTCAACAGAAAGGTCGTTTCAGTAAGCGGATGTAGTATTTGTGTCACCCTATCCCACTAGTAGTAGCCCCCCCGTTATGGCCAGCTGAGTCAGCAAAAATTTTTGTGACGTCATAGGTCAAAGGTCAATGACCTGGCCCGGGGGTCAATGACCTAGGGGTACCTAGGACCACCCCCTCTAAATTTTGGCAGGGGTACCTTGGCCCATCCCCTAAATTTTGGCAGGGGTACATAGGACCACCCCCCTTAAATTTTGGAAATTGCCAAATCTAAAAATTGGGTATGGTAGCCTAGAACCATAGTATGTACCACTATCAGTATTGGGTGTCTATGTCGTTCCCTTTCATGGGTAAAAAATTGCCAAAAATTCAAATTTCGGGGGTTTTTGACCTAATTTATCCCCTTTGATGAGGTATTATTACCCTATATAGTTATATGGGCGTATACAGGGATCCATTACCTTTCATAAGACATGGGTATATTAATGCACCCCTTGAAAAATTTGGGAGGGGTACCTTGGCCCACCCCTTAAATTTTGGAAATTGCCCAATTTAAACATTGGGTATTATAGTACAGGACCCTAATATGTATTATGATAAATTTGGGCGGTCCACCTTGTTTCCTTCTAGGGGTACAAAATTGCCAAAAATATAAACGTAAGCAATACGTTGTACCACGTGTTTGGTTTTCGACCTAATTTATCTCCTTGGATGAGGTCCTATTACCTTATATAGTTATATGGTCATGTATAGTGGTCCATTATCTATCATAAGACATGGGTGCATTGGTGCACCCCTTGAAAAATTTGGGAGGGGTACCTTGGCCCACCCCTTAAATTTTGGAAATTGCCAAATCTAAAAATTTGGTGTGGTAGCCTAGGACCATAGTATGTACCTCTATCAGTATTGGGTGTCTATGTCGTTCCCTTTCATGGGTAAAAAATTGCCAAAAATTCAAATTTCGGGGGTTTTTGACCTAATTTATCCCCTTGGATGAGGTGTTATTACCCTATATAGTTATATGAGCGTATACAGGAGTCTATTATCTTTCATAAGATATGGGTACATTGGTGCACCCCTTTAAAAATTTGGGAGTTGTACCTTGGCCCACCCCTTAAATTTTGGAAATTGCCCAATTTAAACATTTGGTATTATAGTACAGGACCCTAATATGTATTATGATAAATTTGGATGGTCCACCTCGTTCCCTTTTAGGGGTATAAAATTGTCAAAAATATAAACGTAAGCAATACGTTGTACCACGTGTTTGTTCTTTTGGCCCATTTATCCCCTTGGATGAGGTCCTACTACATTATATAGTTATATGGTTATGTATAGGGGTCTATTTCCTATCATAAGACATGGGTATATTGGTGCACCCCTTGAAAAATTTGGGAGGGGTACCTTGGCCCACCCCTTCAATTTTAGAAATTGCCCATTTTACACATTTGGTATAATAGTATAGGACCCTAATATATATTACTATAAATTTGGGTGGTCCACCTCGTTCCCTTTTAGGGGTACCAAATTGCCAAAATTTTAGTACAACCACGTGTTTGGACTTTTGACCTAATTTATCGCCTTTGATGAGGTGTTATTATCCTATATGGTTATATGGGCGTATACAGGGTTCATTACCTTTCATAAAACATGGGTATATTAATGCACCCCGGGAGAGGTACCTTGGCCCACCCCTTAATTCTTGGAAATTGTCCAATTTAAACATTTGGTATAATAGTATAGGACCCTAATATATATTACTATAAACTCGTTCCCGTTTAGGGGTACAAAATTGCCAAAATATAAACGTAAGCAATACGTTGTACCACGTGTTTCGTTTTTTTTACCTAATTTATTCCATTGGATGAAGTCCTATTACCTTATATCGTTATATGGTCACGTATGGGGATTCATTTCCTATCATAAGACATAGGTACATTTGTGCACCCTGGAGGGGTACTTTGGCCCACCCCTTTAATTTTGGAAATTGCCCCTTTTACATGTTTGGTATTATAGTATAGGACCCTAATATAGATTAGTATAAATTTGGATGATTCACCTCGTTTCTTTTTCATGGGTACGAAATTGCCAAATTTTAGTACAACCACGTGTTTGGTTTTGGCTCAATTTATCCCCTTGGATGAGGTCCTATTACCTTATATGGTTATATGGCCATGTATGTATTGGTCCATTTCCTATTATAAGACATGGGTACATTGATGCACCCCAGGGAGGGGATTCGGTATCATAGTACATGCCTCAACATGTATCATGATAAATTTGGATGGTCCATCTTGTTCCCTTTCATGGGTAAAAAATTGCTAAAATATAAACATAAGCAATATGTTGTACCATGTGTTTGGTTTCTGGCCCAATTTTTCCCCTTTGATGATGTTCTATTACGTTATATGGTTATATGGACATGTATATGGGTTCATTTCCTATCATAAGACATGGGTACATTGACGCATACTTTAAAAATTTGGGAGGGGTATCTTGGCTCATCCACTCGGTTTTAGAAATTGTTTAATATAAGCATTTGGTATCATAGTACAGGACCTCAATATGTACCACTATAAATTTGGATGGTCCACATCGTTCCCTTTCATGGGTAAAGAACTACCAAAAATCAAATTTTGGAGGTTATTGACCCCGTCTTATAAGGTTTTAACGCGTTATATGGATATGTACAGAGGTTTATTACCTTCATATGTTTATGTTCCCTTTTAAATTTGGGAATTATCAAATAACAAAATTCGGTAAACGTTTTCTAGGACCCATTGGTGTCCCTCTTATGGCCAAATATTCAAAATTTAAAGGTTATTGACCGGCTTTATTATTGAATAAGTACAGGATTTATTACTTTTTTCATAAGACACAGGTGTGTTTGTGTACCAATCTTAAATTTTGGGAGGGGGTACATTTCTTATTGTCATATCAATAATTGGTAATTGTTCTTAGAATTGGGTGGTATCTCTTTCTTTGGGTAAATCATTGTCAAATATGAGTATGATCACGTGATCAGTTATTGACCTATGATGGGATTAGGAGCCCAGGACATTGGTACATTTAAACTTTATAGGATAATTTGAGAATGCGTCATTGGTATTGATTATTACAGCCAAATATAAACGTAAGCAATACGATGTACCACGTGATTGACCTTGATGAGGTAGTGTACAGGGATACATAGCTAACCTTATTGAATCTTATGACTCATAGTCTTAAGGAAATACATGCTACAACACTGGCAAAGTTATTGTTGATGCAATTTGATTGGTGGATCACTATCTTTCGTGCAATCTGATTGGCTGATCACTATCTTTCGTGCAATCTGATTGGTTGCTGATGTTCAAATCTTTGCTGCATTCAGTTTTATTTTAACATTTAAAAAGTTTGAAACTTTGGTTTGACATTTTTTCGTTTGAAATTTTTCGTTTAAAAATTTTTGTTTCGAAATTTTTTGTTTCAAAATTTTGTTTGAATTTTTTTGTTTCAAAATTTTGTTTGAAAATATTTTGTTTAAAATTTTTTGTCTGTAAATTTTTGTTTCAATTTTTTTGTTTAAAATTTTTCGTTTGAAATTTTTCGTTTCCAATTTTTTTTTCTGTTTCAAGATTTTTGTTTGAAAAAATTTTTCGTTTCCAAATTTTGTTTCAAATTTTTTGTTTGAAAGTTTTTGTTTGAAAATTTTTTTGTTTGAAATTTTTTTGTTGCAAAATTTTGTTTGAAAATTTTTTGTTTAAAATTTTTTCGTTTGAAATTTTTCGTTTCCAAATTTTTTTGTTTAAAATTTTTTTTTGTTTCGAATTTTTAAAGAACCGGAACTGTTAGAACTAAAACCTCTGGCAACATTGTGGTGCAATAGTACACGTCAGAACATGGGGTTGTACTTGAAATGAAAAAAAACACTTCATTGAAATGGATCATTTTATTAACTCCACATACATCCATACCAGATAGTGGTTCTGGATATTGTCGATACAATGTATTTTGAACTTCGTGCACTAGTTTGTCTTTAGCATATAATTTTAATTCCAATTGAAGTCTTTTAAGGTCTATTGCAATATCAATTGGTGGAAACTCAGCACTGATACCAATCATCACAAGTTTTGTTTGAAATATATTTATTGGATAATAGCTTGCGAAGATGAACTCTTTATCGTTAGAAGTACACATCTTTCCTCCTGAAAAGCACTTGCTCAAATGATTTCGTGGGATGACACTGTATTTGCTGGTTTATAGTTATTGCTGATGTCGAATGTGCTGACGTTTGAATTCATGATTTCATCACAGTTACTGACGTCATGCCGACCAACCAAATTCATACAACTATGTCTAATGTGCTGACGTTTGAATCACAATTGCTGACGAATCCCGCTGTGTACTAAATTCAAATTGATGACTTCGACCCAAGAATCCTTTGTAACATAAAGATACAGATTCAGTATTTAAGAAACGCAGCAGTTCTTCTTGTTTTGATGCCTCCATGGGTAAATATCTTGCTGGTAAAATTATATTCTTATCATTTTCAAGCTTCACTACGATTCTTAATCCAAACTTTGTAGGGATTTTTTGGCTAGCTAAGATTCTATAAGGTACATTCTGTTGTAAATCAGTAATCTTGGTAAATGATTTCATCACATCACGCGTATTTAGAAACTGCAGACAAGTAGCCATGATGATCTTATCATGAATACTAACTCGAACGATGATGCAAAACTGATGACGTTGCATTATCATGTTCTGACGTGTACTATTGCACCACAATGTTGCCAGAGGTTTTTGCTCTAAACAGTTCCGGTTCTTTACTAATGAGTGCACAAACTTAAAAGATGTCAAACCAAAATTTTCCAAACAATAATTTCAAACAAAAAAGTTTACAAACAAATATTTCGAACAAAAATCTTTGAAACAAAATTTTGAAAAAAAATTTTGAAACGGAAAAACTTGGAAACGAAAAAATTCAAACAAAAAATTTCAACAAAAAATTTTAAACAAAAAAATTCAAACAAAATTTTGAAACAAAAAATTTCAAACAAAAAATTTGGAAACGAAAAATTTCAAACAAAAATTTTAAACAAAATTTTGATACAAAAATTTTTTTAAATTTCAAACGAAAAATTTTTAAACAAAAAATTTTGAAACAAAAGTTGTCAAAGAAATTTCAAACAAAATTCTGAAACAAAAAATTCAAACAAAAATTTGAAAGCAAGAATTTTCAAGCAAAGTTTCAAACAAAAAATTCAAACTAAAAATTTTACGTTTCACGGTTAACCGTCAAACTTTATCCGGTTTTTTAACTATTCGATTAACAAATAAACGGTTTTCAAAAAAATTCAAACAAATTTGAAACAAGAGTTTTCAAACAAAAACTTTCAAACAAAAAATTTTACGTTTCACGGTTAACCGTCAAACTTTATCCGGTTTTTAACTATTCGATTAACAAATAAACGGTTTTGATCATATTTATCAGTGAGTGCAAAATGTTGAACGAAACCAAGATTTTTAAATGTTAAACAAAACTTAAAACTGAATGCAGCAAAGATTTGAACATCAGCAACCAATCAGATTGCACGAAAGATAGTGATCAGCCAATCAGATTGCACGAAAGATAGTGATCCACCAATCAAATTGCATCAACAATAACTTTGCCAGTGTTGTAGCATGTATTTCCTTAAGACTATGAGTCATAAGATTCAATAAGGTTAGCTATGTATCCCTGTACACTACCTCATCAAGGTCAATTACGTGGTACATCGTATTGCTTACGTTTATATTTGGCTGTAATAATCAATACCAATGACGCATTCTCAAATTATCCTATAAAGTTTAAATGTACCAATGTCCTGGGCTCCTAATCCCATCATAGGTCAATAACTGATCACGTGATCATACTCATATTTGACAATGATTTACCCAAAGAAAGAGATACCACCCAATTCTAAGAACAATTACCAATTATTGATATGACAATAAGAAATGTACCCCCTCCCAAAATTTAAGATTGGTACACAAACACACCTGTGTCTTATGAAAAAAGTAATAAATCCTGTACTTATTCAATAATAAAGCCGGTCAATAACCTTTAAATTTTGAATATTTGGCCATAAGAGGGACACCAATGGGTCCTAGAAAACGTTTACCGAATTTTGTTATTTGATAATTCCCAAATTTAAAAGGGAACATAAACATATGAAGGTAATAAACCTCTGTACATATCCATATAACGCGTTAAAACCTTATAAGACGGGGTCAATAACCTCCAAAATTTGATTTTTGGTAGTTCTTTACCCATGAAAGGGAACGATGTGGACCATCCAAATTTATAGTGGTACATATTGAGGTCCTGTACTATGATACCAAATGCTTATATTAAACAATTTCTAAAACCGAGTGGATGAGCCAAGATACCCCTCCCAAATTTTTAAAGTATGCGTCAATGTACCCATGTCTTATGATAGGAAATGAACCCATATACATGTCCATATAACCATATAACGTAATAGAACATCATCAAAGGGGAAAAATTGGGCCAGAAACCAAACACATGGTACAACATATTGCTTATGTTTATATTTTAGCAATTTTTTACCCATGAAAGGGAACAAGATGGACCATCCAAATTTATCATGATACATGTTGAGGCATGTACTATGATACCGAATCCCCTCCCTGGGGTGCATCAATGTACCCATGTCTTATAATAGGAAATGGACCAATACATACATGGCCATATAACCATATAAGGTAATAGGACCTCATCCAAGGGGATAAATTGAGCCAAAACCAAACACGTGGTTGTACTAAAATTTGGCAATTTCGTACCCATGAAAAAGAAACGAGGTGAATCATCCAAATTTATACTAATCTATATTAGGGTCCTATACTATAATACCAAACATGTAAAAGGGGCAATTTCCAAAATTAAAGGGGTGGGCCAAAGTACCCCTCCAGGGTGCACAAATGTACCTATGTCTTATGATAGGAAATGAATCCCCATACGTGACCATATAACGATATAAGGTAATAGGACTTCATCCAATGGAATAAATTAGGTAAAAAAAAACGAAACACGTGGTACAACGTATTGCTTACGTTTATATTTTGGCAATTTTGTACCCCTAAACGGGAACAAGTTTATAGTAATATATATTAGGGTCCTATACTATTATACCAAATGTTTAAATTGGACAATTTCCAAAATTTAAGGGGTGGGCCAAGGTACCTCTCCCGGGGTGCATTAATATACCCATGTTTTATGAAAGGTAATGAACCCTGTATACGCCCATATAACCATATAGGATAATAACACCTCATCAAAGGCGATAAATTAGGTCAAAAGTCCAAACACGTGGTTGTACTAAAATTTTGGCAATTTGGTACCCCTAAAAGGGAACGAGGTGGACCACCCAAATTTATAGTAATATATATTAGGGTCCTATACTATTATACCAAATGTGTAAAATGGGCAATTTCTAAAATTGAAGGGGTGGGCCAAGGTACCCCTCCCAAATTTTTCAAGGGGTGCACCAATATACCCATGTCTTATGATAGGAAATAGACCCCTATACATAACCATATAACTATATAATGTAGTAGGACCTCATCCAAGGGGATAAATGGGCCAAAAGAACAAACACGTGGTACAACGTATTGCTTACGTTTATATTTTTGACAATTTTATACCCCTAAAAGGGAACGAGGTGGACCATCCAAATTTATCATAATACATATTAGGGTCCTATACTATAATACCCAATGTTTAAATTGGTCAATTTCCAAAATTTAAGGGGTGGGCCAAGGTACCCCTCCCGGGGTGCATTAATGTACCCATGTCTTATGAAAGGTAATGGACACCTGTATACGCCCATATAACCATATAAGGTAATAGGACCTCATCAACGGGGATAAAATCGACCAAAATCCAAACACGTGGTACTACGTATTGCTTACGTTTATATTTTGGCAATTTTGTACCCCCTAAAAGGGAACGAGGTGGACCATCCAAATTTATCATAATACATATTAGGGTCCTGTACTATAATACCAAATGTTTAAATTGGGCAATTTCCAAAATTTAAGGGGTGGGCCAAGGTACAACTCCCAAATTTTTAAAGGGGTGCACCAATGTACCCATATCTTATGAAAGATAATAGACTCCTGTATACGCTCATATAACTATATAGGGTAATAACACCTCATCCAAGGGGATAAATTAGGTCAAAAACCCCCGAAATTTGAATTTTTGGCAATTTTTTACCCATGAAAGGGAACGACATAGACACCCAATACTGATAGAGGTACATACTATGGTTCTAGGCTACCACACCAAATTTTTAGATTTGGCAATTTCCAAAATTTAAGGGGTGGGCCAAGGTACCCCTCCCAAATTTTTCAAGGGGTGCACCAATGTACCCATGTCTTATGATAGATAATGGACCACTATACATGACCATATAACTATATAAGGTAATAGGACCTCATCCAAGGAGATAAATTAGGTCGAAAACCAAACACGTGGTACAACGTATTGCTTACGTTTATATTTTTGGCAATTTTGTACCCCTAGAAGGAAACAAGGTGGACCGCCCAAATTTATCATAATACATATTAGGGTCCTGTACTATAATACCCAATGTTTAAATTGGGCAATTTCCAAAATTTAAGGGGTGGGCCAAGGTACCCCTCCCAAATTTTTCAAGGGGTGCATTAATATACCCATGTCTTATGAAAGGTAATGGACCCCTGTATACGTTCATATAACTATATAGGGTAATAATACCTCATCAAAGGGGATAAATTAGGTCAAAAACCCCCGAAATTTGAATTTTTGGCAATTTTTTACCCATGAAAGGGAACGACATAGACACCCAATACTGATAGGGGTACATACTATGGTTCTAGGCTACCATACCCAATTTTTAGATTTGGCAATTTCCAAAATTTAAGGGGGGTGGTCCTATGTACCCCTGCCAAAATTTAGGGGATGGGCCAAGGTACCCCTGCCAAAATTTAGAGGGGGTGGTCCTAGGTACCCCTAGGTCATTGACCCCCGGGCCAGGTCATTGACCTTTGACCTATGACGTCACAAAAATTTTTGCTGACTCAGCTGGCCATAACGGGGGGCCTACTACTCCACTCGAGTCTGATTAGCTAAGGAATGTCACGTGATCTGATCACGTGGTATGACGTCATAGGGGTCAATGCCATCTTTATTTTGGCAGGGGTACCTAGGAGCACCCCTCTTAAATTTTGGAAATACGAAATTTTGAAAATTTGGTACCCTACCATGTAGGTACGTAGCCAGGATTTCGTGAAGGGGGGTCCGTGACATAAAATACTGTAGTCATCACACTAGGGGCTCGATTACTTTAAACTATTTTACTGGAACATATATTGGTTCGTTTAGCCAGGATTTCGTAATGGGGGGGAGGGCCGTGACATGAAATTCTGAAGGCCCAGGAGCTTGATCAATCTAAACTGCTTTACTATCAACATATATTGCTTTGTTAGGACAATAAAATTAGGGTATCTTGGTAAGTATTTTAATAACAAACTATGAAGAAATCTCGAGTAAAATAATAAAAAAAAAAGTATTGAAAAAGATTTTACAATATTTACGTCCTTCCTCTGTGTATTCAAATGTAACAATTTTTCTTTCATTATGACCTCAACTATTATAAAAACTACATATTCATTATTATAAAAAGTGTTTCAATAATGTAAAAAGTATTTCAGTAAAGTCTTGTAAAATATTTTACAATATCTGCGTTCCTTTCTCTGTCGAATCAAATGCTAATAGAACTTTCTTTCCACAGAAATTTTTGTTTTTATTATTCCGTCAACTACTGTCAGTTCGAAATGACAGGTTAAAGCAGCAGTAGAAAATTGTTTTTGAAATAACATGTTTGATACTTCAAGGATGTGATGAATAAAAATTATGGCAAAAAATGTCCACGCTGTTACTCAATGGCACTATGCATTTGGAAGCTTGAAATCTCCCTGACTAGTAGCAGAAATTCTGAGAATTCTGTAACTTTTCTAGAAATTTCAAATTCCCTGACTCTTCCAGGCTATCTTGCTCACCTCGCCACCATGTATTGCAAGTAATACAAATCTCCTCATAAGAAAGAGTAACCAAAAGCTTCCTGTAGTTTTTATTTTTAACGCTGATCCTTCTTTTTCTCATTTCATTTTGTTTCATCCTTCCTTATTTTTTTCATTTCTGACCTCGAAGGGGGGGGGGACGGGTCCGGATGCAGCAAAGAAGTAATGTTCAAGGTTTTGCGAGACATTTTGCTTTCTGTCTTTCATATGGAAACATGAAAAAAAAAAGCTCAGAATAAATTATAGGAAATTTTAAGTTCAGAATCTTCAGAATCTAAAATTTTAAGTTAGTAATTTATTCCTAACTAGCAGCGTTCACCCCGCTTCGCTGCGGTCACCCCGGAACGCAATAAACTTTGTTACTTAGATAATTTTTACTTTTTCGCTTTCAAGTGATATGATAAAAACCATAGAAGATTGCAGTAAATGTTAACATTATATCGCCTGTCATTTATGTTAACCCACCCCGCTTCGCTGCGGTCACCCCCGAACGCAATAAACTTTGTTACTTAGATAATTTTTACTTTTTCGCTTTCAAGTGATATGATAAAAACCATTATAACGCCTGTCATTTATGTTAACCCGCCGAGTGACACGGTCATGTGGGTTGCATATAAATACGTTTATTTTTACCTATGATGAACTAACAAAGGATTTGTGGACACCTGAATGGTCAATTATCTCAAGACACTGGTAATTGAAAATTAAAGTGATATGATAAAAACCATCTAGGGTCCAAATCCTAATAACCCCCCAAAAATGAAAGAAATTGGTTCAGCCGTATTAGCGTGATGAGCGGACAAAGGATTTGTACGTTCTCTTTTATATATATAGATGGCTTAATACATATAAAATTCTAAAGGGTAGACGCTGTCCACCCTGTCTCCCCTCAAGCCTCGCCACTGCATATCTTATAAGTTCTGATGAGGATGAAACTTCCAATTCCATGCTTTTGATTACTGATCAGCTCCGATCCTCATATAGTTCTTGTTGGTGGTGAATTATTACCTCGGAGACAGCGTATTGATGACTAGTAGTCCTTTACTAGTCTTATAGTGGTTATGCCGAACACCCACTATAAGAGTAGAGAACTTTTCGTTATGTACGTAATGACGATCTGCATGAACTCCCAGATCTGTCGGAACTGACTCTTTCTTGAAATTACCAAATATTTTATATCAGGATTTTTGCTGAGGTTAATAATCTGAAAGCTCGTGGGTGGGACGTAAAGCCACGTGCAGTGATAAAAGTATTCCGAGTCCGGGTTACAGAAGTTCCAAAATACATTTCGGAATTTAGAAACAAAGAAGTATGTCTGTAGTAGCTTTTGTAATGAATTCAGTTATTAAAGTAAAGCTGTCATAGGCGCTTAAGACAAATTCACAGACATGATTGAATAACAGTTGGATCGTGATCTAATTCTTCAGATACAATTGTTTACAAGTAAACTTATTTCCGTAATTTCTTCTTTCATATACTAAAAATGAGAATCTTATTTAACTTGAAAATAAAAATCTAAGAATACTATTTCCACATAAATATGATAACAAATTAATATGTATGCTTCGAAAATAACGGGAGCAACTGTCCTCTTCGTTGCCCTGCTGCGAACGGCGATACTGGAGTTTAAAATGATCAAAACAGATCTTGATAATTGAGCTATTCGTTTACATCGAAGAGGCTTTTGAGTAATTCAGATTGTTATATATTCATGTTGAAAATAATGTTATGTTCAGTATTTGCTTAGGTGAATCAACTTTAATATACATTACCGTATTTAGAACTAGCTCTGGAGAGTAATGCTCCCGGAAGTAGAAACTAAATACAGGGTTCTGATTGGTTGACGTTTACCATTTCTTGCCCCGTAGTATTCATATAGCAGAAATCAAACTCTCACTGATGTCAGCCCTCGTGACCGAGCTTGCTAGCTCTATGTGCTAGTAACGAAAATCGTTTTTGGCGTGGGTTCAAACCCAGCCTGAGAAAAGTTTTTTTTATATTGTTAAATTTTCATAACACTTTTTCATTAAAATAGGGTTAAGTTTAGAGTTACCCCTCCGCTTTTTATAAAAATCAGGAAAATTTACAGGAGAAATGAGGTAAGGAATGATAATTTGAAGTTTTTACTTGATGTTTAGGAATGTAAGTTCGGCATGAGAGTTGTGTTTATTATGAGAAAAGACATGTGGAAGTTAGTACTATTTGCCAGATGCGGAAGCATTCGCGGAAGGTTTCAGCAGCATGGTAGTTGTAAAATATGGCGAACAGGTGTAACGGATGCTCAAAAATAATGAAGAAAACCTTTTAAATTTTTGTGAAGCCCATGGAGTACTAAAGTTAAGTGAAATGTAACAATTTTCAATACTTTAAGGACTGTTTTTTGTATGTTGCAAAGTCCAAGGGCGCCTTCAGACTGGAGGGGCAACTCTAAACTTAAGCCTTAAAATAAGATAAAAAATAATCTCAAAAAGTGATTTACTTACTTTTGTGCAGTTAAATAGTAGTAGTAGTAGTAGCAGCACTAATAGGAGGAGTAGGAGTAACAATATTATTAATAATAGTAGGAACGAGTTAGAAGCCCCTCAGGGCTCGTTTCGTTCCACCTTGACCCCCATGATATAAATTTTGCGACCAACTGAAAACAGCTGGCTAGGATAGCGCGTAAAGCAATTGGCTAGAGTACCGCGAGAAAAAAACTTCCTTCTGGGAGCATTTCTCTCCCGAGCGGGTCGTACGTATTTCGTATACAGCTAATGGTTTATGTTATGGTTTAGTAGTACTGAAAAGGAATATTTAAACAATGATCCTAATATTTTTATGTAGAAGATGTAGGAAATTGTAACTTTTCTATCAGGGGACACTAAATAATATAATTAATTACATAAATATTTCGCGACATAGAAAAGTCTAATATAAATGTTCTATTGATGATGGTATATTTCTTACACATTTTATTTTCGTGGAAGGTAATCTGGTTTCTATTATTGTGTGGTAATTGAATATAATTAAGCTATATTTAAGCTACATAGAAAGTGTAATACAATTAAATTAATTATTTGTGATGATAAGGGAGATTTGCTTTTTATAATTTTCTTTAGTTATAACGTTATAATTGTTTAAGTTAAATGCGTGAAATTGTGTTATAATGTATTTTTCTTGATAGTTGCATTTTGTTCCATTAATTTATTACCATACTTTTACGGGCACGTAGCCATAGAAGGGGTCCGGACCCCACACTTCGACACCAGAAATGAAAAAAAAATTAAGGAAGGATGAAACAAAAAGAAATGAGAAAAAGAAAAAGAAGAATCAGCGTTAAAAATAGAAAGATAGAGCAAGCATTTGGTTACTCTTTCTTATGAGGGGATTTGTATTACTTGCAATAAATGGTGGCGAATGAGTGGGATATTCTGTTAAATGTCAGGGAATTTGAAATTTCTAGAAAGGTTACGGAATTCTCAGAATTTCTGCTACTAGTCAGGGAAATTTCAAGCTTTCGAAAGCCATTCTGTAACAGTGTGGACCTTTTTTTAATCATAGTTTTACGTCATCGCTTATTTAGTGTATCAAATATGTAATTTCAGAAACAGTTTTTTACTACTCCTTTAACTTGTCATTTGGAACGCATTGTAGTTGACGGAGTAATAAAAAAATGTTATGTTGGAAGAAAGTTCAGTTAACATTTGATCAACAGAATAAGGAATGCAGATATTGTAAAATTTTTTACAAGACATTATTGGATATGTACCTTTTATAATAGTGGATATGTACGTTTATAATAGTTGAAGTTATAATGAAAGAGAAATTGTTATATCTGAATGAGCAAAGGAAGGAACGTTTTTCATTCTTTAACTCGAGATTTCTTCATAGTTTGTAATTAAAATAGTAACAAACATACCATCATTATATTGTCCTAACAAACCAATATACTGTAAGTTGTCAGTAAAATACTTTAGAATGACCTAGCCCCTGGTGTGATGCTGATGCCCACAGTATTTCATGTCATGGATCCCCCTTTACGAAATCCTGGCTACGTACCTGTTTTATCTTCAGTAATTTGAGATAATAGCTACAACGATACTATTAGTATAATTGTAAGACTTTATAGAGAAACTCTGCAAGTATTTACTCCATTTGCTTATCAAAAAGATGAAAAGATGTCCTTTTGTTATAATATAAAGTCTGCCCGGGGAAATTTTAATCCGTTGCGATATTTTGATCGTGAGAATGAAGTATAATCATTTCACTAGTCTTTTAATTGTGGGCTTGAATGAAGAGTTGGAGGAGTCGAAGACTGTCTTGATTTAGAGACAAACATATAAATAACTGTTTTAATTTGTTTACTTTTTCTATATTTTTATAATCCGTTTTTAATGATTGATACACTAAGTAAGCTCAAAGATAAATGCCCAATTTTGTTTGAGAGTAAGAGCAGGACTGCTGCAGTGGGCTCGCGCGGCAGCCCCGGGCGCATCAGCGACGGTGAGTATACACAGAAGGGAGGATAGCAGAAAACACTATATATGGCATTAAAACGCTTACCTTACGTACTGGATCATGAATTTGTACGTTATTATGAGCATTAGAGGTTATGTTCGGACATGTACTTCAATTTAAATGATATATTTAGAAAAAAATATACGTATACTTTTATTTTCTTATGTTATTACCATTATGTGTTGTTGTAACTGTGTGTGTGTGTGTTTAAAATGTTTTATTGCTTCAACATTTCTGTTGAAAAATAGCATGACATTACTTACCTATATTTCACAAATATATGGAGTCCTTTACTCTCGGATACATCTATGGTTGCGCATAATGAATTTGCACAATTCCAAATAAGATATAAACTTCATCTCACTTCGCTTTTTATACTGTGATTAGCGAATGTATTCTGGAAGATGTTATGCTTAGCAGGTTAGATTTTCATTAATATATTTCTACCTAGAAACTCACATACACACATCTCACTAGTGAGAACGAAACATATTTCAATTTTTCACACACTGGTCTATCAAAATATTATTATAAATTTATTCTGTAAAATTTACAAATACTTGCACATGGATTTAAATTGTCAATTGACATACAATTTTTATATTGCGTGGATTAATTGGAATATATTCATCATCATAACAACAAATACTTCGATATAATACGAACAATTTTGAAGTTATATTAATTTATATCAGCAACTTTAAATGACGCCTTTGTAAGTGTTAAGAAAGAAAGAAAGAAAGAAAAGTTACTTCTTCTAAATGAAGGTCTGTGGTTAATAATCTCGATAGAGGAACATAGTCTCTAATATTTATGTAAAATGTGTTTTGTTTCAATAAGCTTTTAGTTCCAACGATTGTTACTGTTGAATAACAACATGAAGGTATTTATCGTTAGATGTGCTATATTTCTTGGATTGAGTATAGCCCGCTCTCCCCAGTGATTTTTAACGAATCATAGTGATTCTAACGAATCGTACTAGTACATAATGAATCGGAATCGCATGTTATAAAGATTTAAGATGTAAATCTTGCAGTAAAGAAGCTTCAGTATAAGTAGTAGTAGTAGTAGTAGTAGTAGTAGTTGTTGTTGTTGTTGTTAGTAGCAATAGTATTAGTAGTAGTGGCAGTTAGAAGTAATAGCAGTAGTAGTAGTAGAAGGAACAGGTTAGAAGCCCCACAGGGGTTGGTTGGGTTCTGTTCTTGATATACGTATTAGTATTAGTAGTATCAGTAGTAGAAGTAATAATAATAATAATAATAATAATAGTAGTAGTAGTAGCAGTAGCAGTAGTAGTAGTAGTGACTCTTCCAGTTTCGGTGACAAAGAACTGGGGGGAGCGGGCTATACACAAGCCGATTCTTTCTTTCTTTCATCTTACAACTGTTGGGAAATCAGTTGTTTGCTTAGGTACTAGTTGTTCTTCTTAACTTATCTAGTACAATGGGATTAAGTTACAAAGTTGGGCGTCTGTTTCCAGCAAAAGTTTCAAAATTTACAGGAAAGATGTGGATAATTTGATCGTTTGTGTGCTTGATAATATATAAGAGTCTCGAAAAATCTGTTTATTTCTTATATATAAGCGGTTATAAACATGGGACTATACGGTAAGCGGAGGGAACTACTTGGCGCAAGGTAACCGAACAGTTGCATTGTGGGAAAGAAACGAACATTTATGTTATCAACAATGGCAATGGCAATGAATAAGGAATGTACAAGGGCAATGAACTAACAGTTTTAAAATTTGTGAAGCAATACGTTGATTACGAGCAAAATCTTTTAAAAGTTTGTGAAGAGCACGCATTAATTAACCTAATAACAAATTTCAGAAAGTGTGGAAAGGAGATAGCATCGGAAAAACATGGCGAAAGCGGACGCCCAACTTCGGAATAAATGCCGTACAATGTATATTACTAAATTATAGGACTAGTGTACAACTACTTTTCGAACTATTGCTATATTCGTGTTAAAATATCTGATTCTTCAAGGTTTTGAGTTGTACAATAAGCAGTGGTGCCCACCCCCCCTTATGTCCATGACGCACCCCCCCCAATTGTCTATCCGTAGGTGTTCTTCCATGAAAAAATCTTCTTTTCGATTAATTTTACCCCCCCCCCATCAAACATATTTATATAGATTTTTAACCCCCCCCCAAATATTTCAATGACGCAGTTTGCGTCATAGCCCCCCCTTGTGGGCACCCCTGCAATAAGCATTTATAATTGAATCGGTCTTGTAGTCCCAGTTTAGTTAACCATACCTATATTCATGATACATTCACTTCTTTCATCGGGAATTCCAGTCTTACTACCTTACAAAGTGTTTCTTAAGGGAAGAGTTCCATTACTGGATACACACTTATTTTACGAGGGCTTACTTGTTGGGTATAAATACAGCGTGTGAGCATGTGCCATAAAAACAACAGTGCGAAAAGACGAACCAATTCTGTGGCTGTGGCAAAAGACGACGGATGTGCTAGTTGGCCACGAAAAAGCACGACTGCTGCCGCATAGTAAGAAGGCGCGTCAGTGATTGTGCGTATGCGCATAAACGAGGATAGTGCAAAGCACTTCATATGGCATAAAATCGCATTCCTTATGTGTGGCACAGTGCTTTCTTATGGAATATTACGTGTCAAAGAGCTCACTTTACATTTCGCACTTTCACCTTATTATGCATGTGAGAGGTAAGCATGGCTTTGTAGATAGCGTACATGCCTTTGGTGTGATAGATCCAGGTTCGGTTCCCGGCGGATGCTCACTTGATTCGAATCCCACGTTAATCTACATCTCTTGCTACTGAACGGAATGGTCAACTCAAATTTGATCCAATGTGTGAGGTAAGATCCCGATATATTTTGAGTACTTATTCTTTGACCTTCTTAAATAAAATAACATTCTATCTTAATTTTTATTAAAAATATGTTTACCTAAACTGGGACATCATCTTGCCTGTTGACAATAACGAATTTAATTGTACATTGGATGCGTATATTTTCAAATAGCAAATATGAGACTCGATCAAATATCTTCACTTATAAAAAGCTATGTTCTTACACACATGAACGCCAGGGTAAGTTATATTTATTACTTGTTTAATTTGGTTACTTTCGTCAGATCCAATGGTCAATTAAATTTTGAGTCATTATAGGTGACGAATAATTTAGCACATATATTATACTATGAATGAAATTTTAATTTTTATTTTGTTTTGTCGCTAAAGTCGTCCGCCAATGTCATCAAAATTTGGATAATAGTTACAACGCTTGTATGGCTTTTATAGAAGAATATGGAGACCCTAGAGCTTTGTGTTATATACAGATAATTATCAATTGCCTGGAAACGTCTAGGGTTAGAAACAGTCAGGCTTTCAATATAATTCAAGCTTATGTATATCAAATTTTATATTTTTTTCTGCAAATGTATAACTTTGTATTACACCAGAGAAAAAAATACCTAAACTCGTTTCCTATAAACTCAGAAAAACAGAAGGTATAAACAAAAGAGAAAGCTCCAAAATCAAGGATCTTATAAAATAGAGGATCTGCCCATGTGTCATCCTATTAAATAATGAAGCCAAAAAGCAACAGAGTATCGGCACGTCTAATTGGCTACTCTCGTTTCCGCCATCGTTTGATTGGCTATTTTCGTCTCCGCCATGTTTGTTGGCTCAAAACATTGCGATCCTATTGGGTGGAGTGGGCAGAGTAGAGTGGCGAAACTGCGACGTATGGCTTTGTTGTAAGGGCAGATCCTCTATTTTATAAGATCCTTGCCCAAAATGCTATATGAAAATAGGATATAAACAAGTGAAAACCAACACCACTGTGTATATAAACGCTCTCGTAAATGAACAAAGAGTTTCTCTCATCTGGTGGTAATCCTGTAGTACGTCACTAGGACCTTCTGGCTTGGAACACGTCAGGATGGCGTTCAGTAACGAGGAATTCTTAACATCAACTCTGTAAATTATACCTTTGTTTAATATACGTTATGTTGAAATTTAAAACAAGAAGTTCTAAGAAGTACTTAGGTCTTCCGCAGACAGTGCAATTTTCTTAGTATACTCTCAAAATTCAAATAACAATGGCTGTTAAAATTTGTACACCACACTTGCAATTGTAAAATGAAATTAAATCTATTTGTGTAGGTTATATTTTTCCTTTTGCGTTTTCTTCATTAAGTATCCATAAAGTACGCATCGGAATACCAGTAGGGTATATTTCATCTCCAAAATGGGCAAAAGGTCTTTTCTTCTTCTGATAGTCTTTTCGTCGGTCTTTAGAAATTCATAGAGGCACATTATTTTAGAACCTTCTGCCATTCTAGGAAACGAGCTTAGGATTTTTTCTCTTTTATACAAAAATATACATTTACAGAAAGATATATAATTTGATATACATAAGTTTGAATTATATTACAAGATGTCTTGGAGTTGGAAAGATGTCAGATGTAGCAGTGACTATAGCACTGGGCTGTTTGTGGTAGTATTTTAGGGCAAACTTGGAACCAGGGGCGGATCCAGGGGGATGATCGGGGTGATCGCTCCCCCAAAAAGAGAAAACTTTCTTATTTTATATATATAGATAGAACCCATCTCAGAGTTTGGAGCTCTTAAAAATAGATCTAAGTAGCAGTATTACAACTCACCGCCTCCTTCCAGAATTCCGTCCTGAATCGACCCCTGTTTGGTACTACGTGAGGAGCATTATAAAGGGCGTGTGCAGTAATTTTTGCAGACGGTAATACTCTCTGATTTACGAGGAGGGCAACTTGTTGATGGTAGTTGCGCAACAAATATGCCGGGACAGGTGCTATTCACAAAGAACTATTGTTTATAGCACTGTTAGTAAGGTTGCATAGAATGTGTTCCAGGTGGTCATTCCGTACCAGTACTTGCAATATCGTGCGTGCAGCTCAAGGATATTATAAAATAGAGGATCTGCCCATACAACAAAATCGTGAGGCCATATGTCACAGTTCCGCCACACCTACTCTACCCGCTCCGCGCCACTAAGATCGCAATGTTTCGAGCCAACAAACATGGCGGACACGAGAGTAGCGAATCAGACGTACCAGTTCAGACGATGCTCAGTTGTTATCCGGCTTCACTGAGTTCATAGAATGAAAACACGTATGGGCAGATCCTCTATTTTATAACATCCTCGGTGCAACTACTGCTATGCCGATCATCACAAGCTAAATCACAAAATTTGCTGTGCGTCGACGCGAACTGTTACGGATGGTGCCCGCTAGTGTATATTATGCGCAATTGCTCCATTACAGCAGATTATAAACTAGTTATTAGATTTCCAACCTATGTTTTTCATAAATGTCAGCAGTCACTATAACAGCCATTTTCGACCATCCATCTGTCTGTCTGTCTCGACGGGTATCAGAGCGAAAAGTGTATGAGATATCGGGAATGTCCTTTCTCGCAATCGATTCAGCATCCCAACAACAGAGTACTAGATAGAAACAAGCGGTTTTCTGCGATCGATTCATCGTATATAGAGATTATGTCTTCACAACTCGTAATACTCCACCCAAAACATGAAAAGGTTAACATTTATTAGCACTTATAGTTTCAATAATGATTTCCACAGAGCAAAAACGATCAAATATATCGAGAAGCAGTCTTTTGCAATTGATTCAGTCTTCTAAGAACAGGTTCCTTCTCCGTTAACCATTTTTTCAAACCCGAAATGGTAGAAATTAACCATTTCCTGTCCCAAAGTTGATTGTAATATAACAGAAACGGTAATACATAGCGACAAATGGTTTGTTGCAATCACGGTCTCAAGAATAGGCTCCACCTCCTCCATTAACCTTTAAACTACGGGATATTTTGTTTTCAAAATACCCTGTTTCTTGTCTTAACTACGGATATTTCGATTTCGAAATGATACGACAATAACTTTTGTAATACTGGCAGTTTCATGTGTCTTCGATAAATAGGAGTGAAGCAATTGACTTCTTTCTGAGCCCTTACAGAGCTCCATAGTTTAAAGGTTAAGCTTCTATTCAAAATAAAAGTGATTCAAAGTAACCACTTCCAGTTTCAACATTTATCACCACAGTACAGAAACAGTAAGGACAACTAGTAATGGCTCCACGATGTGGATTCAGCATCCCAGGAATAATTCTATGTTTGATTTTATTACTCAATTCCAACCAATATTTATAGATGTAATGCTTCAAGTTTAAGTATTGAATGTACCAAGAATATTATAAAATAGAGAATCTGCCCATACGTATCTTCATCATATGAACTCAATGAAGCCGAAAAACAATCGAGCATCGTCTGAACCGGCATGTCTGATTGGCTACTCTCGTTTCCGCCATGATTGTTGACTCGAAACATTGCGATCTTATTGGCGCAGAGTGGGCGGAGTAGGTGTGGCGAAGATGTGACGTATGGTTTCACGATTTTGTTGTATTGGTAGATCCTCTATTCTATAACATCCTTGAAATTTACATTGTTTGGAAGTGTCTAGCATAGTTTCAACTATGAAAAGAATCTCACTTGTCTTTATAATATGTTTGGTTTAAATGTTTATCTGTTTGTGTTGTTCTTTATCTATATATTAATAGCGGTATCTGAACAAAACAACTTCAGATCCAAATTCAAAGTGACTATGTTTGTGACTCTTAATCTCTTGAACCACCCGACCGATCTCGATCAAATTTTTGACGTAGATGCAGTTCTGGCCTGGGGATGTTTTTTAGCTATTCATTTTGACGGTAGAAATTAGGGGAGGGGGAATTATAAACAAAATAAATAAAACTTAATAACTCATGAAGCAAACGACCAATCTCGATCACATTTTCAACATAAATGACTGGGATGGATTGTATCATTTCACTTTGACGGAACAACGTAGGGGATGGGGAGGAGGGGGAGATATACAAATATCTATAAATATAAAAATAAAAGTGACCATGTTCGTGAGTTAATAACCCTTGAACCACCCGATCGAACTCAATCAAATTTTCCACATAGATCAAGTTCCAACCTGTGAAGTTCTTTATTATTTCATTTTGATGGTAGAACTTAGGGGAGGGGAGGAGGGTAAATATATGAAAATGAATAAAACTTAATAACTCTTGAATCATCCGACTGATCTCGATCAAATTTTCCACATAGATAAGGTTCGGACCTGGGATGTTTTCATCTTTTTGCTTAGACGGTACAATGTAGGGGAGGGAAGAGGGACTCATGTAAAAAAATAAAAATAAAAGTGACTATCTTTGTGATTTCATCACGCTTAAACCACCGAACCGATCTTAATCAAATTATCATTATTGGTTAGGTTCGCACCTGGGGTGGTTTTTATCATATCACTTTTACTGTAGAACTTAGAGTAGGAGGAGGGGAGGAGAGAGATATATAAAATAAATAAAACTTAATAACTCTTGGAAAATCTGATCGATCTCGATCAAATTTTCAACATACATGACATTTGGGCCTGGGATATTTTTTTTTATCATACCGTGCTCCGCAACATGGAGAGGGGAGAGGGATATATAAAAAATCATCGAAAATGGCCAATATCAAAGAGCGCTATAGCAGTAATAAAAATGGAACATATTACTTATTATTTTTCCTTAATTTAACCCAGCGAAATCGGGGTGCGTGTTAGATTCGAGGACGTCTTAAATTAGAGTAATTATCGAGAAATTCTTAATTAACCGCTTAACTTAAATCCACAAATTATTACGTTTTTTTTTCTAAAATTATGATCACGAATATATTCGTGCAAAGAAAAAAGATCTGAATATAAATTTAAACGGCTATTCCTTACTTTCGCCATACGCAGCTGAGTACCGGTATATGGGTGTCCGCTAGATCAAGGGCGCCGATTTCTCTGTAAATTTGGGGGGTTCACTCAAATGCAGAAGGTGCATATATGAGGATGTTAAGACAAATTTCATTCAAATTATGCCAAATATTGTATATTCATAAATACATTAGGGGAGCCCACATGAACTTTGGGGGTCCGGGCCCCCTTCCAGGATCGGCGCCCTTGGGTAAGATTCATTTAATTATTTTCGGCTAATATTTTGCATTGGAGGCCAATGGTTATTGACGAAATGACGGAACTGAAATAGTATATTTACATTGTACCGACAAATTATTTGTGTTATTCCTCTTTGAATTTTTTTTTTTTTTTTTTTTTTTTTTTTTTTTTTTTGCAAAACGAATACAAACATTCGTAGTAGATTGAATGGAATGTCTACTTGTACTGTACTCGTTTTCCCCAGTTTCTTTTCTCAAGATGCTAGTGTAATTTGGTAATGTTTATTGTGGAACGTACATATTCATAACTTTAATTTCTTGCGGAAAAATTTAAATTTCGATTTTGATCAGCTTGTAGTTCAAATAAATTGAACGAACTGAATAAAACATTTTAAAAGATTCGTTGTCGCTTCATGTACACAAAAAGTGTTCAAAAAAAGTAAGACTGACAATAAGATACATTTGCTTTTATTACGAACGAATATACTCGTGGTTTTAAAATCGGTGATTTTCAAGTGCCTAATTCGGACCTAAATTTTAGACAGTTCTAGTAATGTTTGCTTTCACGTACTTCTACCTTCAATGTACAACTAAAATAGCCAATAAAAAAATATAAAATTTGGAACGACTTTTGCGAAAAATAAAATAAGCGGTTAAAGATATTATTAACATGTTATTAAAATTACTTTGGTAGCCATATTTTTTTTTAATCTTATTCAATCATTCTCACAACAATAGTGTCCTGCGCTTGCGAACGACGTGCGGGTATTAGTATTATCCGAATAATTGTAGATAAACGCTTGCATTTCTTTTCGCGTATTAACTTTCGAAAAGTACAAAATAATTAATTGCGTATTTATCTATTACTTTTCAACATTACACGACCACATTTAATTTTTATCACCCTGAATTGGAAAGCAAATATGAACAAAAGTAGAAACCTCGAAACTTAAAGCGAATTTCACTGTGCAATATTGTCATACTTACCCAGAGCTTAGCTTTGCTCTGCTCTGAAGCGCCACTAGAGCATAGTGACGAGTTTTGTAATTTCCTATCCTCTATCCTGGTCACTGAAGCTTGATCTCTGTGTGTATTGGTTGAGAGACTAATCTAGCCCAACTCATCAGATACCTACGCAGATTGATAGCATCTTTGGCCCACCTAGACCACTATCCAAACGGGTGGTCTTCAAACCTGTAACCTATCTGCATAGACGACCCTTGCGATGGCATCTGGACAAGGCCCCGGTCATTCTGGATTACCTTCTGTTGTTACACAGGGCCCCTCTCTGACGGCGGCAAAGCTTGATAAGCGCAAAGCCCGCCAAGAGTCAGAACCGAGCAGTCCAACGGGTCAATCTGCAAAAGCTAGTTTTGCTGCTGCATTACAAATGACACCTCCAACGAAACGCCATCATACTTTGAGTGAGTCTTCCTCAGCATCTAGCAATATGGATACCGAGATCACTGCCAATACATCATCAGCTAAACCTATCGTTCATTCTTTTCTCCTAACAAACTACGACGCCAAATACCATGATTTGAAACAGATCTATTTGCGTTTACTTAAGTACGTGCCACGGTCGGATGTCAAGCAGCTCATACCCACCAAGAATGGTATTATCATCCGATCCACAGATCCAAACATGGCAACCACACTTCGCAATACTTACTCTTTTGAGATCTTTGGCAAATCGGCAAACCTTCAAAAGCTTACCTCTCAACAAGCGAAGCAGCCTCCACCTCCTCGCAAGCCTCCGGCTCTCTCTGTAGTTATCCGAGGAGTTGATCCACAATACACAGATGCTGAGATCGCTGAGGAACTCAACATGGAGGGTCATTCGATCATTAAATGCATTCGAATTAAGAACATATCCGGACCAACCTACATGGTCCGTGTTCTAACAAATAACCAAGAGACCGTGGATGATCTCCTTAGTAACGGTGCATTTATATACTTAAAACGTCATCGAGTAGAACCATCTCGCTCACCACCTCCACTTCCAATGCGCTGTGAGCGATGTCAATCCTATAACTCGCATCATACCAACGACTGCAGGAACCCTTTCAAATGTGGCTACTGTGCCGGCCCACATTCGACCAAGTCGTGCACTAATCTTACTAATCCACCGCAATGCTCAACCTGCCCGGATCAGCATCCTACATACAGTTATAAATGTAAGGCCAAACTTGCTGCAGAAATACTTAAACCAGAGCTCACAGTTCCTATACGCATCCATAACGCCGATTCTACTACGCCACCCCCTACTTCTGCAAATCAACCGATTACCATTGACAAATTTTTGGCATTTCTTACTGTCACATTGCAGAACATTCATCCCTTCCTTCGTCAACATATTCTTCAACAAGTGCAACTAGCCGCAAAAACCATCCTGCATGTCAATTTTACAGGCACCTACTCCAACACCTTCGCACACTTCCATTCTACTGTACATGAATCTGCAGTATAATTTCCCTCTTCATCTAATCTCTCTAATCTTCATTATGGCAGTTCACTGTTTATTTCTGAACATCCGTTCTCTTCAGAAAAACAGGCCTTTGTTTGAACAGCTGCTCCTTGAGGAACACATACATTGCTTTCTACTTAATGAGACATTCCTCTCACCAAAAATATCCTGTAAAATTCCATCTTATCATCTTGTTCGCCACGACAATACCGTCCCAGCTCGCCGTGCTAGTGGCGGTGTCGCTATAGGCTTCCCATCATCTGTCTCTCATCGGATACATGCTACCGGCGATCCAACACTGCCTGAACATCTTATCTCCACCTTATATTTCAAACATTGTTACATCACGGTAGCCACCATCTATATACGACTCGGCCAACCTATTCCTCACAGTTTTTTTCAGTATATATCGGACAACTTTCGCACCTACATTATCATGGCTGATATTAACTACCACAGTCGCACAGATCACCAAAAGCTTACTTTCCGCAACTATCTTCAGACCCGCAAGACTGGTTTCTTTAACCATATCCCTAAACCGACAAGGCCGGCATCCAACACAACTCCTGATATTGTCATAACTTCACCCAACCTTCTTTGCAAGCTTACCTTGACTGTACTTGATCCTCTGGGGAGTGATCATGTCCCTATCAAACTCACTATTCAACAACAGGGACCTATTCAACCACCTCCAACTGTTCCTCCCCGTTCAGTAGCTCGTTTTGACCTTGCAAATTGGCCTAAGTACAAGGAATGCCTCTCTAATAGCCTCACATCTGTATCAGCCCCTACTACAGAGGCTGAACTTTACGATGCCTTACATACCATCACCAAAAGTATACATCAGGCGTCCACTGAATTCATACCCCAGACTACAGTAACTTCCTACAGACCTAAACTACCGCCCCAGTATTTACCATTAATACGCCGTTCCCGCCAGCTCTATCGAGATTTTACTCACACAGGTAATCTGGAATCGCTTCGGCAACATCGCCAATACCAAAGAGCAGTCCATAACTATATTGTTGCCTATAAGACCAGAAACTGGATCAACACCTGTAATACTCTCTCCGATACAGCCCACCCAACTAAGTACTGGAAACGATTTCACCAGCTCACTGGTCAATCCTCTCGTACTTCTTATCCACTCATCCTTAATGATACGCCCTTACACACTGACGAGGAAAAAGCCAATGCTTTTGCTGACCAGCTGCAAGGGGTCTTCACGCCTCTTGGACCTGCCTTTACAGCTCGCCCACATCCTACAGCTCGGCTGAATCTCAACACACCATCACTTCAACCACATACCGAACATCCTCTGACCGACGATTCACCTTTAACAGCTCCTATCACTGTCACAGAAATTACTTCCATTATAGCTCGTAAGCGTAACACTGCTCCAGGGTTAGATTCTATTACCTACCGTCATATCAAAGAAGGACCGTATATTCTCCATTATCTTCTGCCACTCATTTTCACGTTCATTCTCCGTACTGGTTTTATCCCTACCGATTGGAAAACATCAAAAACTTTAATGTTCCTCAAACCGAAAAAACAGCTCCTTCTGTGTCTTCCTACCGCCCAATACAACTCACCCTTGTTTTCAGCAAGATACTCGAACGCATTCTTGTCTCACGCTTGCACATCCATCTCACCGCTCACAACCTTATTCCTCTTCATCAGGCTGGATTCCGTCCAAACTTCAGTATTAACGACCAACTTCTCCGCCTGACCACGTACATTACAGCTCAGTTTAATCAATCTAAGTCTTCCTGTCTTGTCCTTTTTGATTTAGAAAAGGCGTTCGATAAAGTATGGCACCTAGGTCTTCTATACAAACTATTTTCTTTCCGCCTTCCAATATGTTACATTCGGTTCATCTACCATTTTCTCTCCGGTCGCCTAACCTATGTTTCCATCAATACTGCTCTCTCACACCCTGTGTTTATCCATTCTGGTGTTCCTCAAGGATCGGCTCTGTCCCCTCTCCTTTATCTACTGTATGTTGCTGACTTTCCTGCTCTTCCTACGAACGTCAGTCTATTTCAATATGCGGATGATACGGCTTTTCTGGCAACGGCAAATACTATTCAACACATCAATCGCATCCTTCAACCTGCCATTGATGCTTTCATTCAATGGTGCGAAACCTGGCGCCTCAAACTTAACGCCAATAAAACACAAGCCATTATCTTCCTACCACCAGGTAAACACAGTCGGGTTCATCGGAATCCATCCAATCTCAGTATTGAGATTGAAGGTACACCACTTTCTGTTAGTCCCACAGTCACATATCTAGGCATTATCTTCGACTCCCATCTGAAATGGTCTGCTCATCTCAAAAGTCTTGTTCTTAAAGCGACCAACCGTCTAAACCTACTGCGACGCCTAACTGGGACTACCTGGGGCCTGAAACCTAAGATACTTCTAAACACCTACAAGGCTTTTTTACGCCCTGTTTTGACTTATGGCTTTACAGCCTGGCTATCAGCTCCAGAGTCATATTACCGCAGGCTGCAAATTCTTGAGCGCCATGCCCTACGCCTTGCCTTTCGAATTAAATTACCAAGCCCTACACGTGACTTATATGAGAGAACACCTTTTCCACAACTCCTTTATCACCTAGAAGACCTCCGACTCCGGTACGTTACGAAGCGATTCCAGACTCACCATCCATTGCTCTTTGATGCCATGCACCACGAAGCCACTCTTCGTAAACCTTCAACTATTCTCCGTCATTCTCCACTCTCTCTGCTGTTTACTCTGTACCAATACGTTCTCCCACCAAATAGTCCCGACTTTCAACTTCTTGAAGACTTCCTCATTGCAATCCCCCCACCATATATCATTCCATCTTATGTTGCACAGTGATTTCACCGCACTAACAGGGCTCCACTCGTCTTCATTACGTCCAGAGTAGCCCCTGGACAGAAGATAACATTCATTCGTCTCTCTAACACTCTGTGTTGTGTTGTGATGTCAAGTGCACCTCATTGTTCCATTTCTCCATACTGTTCTGCTCTCACGCTCTCCTGTTGAATTGCTCACACTTATTCATGTTTTCCTGTCCTTATGATTATGGTTAACGGCCATAATGTCCTTTCAATTGAATGAACTTAGATTTAATAAAGTTAATAAAATCTCTTTTGCCTCACGACAATTAACCTACACCTGCACTGAGAAAAATCCATTATCCGGACAGCGGTATATTGTACAAATACAAGGATTCGTTATGTTTACTAAGGAAATCTGTACGGAGCGTACTTTATCCATATACTACATAGGTACTGCCTTTTACCCGCTTAGATATTACATCATGTCGCTGCAGGATGTCTGACATCTAACAATCTTCCGTATTTTACATACGTATACGTATGTTAAATACTTCAGCTATATGTTAAATACGTCCATCTGTGTGTGAGATCCAGGCCGCCTATAGACACCTCTTTCTTTCGCCATGGCTGACGTCATTGAACTACCGTCTTTTGCTTGCGAAACGAGGTTGTTTACAAACGGAAAAGAAGAGAGGAAGGAAACAAATGCTTGGGTAAGTACACTAGTTAACTATTACTTTAGTTAAATATTCCATTAATTATATATTCTTTTAGTGTAACTTGCTTTAATATAGTACAAAGTAAGTAATGTAGTTTATGAATACAATTCTTACTATTGTAAAACTCGTTAATGATTGAGGACAATGGAATGGGTGAATCTGAATTTTGAGAAATCTTTGAATATTAATGTTTTGAAACATTTTACATTTCAAGGTAGCAAAATGAATGTTATGTGTTTATTCATTCCGTTTTATATGTGACGATTTATTACTTGGTGCAGATTTACTACAGGGCTGCTTAACATAATTGCTAATAAACCGTTTTCAGCGCGAAAATTCCCTTGTGTAGTGAAGATTTAGGATTTAGATTTCTGGGCTTTCGGCATCAATGGCCTTGTTAGCCCGTCGCATATGAGGGATGACTTCCCTCGGTGATCACACTATCCGGGGAAAGGAAGGGAAGAATGGATTGGGGAAAAATGGGGCCGCGGTGGCTCAGTGGTAGAGCGTTCACCTCTGGTGCTTGGGGTCCCGGGTTCGATCCCAGCTCCCGCCAAGTGAACTTTGTGGTGGACAAACACCGTGTGCGTGGGTTTTCTCGGGGTTCTCCCGTTTCCTCCCACTTTCTTCATTCCACCATTTCATACATTACTCATCATCACCGTCTCCTTTAGCCTAACCGGCATAACCGTGGGACGTAAAACTCAAAGGTTTCATTTTCATTTTTGGATTTGGGAAGGAAGAAAACGGCCTGGGACCTATATGTTAGGTACCACTCCGGCATTTGCCTGCTGTGAATGAGGAAAAGCCAAGGAAACCTCATTCAGGATGGCTGGACTTAAAATCTTTTGATACTTTTTCGACCGAGTTCCCCCACCGGGATCGAACCCGGGACCGTTCGCACCGAAGGCGAGAGCGTTAGCGAATACGCTACGCGGGGCCACTAGTGTAGTTTAGAAAACTCATTTTTACTAGGATATTTGCAAGATTTTTTTTCTTTTAGTTTAACGCCCCATGATTGTACATCAATGTAAGAGAGAAGGTGACGATGAGATACATGATAATGGTGGAATCAAGAAAATGTAAGGAAACTGGAAAGTCTTAAGAATAACCACACCTACAGTGTTCACCAAAAGCCTATTTGTCGGGAGCAGGAATCGAACCAGGGACCTACCGCGTCAGAGGTAAGCGCTCTCAGAGCTTTCTTTTGTTTAAAGAACTTGTTTACAATGAAATATATATATATATATATATATATATATATATATTACGAAGATATTGACATATTTTACAGCCTTACTGAAATTAAAAAAAAATAGTCAGGGAGAGCTTACTTGTCAGGTTTTTATTTTTTAATTTAATTTATTTTTATTTATTTATTTTTGCTTTGTTATGTTCCCTAGTTAATTAATGTTTGGGTTACTGAAAATTAAAACCTTTTTAGTATTATTGTTATGTCATCACTTTGGAACCAAAACGTTAGATTTTTTTCTTGTGTTTTCATATAGGAAGTTGGTGAGTTTGTGCCTTAGCACTGGTTTGGTTTCTAGAACGTAATTGAAGGTCATGTTGAGTTGAGTCTTGGTGGGTTTGAGTTCGTGAAGTGTCAGGCACTGCTTGTGCCCCTGTCTTCTGTTTGTGATGTTTCCTGGCTTTGGGCTGTGACGTATTTATGTTGAGGAGTACCAACGCAGGCCGCGTGATATACAGGTAGCTACAACACAGCTTCAACAGTTAACGAGTGCCAGGTCTTTGAATTTCAGCTTTCGTTACGGCGTGACTAATGCAGTATAGTGCTAGATTGAAATTCTATGGGTGGTAAAAACGGTATGGTAAGAAATACAACGTAATTGTTATTAGTTTAATTAGTGTTTCTTCATAGTATTGTTTCACTATTTCTAGAAGGAATTAAGTATTAACGAAGTAATGAATAAGCAAAAGCACACATTGATTGACGTTTACTATTTCTCATACTCCATTGAGAATGTTTTGATCCTCAGTTGCGCAAACATCCAGTGTGCGTTTATTTTCTTTCTTTTTTGGGGGGTTTACACTGCCTCACAGATGAGCTCCCTCGTGGCTAAGTGGTTAGTGAACACGCCTTTGGCGTGGGACACCCGGGTTCGATTCCCGGCCGGGGGCCGCGGTGGCTCAGTGGTAGAGCGTTCACCTCTGGTGCTTGGGGTCCCGGATTCGATCCTAGCCCCGCCCCGCCAAGTGAACCTTGTGGTGGACAAACACCGTGTGCGTGGGTTTTCTCGGGGTTCTCCCATTTCCTCCCACTTACTTCATTCCACCATTTAATTCATTGCTCATCATCAGCGTCTCCCTTAGCCTAACCGGCATAACTGTGGGACGTAAAACTCAAAGGTTTCATTTCATTTTTTCTTAATCTCTTGCACCGACCGACCGATCTCGATCAAATTTCCAACGTAGATGCGGTTCTGGCCTGGGAGTGTTTTTAGCTATTTACTTTGACAGTAGAACTTAGGGGAGGGGGAGGAGGGGGACAGAAAAAATAAATGACTTAATTTACTTTGAAGTGTAAAAGTGCGAGCGTTTTCTTCTCTCTCTCTCTCTCTCTCTCTCTCTCTCTCGCTCTGTCTCTCTCTCTCTCTCTTCACTTCTCCAGTCTCCTCTCACTTTTAGGGCCGCGGTGGCTCAGTGGTAGAGCGTTCACCTCTGGTGCTTGGGGTCACGGATTCGATCCTAGCCCCGCCAAGTGAACCTTGTGGTGGACAAACACCGTGTGCGTGGGTTTTCTCGGGGTTCTCCCATTTCCTCCCACTTACTTCATTCCACCATTTCATTCATTTCTCATAATCACCGTCTCCTTTAGCCTAACCGGCATAACCGTGGGACGTAAAACTCAAAGATTTCATTTCATTTTTTCCTCTCACTTTGATTTCATGATTTCGCACTCTGATGAAAAGTATTAAATACCGCCAGGAAAAGTACTAATATATAACCTCTTTTAGGCGCCCCTCCAACCACGCGCCCGGGACACGTGCTTTGCTTGCTCGCCCATAGCTGCGGCTCTGTGAGCTACATAAGTAACATACAATGCTTACGTAATACTTTGGGTCATAAGTACTATTAAGAAAGGAAGAATTGCATTTTTTTAACTTTGGGAAATGAGCTACTATGGGATTAAAGATAAGGTAGGAAAGGCAACACATTCCAGTCTGTGCTTTCACCCAGCAGACATATTGTTTAGAACCAAAAAAATGTGACTTTTGGAATCTTGTACTTAGGTTCACAGCGGAAGCGACGAAATAACTTGAATCATCCATTGTAGCTCTCCCCGCAGCCAGTTTCTAAAATGTTGGCAATAAGTTTGCGAAACGAGAGGTGACGACTCCAATTTTGGGTGAAAAGTCGCTATAAGAAATAATCGAGAAATTCATTGTCTATAAGCATTGTAAAAGTTGTAGATGTAAACTAAACAATATGTTCTACTCACTGGCGCAAATCCCGGGGGGGGGGGGATGACGGATACATGTCCCCTCCAATCTTGGAACTGAGAGGGACTTCTCCCAAATAATCCGATTTGAAATGTGTTTTTTGGGAGAAATTTGATGATTTTTGTCCGATTGCTACAAAGGAACGTGAGATGTCCCCCAGAATAAGCCTCAAATCTGCAGCCTCCTAACGCTAAAGACAACTCTGATCCTCCACAACATTGTTTTTCAACTTCATAAGTATTTTGGACATCGCCAAAAAAAGTATGGTAACGGTCTTACCCTCCCCCCCCCCAATGTTGAAGTCAGATTTGCGCCGCTGGTTCTATTCACATCTTTGTAAACAGGGCGCAACCAATCCTTTAATTCAGGGATCATTTCAGGTTGTTTCGGGTACTTTTGTTCATGTTGTGGTCAAAATAGTTCCGAAATAATTAACACTACAGTACTTACGTTAAGCAATTTTTTGTAAAAGAAAAAGTGCAGAATAATTAAAAGACCCCAGAGGACAAATATAACAAACACCTTCTTCGCCTTTTTTCACGCATCTATAGCTAATCTTGTTGCTATCGGTAATGATGTATTACGTGTGTCTCTCAACGGAAACTCTGCGAACTAAAGGACATCAAGTTTGTAGTTATTCTTCGTTAGAGGGCAAGGGTAACATAACAATGCAGGATTGTGGAGTAGTGAGTACGCTGTATTTCCAAACTCTTCATCACTTGCGCTGATTAAAACAAACAAACAGAAAAAAATAACGTAAAAACTTTTTTGAACTAATAATGCTTCTCTACAGATGAACATTTTGTTTGCAGCAAAAAGTCGCTAAATGTGTAAGTAGGTAAATCGTCATTTAAAAATCACCCAAAAAAGTCTCCAATCGGATTTTTTTTGTCGTTATCGTTGGGCGACCATACGTCCCGTTTTGACCGGGACAGTCCCGTTTTAGGGGCGTGTCGCGGCCGTCCCGTCAGTAGATGGAAAAAAGTAGTATTCGTCCCGTTTTATGTAAATGAAAGAAGTAAATAACAAACCCAGTACCTTTACTCCTTTTAAAAGTATTAATAATAACAAAGCGGCAAAAATTGAACTGAAAATCCCTATATTAAACATACTCTATAGTTCGCAGTACTGCTCGAAAGGTTTTAGCAGTTGGTTGTGTGTTAAACAAACTTCAACGTGTCTTTCCTTTTTCATAAGTACCCGCTCTGTAACGAAGAGAGAGAGGGGGAACTCTGATATCAAGGCACTGATAAGAACAAAGGTAGATCTAAAAGTCTAGTGTTGCAAGAACCTGTCCCGTTTTTAACTGAAAATTTTATGGTCACCCTACGCTATCGTTGAGGTCGAATTCCCCTTATTTAGCGACTTTACCCAAAATTGGCAACATTGACCCCCACCGAACAACACCCCGTCATCTTGAGCCTAGCCAGCATAATAGTGGGACGTAAAACTTAAAGATTTCATTTCGAACAACACTCCCAGAAACCTACTGTTATACTATTCTCAAACCACCCTTTCGTACAGTTCTCCCTATTCGAAAAAAAAAAATTGTAAATAGCAGTGTTCATACATAAATATGGAACTCAATTTCCCTCAATTTTGCAGGTTTTCCAGGTATTAATTTTGCAATTTCCAGGTCTAGTGGAAGAAACTAATAGTACGAGAACACATAAATTTTAAGAATACTATATTTATATATTTGAGAATGGCCACCCTTCTCCCCAATGAACGATTGCAATTAAATATTGAGTCACAAGAAAATAAATAATTAAAATAAATAAAATTTAAGTTGAAAAATATTAAGTTGAGAAGCCTACTAAGGGAATTATATAATACTTTTGTTCCATACTTGAATACATTCAAAATATACAAAAAAATATTGGCTTGGGGAAGAAAAAAGGGCCCGCGAGATTTTAACTGATTCTTGTAGTACTCGACGACAGAAATAGATTACTGAAAGAATTTTCAAAATCGGCACAGGTAAACCTGAAGAAAATCGCATTTTCAGGTACCGGTTCAAAATGAGAAGAAAAAAGGACCGCGAGATTTTAACTGATTCTTGTAGTACTCGACGAGAGAAATCGATTAGTGAAGGAATGTTCAAAATCGGCACAGGCAAGCATGAAAAAAAATCCCACTTTCATGTACCGGTTCAAAATGGGGAAGAAAAAAGGGCCCGCGAGATTTTAACTGATTCTTGTAGTACTCGACGACAGAAATAGATTACTGAAAGAATTTTCAAAATCGGCACAGGCAAACATGAAGAAAATCGCATTTTCAGGTACCGGTTCAAAATGGGAAGAAAAAAGGGCCCGCGAGATTTTAACTGATTCTTGTAGTACTCGTCGAGAGAAATCGACTAGTGAAGGAATTTTCAAAATCGGCGCAGGCAAGCATGAAGAAAATTGCATTTTCATGTACCGGTTCAAAATGGGGAAGAATAAAGGGCCCGCGAGATTTTAACTGGTTCTTGTAGTACTCAACGGGAGAAATCGATTAGTGAAGGAATTTTCAAAATCGGCGCAGGCAAACATGGAGTAAATGGCATTTTCATTTACCGGTTCAAAATGGGGAAGGAACAAGGTCCCGCGAGTTTGAACCGCTACGATGTATGTTCACGAATGTGCCCGTCTTCTCAAATTTAGTTAATTACTGTGACACTGAAACATGTGACACAGAGTCACATTGTGGATGACTCTGCAATCGGCAACCACTGCACATATACTCCTCCCGCCCCACAGTTTGATTATTTCGATCCATTCCTCACGTGCTAACGGCATGGTTCAACATCTGCAAGAAAGAGGTAAATGTAACGTTCAATTGGCAATAGCTTTCCACCAAATTAAGCTGCATGAAATCTGATTGCATATTTGACATACTGAGAAAATTCTAGCCCGTGGCCATATGTATCACATATCCCACCAGTTCATAAAAATTTTGAACACAAAATTACGGTCGTCCGTGTGACGTACTCCCAAAAGGCCTAATGTGTATCACCCACCTCACATTCAATTTAACCACATCCGTGTAGAATTTAGAAAGGAACTTCTTATGATGTATACAGGATGTCTCAAAAGTTCCCTAACATAGGGTAACTCTGTTATCAGAGTTACAACAAAATGTAAGAGGAAAAAAAATCTCGAAATATGACGTTTTCAATCTAAAGTGAACACTTTAAAAAAATCGGACGAGATGTTTGTGCTGTATACTCTTTATGCACCCAATTTTAAATGAAAATGCAACGTTGCCATTTACCTGAACCCACAACATAAGTGAATGAAGTTACTGTTTGAAACGGAGGCTGGCCATCAACATGTTAGCGTAAAAGACAGTAACTTCACTCACTTATGTTGTGGGTCCAGGTAAATGGCAACGTTGCATTTTCATTTCACATTGGGCGCATAAAGAGTGTACAGCGCAAACGGGTCATCCGATTTTAAAAATTCCTTCACTTTAGATTGGACACATCATATTTGGAGATGCTTTCCCCTCCGACATTTTGTTATAACTCGGATAATAACAGAGTTACCCTATGTCAGGGGACTTTTGAGACACCCTGTATATCTTATTTAATATATGTTTGATGTCACTATATCTGTAGTATAATTTAGTTTGTTTAAATTTACAATTTAATAAGTAGATTCGGATTTACATGCGTAGGATTTTGTATGCATCTAACTAATGAATTCTTTTATATTCATACTTAACTTAGTGACTTGGCTTTGGACTGCAACTGATTATTGTAACCCATTATTGCTTGAGAAGAAACAAGATATCCGAATCTTCATTTGGAGAAATCAAAGGTCTATTGGAAAGCTGGGAATTACAACCATTAATTTCTACATTTCAAGGTGCGTAAATTATATATTCTGTGTTTATTATTACTATTATTGGGTTTAGAATCAATCAAGCATTTCATGATATTTTAGAGGGATCAAGATGGGTGCCGGATAGATAAGTATTTGAGCGTCAGGCTCTTATTTCTTTTCAATTTAATATTTAATCAATGATTATTTTTCTCCCTCATTATTCCACCAAATCGTATTCCAAGATCATAAATTTTCATTACTCATTTGTGACCGTCAGCCTACATAACATATTCGTAGGACGTAAAACAAAGATTTCGTTATTATTGTTTCTATCTCTTTTCTCCATAGCTGTGAAAAATAATGCCTTCAACATCATAAATTTGTATGCCACTTGCCTGCTTTCGCCTTCAGTCGTCTTACTCTTCGGACATCACGAAGCAAAGCAGGTACTTTGCAGTTTTCATAGTTTTGAAAGGATGTGACATAACATAATGATGTTGGTGTTGCGATGTTCAGTACCGTAGATAATGCTAGTAAACAAATCGAGTAGCAATTGTAATTTTTTAGCTTACATGCCTTTCAGACCGGCCATTTTTTTTTTTTTTACAACATATTGTTATTTCTACTCTATATGAAATATATTCTGAGGTTGTGTTTTGGGGGACGTGGTAGCTCAGTTGTGGAGCGTTCACCTCTCCTGCGTGAAGTTCCTGGATCGATCCCAGCACGTGCTAAATGGGCTTTGTGTTGGAGAAACACTGTGTGTGATTTTTCTCGGGGTTTTCCCGTTTTCTCACACATTTTCATTCTACTATTCCATTCATTCTCATCATCATCGTCCCCTTGAGCATATCCGGCATAATCGTGGAACGTAAAACTCAAAAATTTCATTTCATTTCATTTCATATAAACTTTGTTGCAAAGTAACCTGATAGCTGAAGATACTTTGCAACACATACAAAAAAGTATTTTCAGCATACGAACATAATGTTTCTGTGCAGTGTTTTCTCTCTTCTATTGATACATTTCACTTCCTACACAAAACTGCATGCAGTCTACAAATATTGAGGTTGGACTTACGGTACCGGTGTCAGTACTTAGTACGAATTATTGATATTTGTAAAGAAAAAATGAAATGAAATCTTTAAGTTTTACGTCCCACGCTTATGCCGGTTAGGCTAAAGGAGACGGTGACGATGAGAGATGAGTGAAATGGTGGAATGAAGAAAGTGGGAGGAAACGGGAGAACCCCGAGAAAACCCACGAGCACGGTGTTTGTCCACCACAAAGTTCACTTGGCGGGGGCTGGGATCGAACCCGGGACCCCAAGCACCAGAGGTGAACGCTCTACCACTGAGCCACCGCGCCCCCCTATTTGTAAAGAAAATTATGTATTTTCTGGTACCGACATAGGAACCACGTTCTGATAGTTTAGTATGTCCCACAAAAATGGCAACTCAAGAACAGCAAAAATCTTCGAGATCTGATTTGCCTTGGTTGCTCTTTATATCCAAGAATATCATCCCAACCGTAATCAGTGGAAGATTTACGGGATTTGAGGCTTTCAGGCTGAAGCTCACCCAAATTACAGGATTTCTTTTTTACAAAATTCTGATGTTAGTCATTCCTATGCGTCTACGCTTCAAGCCCTTCAAAAAGTCTAGTCGTTTCTAAATAAAGGAAGTCTTTCTGTGTGAAGTCACTCTCAAACTATTTTTCTGAATCCGCCGCTTTTCGTAATTTATTTTCCAACAAGAAATCCATCCCGACATTTACCTGAATAGGAAATTTTCCTAAAGTTAGATGGCAGGAGGTACCCGTAGTAATAATTTCCTATCTGAGGGGTTACGTTTGATCGGTGCAAAGTAGCCCCGATTAGAGGCTGAAACAACCTTCTCCCAGTTTTATTTTTCTATGACTTTAAAACTTTTCACACTTCAATTTCAACTATTGTCTCAAAGTCCCATTATACACAGAGTATTCTACGAAACTGACTTGACTTTGACGAAAATTCTTGTAGGTGATATCTTTCAAATTTTGTCGGCCTTTACAGTGACTGCTTTCCATACCTCTACAACAACAAACCCTTCAGGTAATTAGAACTGATGTTAACCGCCAACCAAATAGTCAATGTTCTATCTTACGGTGACAGTTGAAACTTTCTCTTTACAGTCCATCATTTTACCGACAGAGGACTGTGAAACTTTTGCCGTATTTTGTGCAAAGTTAATCCTGAAGTGCAAAATAATCCCGTCTTATGGTACTTACAGAATATTAGTCAGTAATTTTCACATTAATTTTAAAGGTGACAACAGTTGGAGCCTAGGGCTGTGTGATATTTAAATCGAACGGTTGATATTTTCAAATATCAAAACATCGATATCGAAATTTTTGATCGATATATCCATATTCTTTTCTCTCTTTCGTATTTCTATATTTTCGATTTTTGATATTGTTTATATTTCGATATTGCTGTATTTTTCAATATTTCGAACAAGTTTCGATAGTTTGTCGATATCGATTATCTATATTTAAATTCGGATATCGCAAAGCCCTATCGAACCCTTCGGAAATGAAGTTTTTGGCTATGGACCTGATTAGGGATGCACACGAGACAAGACGAGACATAATTTTTGTTACGAAATTCGAGACGAGACAGAGCTCTTCCAATAGAAACGGATCCAGTTTTCGAGACGATACATAACTTTCGCGGCACCTTTTCGAGAGGAGACAATCTCAAATCTTTTCTCTTGCGCATCCCTAGACTTGATCACGAGTTCTCAAAAAAAAATTGTTAATGAGAAATAACATCTAAATACAATATCGGTAGCTAAAACATTTTTGTTTTCATTCTTCAGTAATGCATTGTTATTAATCTCAGTATTTTATAGTGTATTCTTAAGCTTAAGGTGATGTATAATTAAATTTTGAATTCAGTTAACTTATTTTGTTTCTTAGATTGTTTTCAAAATGTATGTACAAACGTTTATTTTCATTTTTGAGTGTTTAAAGTGACGTATAGTTATTAAACATAGTATTTAATATTGTACTCTTAACGTGAAAGTGATATACAGTTAACTTTAGAATTCAGTTAACATTTTTCTTTCTGAAATTGCTTTAAAAAGTATGTAAAAACGTTTTTTTTTTCTTTTCTTTCTTGAGTGCTAAAAGTGATGAAAAGTTATTAAGCTTACTACTTTATATTGTATTCTTAACCTTAAACTGATACACAGTGCGTTTTTGAATAAATTATGTCAAGTTATTTGAGTGACGAACACTGATAGAAAATCCTGACTATTACTGGAACATTTTGATTTTAAGGTGAGGACTACTGGTGCAAGGATTTTAAAATATTGTTTTTCCTTCTACTCCTTTTTGAATTCTGACTACATGGTCATTATAGGAAGGATCAGTGAGTCTTTCCAACTACGGTATAGCTCCGACAGATTCACAATGCTCAGAGAAAAGACAAAATAGTATGTTTTCAACCTTAAAGTGAGAACCACTGGCGTTTTTACCCTGCTATGCAAAAGTAAGTGAGTACTCCAATGGGGTTCCAATGCGGTCCCTAATTTCTGCATTTTAGATATATGGAAATACATGTCTCTAAAATGTGAAGAACTGATTTTTTTTAACTGAAAACTGCAATTCGGTAAGCCTTATGGATACCGAGATATGGGAAAATAAAGAGAGATACTATAGGTATGTGGGTCTTGCATACTTGACGCTACAATTCGGAAAATGAATTAAAATATGACTAACGGCCATCAAGATGATGTCAAATAAAGGGGGACCAACACAGTTAAGGGGTTTTCGTGTTAGATTTCGCTAAAATTTCCGAAATCGTTCATGGACAGTTAATAAACACCAGTAGCAATTTCATCTTAAAGTAATTAGATATATTCATGGGGTGTTAGAACATCATGGAGTCTACCAATATTACATTTTAAAAACTTTTGAAAATATAATGTGACATTTGTAAACAGTATTTGAAATATGTTTTTACCCAAAACTTCCAGCTAGTACATCTAACATCTGGAGAAACACTGTGAAATAAAAGTGTATGAGATCTTGAAATTTCGGAAACAATTATTGGTCGCAACAAAATTAAATAAGATGGTACTTCTATGGGTTAAATGAGTACCTCAGTACAATTTCGATCGAAAGATTAGTTCAGTCCTAGGTTTTCTTCAGGCAATTCCAAGGGTTCATCGAGCTGTACAAAAGAATGAAAATTCGCTGTCAATATCTAAGATAGTAACCAAGATAAAAGGAATTATATATTTTATGGCGTAAAAATAGAGATCTTTATATATTTGTACTTTTGGGTCTTTCCTATAAGAAAAAAAAATCAGAAAACTACTGTATATACCTTAATAGACAATTCAATGGGCGGGGACACAGTAGCTTAGTGGTAGGGTGTTTAACTAATCTTTTTTTGCAGAAACTATTGGAGTATTCACTTAACCCATAGAGATACGATCATACTTAACTCCCTATTTAATTTTAAATTAAATAAAAGGAAATATTTCAGTGTAGCGACCCACGATTATGCATTTCAGTCTCAGGGAGATTTTGATTAAAGCAAGTGAATGTCGTTGGCAGAATTGATGGAATGCAAAGGTGGGAGGAAAGAGAGAACCCCGAGAAAACCCACGAATACGATGTCCACTACAAACTGACTTGGCCGCGGATAGAACCAAGAACCCAATACACCAGAGGTAAGCACTCTACCACTAAGCCACTGTGCCCCCGCCAATTTAATTGTCTATTAAGGTATATACGGTTGTTTTCTAAAATTTCTTCTTCTTACAGCAAAGACTCAAAAGTACAAATCCATGTGGGTCTCTATTTTTACGACGTCATAAAATACACAATTCCTTATATCTCGTTTGCTATATTAGATATTGACAAAAAATGTTCACTTTATTTCAGAGCCCGATGAACGCTTGGAATTGTCCAAAGAAAATTTAGAGCTGAATTAATCTTTCGATCGAAATTGTACTGACGAGTCTGCGGTACTCACTTAACCCATAGACGTACCATCTTATTTAACTTTTGTTAGGATCAATAATTGTTTTCTGAAATTTCAAGATCTAATACGCTTTTATTGTATGGTGCCTCTCTAGCTGCTAGATGTACTAGCTGGAAGTTTTAGGTAAATATATATTTCTAATACTCTTTATAAATGTCAAAATATATTTTCCAAAGCTTTTAAAATGTAATCTTGGTAGATCCCATGATGTTCTTAAACTCCATGGAAATACCTAATTACTTTAAGATGAAATTGCTACTGATGCTTATTAACTTTCCATGGCCGGTTTCGGAAATTTTACCACCTAACACGAAAACCCCATAACTGTATGGATCCTCCCTTTATTTGACAATATCTTGATAGTCATATTTTAATTAATTTTCTAAATTGTACTGTCTAATATGCAAGCTCCACGTACCTATGGTGTCACTTTTTATTTCATCATATTTCGGTAACTGTTAGGCGTACCGACTTGCGGTTTCGGTAAACACACACCTCTAAGGTTCTTTAAAACGTTATTAAAACATATTTTAGAATGTTTAGAAATGAGAGTTCTGCGAATATTATGGTACCCGAAAACCCCCATCAGGGCGTGTGTGTAGTGTATTTAATTGAAACTACTTTTGAGGTGGTTGTAAGCTCTCGTAATTACGTTTCCGAAACTGCCCCAACGTTAGACATTTCTATGGTGTCGTTCTTTATTTTCCCATATCTCGATATCCATAAGGCTTACCGAGTTGAGGTTATCGGTAAACAGATATCAGTTCCTTACATTTTAGAGACATACATTTCCATATATCTAAAAAATACAGACATTAGGTACCCCATGGTACCCCGAACACCATTGGGGTACCCACTTACTTTTGAATGGTAATACATTTTGAGTTGTTGTTCAGCATCAATAAACACCTCATATTTTTTCTACGTGCAACCCAAAAGTCCATACCTGACCGAACAGATTTTTTCCATTTAATCTCAAAAAGGTTAAGATATTTTGTATTGTTAAGTACAACCAAATTAAACACACTGAATATAACATTTTAAATATTTTCTGATTTTTGTTGCAGGTATTTCGTGCTTCAAACCAGGATTCTGCTTGAAAGACAGTCAAAAGAAGCAGTGTAGGTTGTGGCTAAAAGTACGTCCTTTCTGAAGACAGACCCAGTTGTACTTACATTATTTTGTACGAATATATAACCCTAATAAAGATACTGTACTACAAATTATTTCTTTCTTCCATAAATTATAATAAAATATTATCTCTGTTTAAAGAAAATGATTGTTAATGTTAAGTCATTTTAATTCTTTTTCTCTGTAATAAGAACATTATCCCTCGCAATATTTTTTATCTTTGTGCTATTGCGATTGGATGAAGTAAAATTCTATACGAAGCACTATTATTTCAGACATGCATTAATAACTAATGTATTGTTCTGTATGTAAGACAATGTGTATACTGAACATGTCTAGCGAAGGTGTTGTTTTAATACAGAATCTATAACTCAGCTTTTCAGTAGTCAACTTTATTGGGAATCCGAAGAAAGAAGTTAAAAAAAAAAGTTGGACTTGTGTGTGTTCGTGTTGTGTGTGTGTTCGAATTCTGGACTAATCCAAATTATCCAGAGAAATCATTATATATTTCTTTGTTGCTATTTCAGATGTATCCTTTATCCAAGTCGTATGAAACGAAGACTTCATACATCGCTATACTTTCTATGAACTATGTTCCGTATTTACTTAATCACTTTGTAACTTTCTCTAGTGTTGACAAGACCGCAGGTGTCAATCGAATAGTTTAGTGTTTCACTCATGTCACCTTGTGACTAAGGTACGTCCTGTCGGTATATATATGGTACTGGGTTCAATTAGCGATAAAATACATTTTTAGCGTTAAACAAATGCAAAAATCTACACGAAATGAGATACCGTGATCTCTGACTTACGGATAACACCAAGCAACTAATGGTACTGAGTGTGATTGAGTTTACTAATTACTATTTGGCTAAAATCAGTGTTCCTTTATCTATAGTTCTTTTCGTGCTTTGAATTGCAAAGTTTGAAATAACCGTTTTAAATTGTGTATATATATCTTCCGAGTAATTCTGAGAATCATTGCTCTTTCTTTAAGCAATGTATGAGACTGTTAAATTGCTCGTTGCTTAAAATGTTGCACTAAGAAGGATGCATCCAGGAAAGTCCAAATTTGCAGAACGTCTATAGCAGGGAAGAATAAATATGTTTAGTCGATGGCTGCACAACGCCTCCGCTGTCACCACGTTGTCACACAGCGAATACAGCGAACGTTTAAGAGTATTCTGCACTTACTATTAGGTATCGGCCTGGGAACTTTGGCGCATCTACCCAGTCTCCTTCTTGGTGTTGCATTTTTAATAGCGAGTACTGAGTAGGAATCATCTTGTAAGCGAATACGTTTTCGGCTGACACTACACTTTTAATTATTGCGACATTAAAAAAAAAAAAAAAAAAGAAAAAGAAAGAAAGAAAAGACATAACTTACCTGTTAATTAAAATGTACAGAGAAGTTATTTCTGGAAAATTCTATTCAGGCCTCTTGTGGTAACAACTGCACTTTAGAAGAAGATACTATTAAGGAAAGGAATGAGGTAAACTAATCTTTATATCGTACAAGCAATGGATGATAACAGCTTAATAAATGATTGTACGTAAATCTTGTTTGAGTTTGAATATAGAATTGTATAAGGCTGTGCATTTTGCATTATTATTGAAGTGCTGCAACTAACTAACTGCAAACCATATGATAAATTCTTACAGTAATATTGATTTACTCTGTATGGAAACGAAAATAGTTTAACATATGGTTAACCTCCTTTGTGCCCATAATTTTAAAATTAACGCTTGTGTCACTTTTCAACACTTGGCTTTGCAGTAGCTTTCCAACGAATTAGCTGGAAGCCCAAACTTATAGGACACCCTGCAGGTAAATACATTTCTTTGGACAGTTTCACTGCTCCAAACTAAGATTTGAAAAGTGTAGTATTGTTAATTTTATTATTATTGGCACAAAGGAGATCAACCATATTTTAAGCTATTTTTGTTTTCATACAGAGTAAAACAATATTTGACAACATTACAGTAAGAATGTATCATGCACTTTGCAGTATGTTGCAGCACTTTAATAATGGTGCACTATACGTACACTCTAGATCCTGCATATGTCCGATCCATACATTACAAGAAGGCAATACGTATTCGATACAGGTAAAATCTGTATATTTCATATGGACAACCTATTAGCTATATACATCCGATCTATACATTACATATGGCCAACCTGTACGCGACATACGTATAATCTATATGCTGCATGCAGACAGTCTGTAAGCTACATATATGCACTCTGTATGGTGCATACGGATATTCTGTATGCTGTATCTGGACAAGCTGTGTGCGACATAAGGAAAATCTGTATAATACATACGTACAATACGTATACTGTATCTAGTCGTACGTATGGGGCACAAGTACAATATAGATGCTGTCTCGGGGTTGAACGCAAGAAACATACGTACAGAACGTATATTGCATACTTCTTGAAATCATGCTCCGTCCTGATAGTCAGTGTATGTCGTCATTATTAACCCACATGCTACATACGACCCTGACGTCACAAAGCTAGATATTACCTCCGTATATACTTGTTACTGCAGATGACGTCACACGAATGACGTCATTGCACTTATGCAGACAGTACGTATAATACATACTTTTTCAGCTATACGTTTGCTGCAGGATGTTATATACGGTTGTATGTTAAGTCCAGAAACTACAGGAATTACGAATGTAACCTACGTTTTTAAGTATGCCACCTACATTTTTTTTTCTCAGTGTGCAGTTCCTATAAACTCCGCTTCCCAAATAAAGGGTGTAACCCTTTGAGTGGGTGCTAGCTACGGCTAGCAAAAAACAAAAAAAATGCAATATTGTCAGGAACAGTTTACTAGGGGTCACATTGTGTATCCATTTTCGTCAACGCAAGGTATAATTTGCGTTTTAGTTTGCAATACTCGATTTTGCGATATGGCAACAATGCCACAAATATTACGTTTTCGAATAATCTATAATCCACAATGTTTCTCACATACTCACCACGTAAAGGTCTGAATCTATAATTTATGTTGCATTACGGTCTGCAATTTATGCGAAGACATATACGGCAGGTGTTGTTTTAATATCCGATTAATTCAGTTTGCCTTATACAGAGATATTCTGACTCATGATTAGGGCTATACTAAAGAGTTTCGACTAACATGTATCACGCAGAGTCAGGCTTTTAGTATCATTTTAATCATACGTCAAAACCACTCTGCATAAGGACCAGTATCTACTGTTTTTCATCAATCTTTATTTCTTCTTTTTCAGGTTATGTCACAAATAAAAGGCAGTACTGTTTTAGTAAAGAATTCTGGTAAAATAAAAATGGGTCGGAGACTTAAGAAAATGATATGTCTGGCGATAATTGTTATTCTTTCGGTTGTTATTATCCAGAAGGGATTTTACGTCGATTATCCCGGTTCATTCAGTAAGTTATGTTTTGTTCGTAAAAAGAATACAGAAGATAACTGGCTTATTAGATTAATATAAGAAAGGTTTGTAGTTTAGTTTCAAATTGAAGAGTCTGTGTATATAAATAACCCTTGTCGTAAGTAGGCATTAATTTGTATGTCGTAAGTAGGCAACTGGATCGGTATGGGGTATGTCATTCCGTAGAAGTTGGCTTCAACCCAACGCAATTTTTTGCATTTTGGTTTGCCATCGTTATAATTACTAGGAAATTGATTAGTTTTAACAAAAGAGACACTGACCAAAGCTTAAAACTTTATTTTAAATTATAATTTGTAACTGTTTCGGATATCTAGCATATCCTTCTTCAGACACTATCGAAATTAATGAAAATACAGACATATATATATATATATATATAAATGTTAAAACAATTAATCCAAAGCCATGAATAGTATTACTATCAAATGGATTAGTGTTGAGTGTTATTGATGTCAGTGAGATGATAAACGTATTTATTAGGATATAAAAATGAAACTGATCTAGTTTGTTATCAAAACACCGGAAAATGGCTGAATCAATTGCTTTTTTAAAAATATAATTATTCCTAGCTCGAACTAGATTTTTAATAATGTGATTTTGATTAAAATGTTTATCCTAAGCGGACAACGGGGTGACAAAATTTATGCAAATTTTTTTATGTGGACAAGATAAAAGATGCCTATATTTAGGGATGCGCACGAGTCGAGACATGTCTCGAATCTCGACTCGACTCGACTCGAATTCGAGTCGAGACACACTTTGTAAAATTCGAGACGAGTCGAGACAAACGTGTTTCTCGACTCGAATTTTCGAGTCGAGACACGAGTCGAGTCGAGACAGCTCATAAAAATCTCGACTCGACTCGAATGTCTCGAAAATTTTTCTAAAACTTTTAATATTATTATGAAGAAATTATTCACTCAGGAACAGCCTTGAAACCAATTCCAGCATTTATTACTTTAGAAAGGTACAGAACGTATAAAGGACCCCGCACTTTTCTTATGGAAAGTGGCTTTCGGCTAATGTTGTTGAAACTTCGCTGGTTGATAGTTCTTAACATGTGGATCAAAAGTCTCAATGGTCACAAAGACCGAAATCCACTCCTTCCCCCCAAAAACCGCCTCGAAGTAACTGGGGGGAAAAACTGATTTCAGCATGTAAAACAATTTGTTGTTTTAATCAACTCAACAAGGACCCCAAACAACCACATGTTAGACTATCAAACTACCCCACTTGACACCGCCCTTTGCCCCCCACATACCCCCCCCCCCCGCGAATTACCTTACGGATGTTCCATATTACTGTAGTTTATAGTTGCGCGTATGTGTTGAAATACCTACAGTTTTGGTCTCACCGACGATATAATGGGTTTCACGTATCGCTGATTACGAATCTGAGATGAGAGTTCTAGAATTCAAGATGGAGGATCAATATGGCGGATCAAAAACACGAAACTCCTGAATGTAGCCACAAATAGCTGTTTACTAGGGTATTTTGGGTCGTTGGTTACGAATCTGAGGTCAAAATTCTTGAATTTAAGATTGCAGATCCAATATGGTGGATAAAAACGTCGAAGCCACAAACCGTAGTAGACTAGAGTGTTTTTAGATCGCTGTTTAAGTACGCAACATTCCTTAATACTTCAGCCACCATGTAGAATTATTCTGCACCCTTGCCCTTTACCAAAACCAACCACAGATATCTTAATGCTGAACGGTGTTAAAATAATTCATCAATTATCTGTTCATTATTTTCATCATTTCGGTTTGCAGCATGTAATGTGGTACTTAGCAATGAGTCATCGGGATATCTAATATTCTGTAAATGTCGTGCATGGCCTAAATACCACAAGACACTTGCAACATGCGCACATGTACCTAATGTACGAGCGCCGCTTTGACATGTACAGTAGTAACCTTGAATAACATTTTGATCATAATCCTGGTCATCTTCATCATTGGCTACATATGCTATGAAAACTTGATGCTTAGTTGCATTGCGGAACCTTGAGTAGAGACGTATGCGCAGGAATCCCGGTTCAGTTACGTTTTCGTCAAGCTGGAATTGCTCATCCTTATCTCGTATTAGTTTATCTTGGACGTAAGAGGATGAGAGATCTACTTGATATGTGCCTACAGTGAAATCTCATAAGTAGTTTAAGTTAAGTACAGAAAAGTCAATTAGGCCTTGATCATTCAGCGGTACCCATTGACCGTTCCTTCTAATAAAATTATCTACCTCCACTCTTGCTTTAACAACGTTCGGCATGATTGACCTATTTCTCATTTCTCTAGCTAATTCAATGGTTGCATCTTGCATGAAAATAACGGGGTGGTATCTGTTCAAAATAGCTCCAGCTATGCGATAGAAACTATTCAGTTTCTTTGCATGTTGCAGATTCAACGTTTGTGCTAGAAACTTAAAAACAGATCTTAGATGCCCGTTTCTTGCCTCGACTATCCATCGATTTTTAGTAACTAGTCGAGAAGTATTTGCATCTTCTGTTGATAATTGTCTTTCACGTGGTAGTAGGAGTGCGGGCATTCTATGATCAATTCCTAAATATTCCAGTAAAGGAAGTGCATCGCGGTATCCTCTGTCTACTAACACAATGACCAGGATTATGATCAAAATGTTATTCAAGGTTACTACTGTATATGTCAAAGCGGCGCTCGTACATTAGGTACATATGCGCACGTTGCAAGTGTCTTGTGGTATTTAGGCCATGCACGACATTTACAGAATATTAGATATCCCGATGACTCATTGCTAAGTACCACATTACATGCTGCAAACCGAAATGATGAAAATAATGAACAGATAATTGATGAATTATTTTAACACCGTTCAGCATTAAGATATCTGTGGTGGGTTTTGGTAAAGGGCAAGGGTGCAGAATAATTCTACATGGTGGCTGAAGTATCAAGGAATGTTGCGTACTTAAACAGCGATCTAAAAACACTCTAGTCTACTACGATTTGTGGCTTCGACGTTTTTATCCACCATATTGGATCTGAAATCTTGAATTCAAGAATTTTGACCTCAGATTCGTAACCAACGACCCAAAATACCCTAGTAAACAGCTATTTGTGGCTACATTCAGGAGTTTCGTGTTTTTGATCCGCCATATTGATCCTCCATCTTGAATTCTAGAACTCTCATCTCAGATTCGTAATCAGCGATACGTGAAACCCATTATATCGTCGGTGAGACCAAAACTGTAGGTATTTCAACACATACGCGCAACTATAAACTACAGTAATATGGAACATCCGTAAGGTAATTCGCGGGGGGGGGGGTATGTGGGAGGCAAAGGGCGGTGTCAAGTGGGGTAGTTTGATAGTCTAACATGTGGTTGTTTGGGGTCCTTGTTGAGTTGATTAAAACAACAAATTGTTTTACATGCTGAAATCAGTTTTTCCCCCCAGTTACTTCGAGGCGGTTTTTGGGGGGAAGGAGTGGATTTCGGTCTTTGTGACCATTGAGACTTTTGATCCACATGTTAAGAACTATCAACCAGCGAAGTTTCAACAACATTAGCCGAAAGCCACTTTCCATAAGAAAAGTGCGGGGTCCTTTAATGGTTAATCCTTGGAGATCAAGATTTAATTTTCAGCTCAATTCAGTTAATTAAAACTAGTAATTAATGTCGTGATATTTGATTGTACTTCAAATATAATAATAATAATAATAATAATAATAATAATAATAATAATAATAATAATTGATTATCTAGTTTGTATAAAACTATTATCCGTAGTCTATATCTAGTCTGTGTAATAACATTGCAATAAAGTGAACATCATAAATTCTCTGAATGAGCAATTGGCAGTCTATAGTAATTTAGCATAGTTATAACTATTGTGTTTTTATTTCCATGAACGATATAGGGCTACATAACTTCTGGACAGGGCCAGATTTAAGGGGGTGCAAAGGTGCACGCTACCCCCCTTTGTTGTAAAAATACCTGTCTAAAATGAAAAGCTAGCAGTGAAAATACCGCGACATTGGTGTGTCTTGAATGGGCCACTGATGTACCGCGAGGATATCAAAACAAAATTATTAATTCTATAGCAATCAAATTGCAAAACGTAGGGGAAAATGTATATTTGTATTGCACATTACTATGAACCTCTACTATGAATCTACAATTTTAAGTTTCATGCCGTGTTACTTTTCTGTACATTTCTAATGTTGAAAAAAGTATTTGTTATTGTTATGACCATTATTGCTTCTTTATCGTTACAGACTATTTCGTAACTTGAAAATTTAAAATATCATTCAATCCTTTCGATAAATTATTTACATTTGTGTTTTAAAAGTAAAATAGATTTATTTGTTCGTTCGTTATTTAATGATCTTCATTCTTAGTAAAAGGTTGGATACAGTTTTCGAAAGAGTAAGCGTATTTTTAACAACTTGAGTCCAACATTTCATTGCAGTTGTTTTCTCCTTTTAAATTAGAATGAAAAATAAGCATAGTGATTTACCACGAGGAAAACCCAGTGATCGAGCTTTCTTCTCTGTGCGAAGGAGATCAGTAATCAAAGAAAAAAAATACCAGTGTGTTTTATATTTACAAATAATAATATCTATAAGTGTGTCGCGAGAATCCATGTTACACCCATAGTGTACTGCAAGTTGACAAAGGTTGGGAAACGCTGGTTTAGAGGAAAGAATAATTGGTACACTTCCTCCTCCCTGCTCTCTCTCTGCCTAGTATATTTTCTTTATTTTATTGTCTCAGAAACACCATTCCAGACAAATGCTTTTCGGTAGAAAAGTTAGAAACAAACCATCCCGCTCTTGGACAAAGTGGGCAACATGCGGTAGTCAGGTCAATGAACCTGCTTTGGAAATTTTCGTGCAATTTAGGTTACTGAGAGGGTGTAGTTTCTTCAACTAAGCCGCCTTCTACTATGGCTCGTGCCATAAATAAGTCATCGTCTGATCATATGGGAAACACCACTAGTTGTCCTTGCCTGACATCTGTTTCATATTCATATAGCAAATGTTTTTTTTATAGACGGTGTTGTATCTATCCAGAGAAATATCATCCGCCCCTGTTCCCATTTGAAATGTTGCGGTTGATCCCCTTGAGCCTTATGATGGGGGCCCTGGGGAACTGCTTCTTACAAAGTTCTCTTGGTCCTCGACATGAGTACATTCCTGTGCAATTGGATTTGCAACATCTCTTTTCGCTTCGCAGCAATTTGAGATCACATTGTTCGATGCCATGTTAAGACAGCACATATTTGTGGCGGCCATTTTGAAAAACATGCTTCATATAGCAAATGTTTCCTATATATGTTGTTGCACATTCCATGGTCAATCGAGAGAGGTAACACTCGGTCCCTGTTTCCATTTGAAAATTTGAAGTTGGCTCCTGGGGCCCTATGTTGGGGATCCTGGGGGCACTTGCTTCTCACAGACTTTTATCACCCCCTCATTTTTGTCACATTTTTGTTCGTTTCGCAAATCTTTCAGGTCACAAAGTTTGATGGGACACCCTGCATATTCCCACATACGACCCAACCATGACATAATGTTCACTACTTCTATTATCGGTTGTTGGCTCAACCCAACCATTTCATGTTCCCCGACTTGACATTGCCTCAATCACTCTAACATTGATGCATTCCGAGTGATGCCTGTTGCCGGAATTTTCTTTTTCTGAAGCGAGTGGCCTAACTATATTAGACTTGTCTGGATGTCCATGGCCAGTCTTGCCAACTTTGGAACTCGTTTTTCTTTTCGACTCTAGGTACGTCGGTTTCCTGCATATTCGGTGCTTCTTGTTTTGTTCATTCTAATATGTACAGCCCCTGATCAAATGTGGCGCATTATGGTCAACTCCGTCTTTTCCGTATTTTTCGTACTTCTGTTTTTTCTATTTTCTTTTGTTAGATTGTACCACTGATTAGACATGCCATATCTTATGTTCTACATGACAGGTTGACACTGAATATTGCACTCACTTCATATAGTGCTCTTTGCAAAACATGTACTTTTCATTGTGCAGTTGGCAACACTGTTAACCCCACTGGTGGCCTTCATTTGTTCCCTATTGTGGCAAGTCTCTTTCTATACATCAATTATCAGCATCGTATTTTGCCGTTCCCCCCCTTTTTTTTTTATGGAATTTGCACTTTTCCCCCTTGTCCAGCCTTGCTGTTTCCCGAACTTCCACCCCTTATATTTCCTGAGCCTATTGCTATGGGCAGCTAATTTTTTGGGAATGCTCATCTCTGTTACAGCTCTTTCAATTGGCATAGGCCACACCTTTCACTGCAGCTATCATTTTCGGAAGGTTCCCTTGTGAGATCCGAACGAGACAATTGTGTTCGCATTGGATATGTTATAACTAGACGAATCCCGAAGTTATACGTGTCACCGGGCGGGATATCGTGAGTTACAACATATTCAACGAACTTAAAAAGTTCGTTACTGAATTCTCTATGTCTGTGTGTCTATCTGTCCGTCTGTCTGTTATTTGCAATTTTTTTCAATTTTGTACACTGCATTAGATAGAGCATCAAAAACTATTAGACAAAATGATTAAATTTTTCGCGTCAATCTAACCGTTCGCAAGATAGTGGCCAAAAAATGACCGATTACTGAATTCTCTATGTCTGTGTGTCTATCTGTCCGTCTGTCTGTTATTTGCAATTTTTTTCAATTTTGTACACTGCATTAGATAGAGCATCAAAAACTATTAGACAAAATGATTAAATTTTTCGCGTCAATCTAACCGTTCGCAAGATAGTGGCCAAAAAATGACCGATTTACAGAAATTTAAGCAGCCATATCTCGGGAACCGTAAGTCATAGAGAGATCATATTGGTGTTGATCAATATCTAAAAGGATGGTAAACATTTTGGTACCAAATAGTAACCGGTAGTCACTGTCCAACTGGCCAGTAGTTTGGCCAATGGCCAGTTGGCCAGTGGCCACCAATTAATATCAGGACAAAAATGTTTAGCATTCTATTAGGGATTGATTACCACCAATGAAATGAAATGAAATCTTTGAGTTTTACGTCCCACGGTTATGCCGGTTAGGCTAAAGGAGACGGTGATGATGAGTAATGAATGAAATGGTGGAATGAAGAAAGTGGGAGGAAACGGGAGAACCCCGAGAAAACCCACGCACGCGGTGTTTGTCCACCACAAAGTTCACTTAGCGGGGGCTGGGATCGAACCCGGAACCCCAAGCACCAGAGGTGAACGCTCTACCACTGAGCCACCGCGGCCCCTGATTACCACCAATATCATATCTCTATGGCTTACCGTTCCCGTGATATTGGCCAAAAACATGGCCAATTTCTAGATATTTAAAAAGCCATAGCTAGGAAATTACCTGCTAGAATAGTTTGAACCGAGTCATTTGTTCGGAAACGATTGGGTAAATGGAAAACTCGGTGAACATGTATCCCATCATTTTCAAGGCCACACTTTTTTGGGGTAAAAAGTTTGCCTCAGGGTTCCCCGCAGGGCCCCAGACGGGATCCAACTAAAAAGTTTCAAATGGCAAGGGGGGTTAAGTAGCACATCGTTTGAAATCTGTTGTAAAATGAAGGAAAATGGAGCAAGTCTCGACTCTCTACGACAACCCTGTGCAAAATGGCGGCGGGTCAAAATGAAAACAAAAACTTAATTGAAAAGTCCACTGCCACCCGTATAAATCGAAAATGGTGAGACAAATGTAAAAACATGAAAGGACGTGTGGCATTACGAGATCGAGCTGAAGAGAATTTCACAGTAAATATCAAGCTCAAGCTCGAATTAGTGAGAAACTTGACTAGTGTGATCCTCATTGAGATTAACGAACGCGAGCTCCATTGAGGATAGAGAGCATGAGCCCGAGTGAGTCACGGTTGCAAAATTACCAATTTTACTTCTTTCTTTCTTTCTTTTTTTCTTTTCTTTTCTTTTCTTTTTTTTTCCTACTCCAATGCGTAAGGTTTATGAACAGCAGAAGTGCTTGCTAGAAAGACCTTAATTAGTAGAGACCGGATGTTAGGCAAAATGCCTATTCTTTATTATTAAAGATATGATCAAAAATAACGTTTTAAAGTTTATATGGGGGTTTATAGTTTCGATTTAAGCCAATTTTATTTTGCCTATTTCGACCTTTACTGCCTAAATAATTGGTTTAGTACCTAACATTGCCTATTCTCTGCATGTTCTTCAAAATAAGCCTTTAGTGGGAAAATATATAATTTATATAACATAAATAATACACACATATTAAGTATTTGTAAACACAAGCACGTGGTACGTTACGATATATATACATGGTGAACTTCAAAGATGTGCACATTTGGAATCAAAAATTGAATCCTGACAATTGGAACGGAACCGAAAGATGTGCACATACTTTGAGAGGTGATTCGTGACATGAAAAGAAGACAAAAAGTACTCTTGAATTTTTTGAATGTCACGAATCACCTCCCGAAGTATGTGAACACCTTTATGTCTCGTTCCAATTGTCAGGATTCGATTTTGGATTCCAAGTTGGCCCGCTGTCACTTGTACACGAAGCGGAATTTGACAACATGCAACAAGACTTTTGGTCTTCTTTTGATCTCATGAATCAGCTCCCGAAGTATGTGCACATATTTCAGATTCACCCAATATGTATGGAATGCATAACAAGCTTCGTTTTTATATATACAATGAAAGAAGATATTAACAAACAAGTATGTTTCTATATTCTTTGAACATTATCTATGACTTGAATCTATTTTTTAATGGTGTTGAGTATTTATCTTCATTATTTCGAGTTACATTTTAGTGCCTATTTTACTGCCTATTTTTAAAATTTTAGTGCCTATTTGCCTGCCTATTTTCCAGGTTTTTAGTGCCTAAACATCCGGTCTCTATTAATTAGCATTGCTTGAATTATCCATAGACTAGGAACTGCTTAGATATGTAATGCAACTTACGTTCGCATTTTAACAATTCAGGTTGTAATTAAAACCTTGAATACTGAGCAGATGAGCACGCAGAATATTTTGTTGGGGTGTATTTCTAATACGCAATTAATTCTTCGTAAACAAATACAACTCTATAGTATCTGAAGCGGCTTGAGTTGGATTGAATGAAAACGTGAACATGTATTCGAACTGCGCAATGTATTGTTAATTATCATGAACTGGAACAATTAGAAAAAAAATGGAAGCGTGACTGATGAGCACCAAACATCAAAATTTCACAAGGCATGGTCAAAGCTCACACCTCAAAGACCAGAAAAAAAGATTGCCCCATCAACTAACCGTTGTCTTGTCCAAGTCAGTTGCTTCTTTTCATTGTGAAATTTCCTGCAAGTTAATCAGAATGTTGAAAATTTCCTACATTTTAAATTTATTTAGTATGTACTGATCAGTCAGAACATTATGACTACCAACCTACTATCGATATAATTTCCGTCCAGGCGATATCTGTGTCACCTGCCGACGAATGCCTGCTAGTCAGTCACGCGTACGGTGCATGTAGTATCAGTGAGAGTGCTGGCCGTGTGTAGAATGGGGAAGGCGCGCGATCTGAGTTTGACCAAGGGCAGGTTGTAATGACCCGCATACTCGGCAGGAGAATTTCGGAAACTGCAGGGCTTGTCGGATGTTCGAGGAGTGCTGTGGTGAGTGTCTTCAACAAGTCGCGAAACCAAGGGAAAACGACGTCCAAACGTCGAGGGGTTGGGCGCCCCCACCTCATTACAGATGTCGGACGTCATAGGCTGGGCAGACTGGTAAAACAAGACAGGCAGCGAACTGTGGCAGAACTAACATTATACTTTATTACTGGGCAAAGTACAAGTGCGTTTGAACACACAGTGCACCGAACACCCCTAACGATGGGCCTCCGAAGCCCATGTCCCATCTATATGCGAATGTTAACACCACGACATCGGCAACTACGACTGATATGAACACATGACCATCGTCATTAAACCTTGGCACAGTGGCAGAGCGTTGCATTGTCTGATGAATCCCGATACCTTCATCATGACGATGGGAGGGTGCGAATTTGTCGTGTTTCAAGAGAACAGTTCTTTGACAACTGTACTGCGGGACGGAGACAAGCTGGCGGTGGCTTAATTATGCTCCGGAAAACATTCACGTGAGCATCTATGTGTCTAGTGAAGCTCGAGCAAGGCACCATGACGGCCAAGGCGTATCACACACTGCTTGCAGACGACGACCATGTTTCCCAACGGTAGTGGCATTTTTCGAAAAGATAATGCACCATATCACAAGGTCAGGATTGTGATGGAGTGGTTCGAGGAACACAGGGAAAAGTTCCAAGTGATGTGCTGGCCGCCCAACTCGCCTGATCTGAACCTAATCGAACACAAATGGGATATGATTGAACATGACTTCAGAGCGCATCGCCCCTCTTCCCGGAATTTACGGGAATTAGATGACCTGTGTGCAAGGGCGCCCATCCTGGGGGGCCGAGGGGGCCCGGGCACCCCCAAAGCTCATGTGAGCCCCCGCATTGTATTTATGAATATACAATATTTGGCATAATTTGAATACAATTTGTCTTAAAATCCTCATATATATGCCTTCTGCATCTGAATGCCCCCCCACATTTACAGAATAATCGGCGCCCTTGCCTATGTGTACCAATCAACTCTCTCCAGTGACTTTTCAAGGATCATTGCGTCCATGCCAAGACGCGTCGCCATTGTTATCCGTGACAAAGTTGGACACACTGACAATAAGGTAGGTAGTCATAATATTCTGGCTGATGTGTGCGTATATTTTAACTCGTATATTTTGTCTCGACTCGAATTTCGAGACGTCTCGACTCGAATTCGAGTCGAGTCGAGACAGAGACTGTCGAGTCGAGACACGAGTCGAGACAGAAACATATTTTCGAGTCGAGACACGAGTCGAGACAACATTTTCTCGAGACGAGTCGAGACAGGCTTAAATCTCGACTCGACTCGACTCGAATGCATCCCTACCTATATTAGAACAACATTACAATCTTTGACCTAAATTAGATCAGAAATCAGAATTCAAGATGACACCCTTGACTAATTATAGTGGAACAACATAGTTTAACATGTTCTGAATAGTTAGATGGTTGGACAGGGCAAGGATGGACTTCGAATTGCAGTAACTTCCACGTGGTGGGATCTGGATCACCTTAGCACGAATAATTTTGCGAAATAAGGGAGGAGCTAAAGCTAATGTCTTCATTTCAACTTTGAATCACGCTGTAGAAAAAAAATGAATTAAAAAGTATCCTTATATATAGTTTAATACAAAAGTGTGTCTGTTTAGAAGACTGTTTAAAAAAAATCTTCGAAATTTACTAATTTTACGGTATTTGCGCAAACTCTAAATGTACCATTGTAACGTTCAAAATTTTTTGCCATTATTAAGCAACAAAAATAATTTAATTTCATTAGAAATCGGAAAACCTGATCTCTAAAATTTGAAACTTAAAGTAATAATTGATTGTTTAGTCTTATTTTTTTAAACTTTAAGACCTTGCGCGAACTGAAGATAAAATACATTTTTTTCAATATTTTCCCTTTGTTGAGCACACAAATACGGAATTTTTATCTTTCGCTTATTTTGATCCAACCTAGTGCTCATCCCCGAGGAGCTTACGCGCAATCCTCCACATTTATCATTCTTCGCTCCCGAAGCATACCATTCTCCTTTCAAATTTACTATTCTTTCCCCAAATCTACCATTTCATCTCGTAAATTTATAGTTCTCCAATTTGATTGTACATAATTATCATTTTCAATGAAAAATTGTTCCCCCAATATTCTCATGTTGGTAACGTGTACCCTAAATCCCGCCTGTTGGCATCCCTGGATATAAACAAATTCAAACTTAGTGTCGTAAATTATGAACTATCGGCAGCATCGAACCGTTATTACTCCGTTTTAGTCCGTTAAGACAAGAATTAAGTGTATAACCACTAAAATATGTATTGTTGCGGATATCCGTATCCGCTTTGACTTTTATAAGTATTGATCCGTAACTGTTAAAGAAATGAAATATTTTGTTACAGCTTTGGATATTCCTATCCCGCGAGGATACTTGGTGGATACAGAAACATGTCGAATCCCGGATTTTGATCCTTTTGATGAAAGTATTCTGAAATATGTAAAAAGTGTGAAACCAATAAAATGTCCATCTTTTAATGCCTTTGTGGCGTCTAACACCACAGCCATATGGATTAATAAATCTGCGTTGGCGCCTTTCGAAATAGAAATGAAAGACTTGAAATGCTGTTACCAGGAGTTTTCAAGAGTTGATGGTGATTCAGAGAATCATCCAAATCAATTTGGTTTCAGTCACCGGTAAGTAGCGGGATTTTATGTATGTTTTTTTTTTTTTAATTTTGTTTGTTTGTGTTACATCTCATAATGGGGACGCTAAAGCAGAATGCGATCTATTAATACTAGAGAACAGTTCACAAGTCCCTCCTACAACCGGTAAAAATATAGACAAGAGTACGTAGCCTGTGGACAATCATATTCCTGTAGGCGCAGTTGAAATCCGTTTTGATCGTCTGCACGTTGTAAGAACTTATCAACGATCGATTTCGTCGTAAAAAGTTGAAGCTGCCATCGGTTTTATAACGTGACGTCATGGTTGTCACAGTTGTCAGCATGCTTTGAAGTGCTTGGTTTCACTAGTCTTTGAGCAGTAGATTCAGTATGGAAAAATCAGATAGAAAATTAATCCTACCACATACCTCTCTGGTAGTCATTTGTTTCTGCTATTGTAGCCATTAGCAACCTAAACCAGAGCAACCACGTAATTAGGTTATTTCATTTCAGTTTGTTGGACCACTGCATCTTCTACATTTGGACATTAAGTTTCCTGTTTATTTTCTTGTATGTGAATACCACAAGTGCATGACTCCATCACATGCCAGTCCAGTGGCGGCGTAAGGCAAACTGGGGCCCGGGGTCAGTGAAGTAGATCGGGGCCCTTTCTTGAGCCATCATGATTTATACACTGCTATTTTTGATATTCATTTGCATAATCATTCTTTCTGTTTACTCCTCTTCCTCCCTTTCCCGTTGGTATGTGAGTTTAAACCATTTTATCTATTTTTTTTTAATGCTCAGAACAACCTTCAGGCTGGTATCTAAAAATAAAACCGGACCAGGGCTATCATTGCATGTTTCTTTTCTCTTTTTTATTCATTTTTAAACAAAGGAGATGATAGAGAAAGGGTTAGAGATACAAGTGCAATGGAAAGTACAACCCACGACAGAAGTAACATAATCTTAAGAACAAACAAAACGTAACAACAAGGGATCTAGAATTTATCTTACACCTAAGTTATACTATCCTAGTTTAAACGCGTACTAGATTAGATGAAACAGTGGAATTAATGCACCTAATAATACATTTAGAAACAAATACGTACAAAATGTAACAATGGGCTGATATTGAAAAAAAAAAAATTACAAATAACTGGTTATAACCAATGGTGCTATTCACCCGGTTCGCTAGAACCGGTTGTTAAAAAGATATTTCGAGTTCGCAGAACCGTTTGTTATACAAAGACATAACAGTGAATTCTATCCAGTTAAACCCTGGAACAGTAAATTTTAGTTTAACTATCTTTGTTTTCAGAAACTCTTACAGCTTCAAGGTGAAACTTATAGGGCCTTATGCAGAGTCGTTCTGACGCTTAATTAGTGCCATACTAAAGAGTTCGACTAACATATGTTTCCTTCAGTAGTCAGGCCTTTAGTATGGCCCTAAACGACTCTGCATAAGGCGTATAATGTCTCAGAATAAGTTATAAGCGTTTATTTCTTAATCTCAAATGCTCAGGTATCAAGAATGAGAACTGGGATTACATGAGTGTAATGGTGAGGGTGATTTATATTTGAAACACATACATACCATAATCAACAGTTGTTGATCCATTACTGGATGAAGGTCTTTCCAATACTTTTTGACAACCATCTATTTTGGATAATTCGTTTCCAAGATATTAGCAGTTCTACCTAATTTCGTCACACTATCTTGTATTACGATGCTGTTTTACACTCACTAATATAATCGTATGTTCTATGTAGAATAAGATTGCCAACTGACCGGTGTTTTTGTTGAGCTACACTACATATTTCAAGGTTTAAAATACAATTACTCTTTATCTGTTTTTAGAGCGGGTACAGGTAATTCTATTATTCAGAATTGGCAGCCCTAATGTAGAAGCGTAGGAAATCGTTTGATAATTTACTTCAGTATAGTTTACTATGATTTTAAGTATCTTGCATTTTTTTTCTAAGTGATTTATTTCTTACCAAATACTTTTGTTACAGGATCAGCAATACTTGCATTAACTTCCATGAATCAGCAAGAATTCAGAATGAATTTATTTTTCTTAATTGCACAATAGCAAAGTCACTCAAATACTATGATTATCATGCGTTCGTTCCCTTGAAGCCTGCAGTAGAAAAAAGATGTGAGGAAGCGGCATTGAAATCTAGTCAAGGATCCCAAGGAGGGCAACAAAATATTAGTGTTTTAATTGTTGGACTTGGCTCATTTTCAAGACTTAATTTTTATCGACAAATGCCTCGAACACTTGCCTTTCTAACGAAAAAGTTAAAAGCTATTGAAATGACAGGATATAACACAGTGAGCGATGATTTATTTCCTAATTTGGTTGCTATTCTCACTGGGTTGACGGTCCATGAATTACGAAAGACGTGTTGGCCGAATACATGGACAAAATTTGACGATTGTCCTTGGTTGTGGAAGAACTTTAGCAACAAAGGTTATAGAACTGCTTTTGGAGATGATGGGAAATACGGAATTTTCTACCAAGGTAAAAAAGGATTTGTAAATCAACCAACCGATTATAGTATCAGAGTATATATGGCGATGATGAATTTGTTATTTAAACGATATCCAAGCGGACTATGTGCTAGTTCTAGAGGGACAATTAATAATATTAACAATTACATCAGAAAGTTTGCATTGTCAATGACCTCTAAATCATATTTTGCTTTGTTTTGGACTTCTAGCTTTGTTCATGATTATCTTAATTATGCACAAATTGAAGATGAAAGTTATGAGCATCTTTTAAATGACTTGTTTAACTCGGGAAGATTGAACGAAACAATTTTGATATTTATGAGTGATCATGGGGCACAATACACTGCCATAAGGCACTCTTATATTGGCTATACTGAAGAACGTTTGCCATTTTTGTTTCTCGTGTTCCCAGATTGGTTTCATAAAGCGTATGGTGAAGCTGTTTCAAATGTACGTGAAAACGCTCGTAGATTGACAAGTCCCTTTGACCTTTATGAGACCTTGGTAGACATTTTAGATTTGCGTAAATTAGAGGACTATCTCCTATTTTATCGAACTAAGTATCTACGAGCTTCATCACGTGGAATTTCGTTGTTTCTTCCAGTACCAAAGAATCGGAATTGTTCGAATGCTGGGATAAAAGAACAGTGGTGTTCCTGTGAACCACCCTTTTCGACACTTGCAGCAAACCACAAAATAAAGTTACATGCTGCTACATTCCTTTTAAGTCACATTAATAGTAAACTAAGCCCATATAAACAGTGTGCGCAACTCACCATTCGCGAAGTTACCAAAGCTCTTGTTCGAGTTCCTTTGAATTCTGGTAAACGAACTCTACAATCGAATTTAATTAAATATACAGTCGCGATTAAAACAATCCCAGGTTTCGGATTATTTGAAAGTATGATTACATATCACTCTGGTACAAATTCCTTCGACGCTCCAATATTTGTTAAAAGAATTAATAGTCGTGGTAATCAGAGTTCGTGTGTGGCTGATTATGAGATAAAGCGGTTCTGTTACTGTAAATAACTTCTCCATTTGATCCTTATTAATTACAGCAACAATTGAAGGTCACCAAGCACTGATTTTATTTCGAAATTAGCAAGGAAAATGAAAGCAAACATTTACATATGATTTTCAATAGTAAATGTTAGTAAAAGAATGTGATGTTTGTATGATTAAAGTTTAAAATAAACAAATACAATTAAATTTTTTAAAAAAAAAAATCCCTTTTCCGAACATAGTTGTATACAAGAATACTTTGGATTATGAGAGAAATTATGGTTTTAAGAAACATCTGCAATATGAATTTTGTTATTCAAGATTTCAATTAAATGTGTTCATCATAAAAAAAAAAAAAAAAAAAAAAAAAGAATAGGTTTACAAATGAAAAGTTAATATTTTTATAAACTAAATAACACAGAAAATCATATAAAACTTGTTTTCTAAAAATATACAATATTTCTTCTGTTAAAAAATATCTCTGAGTTCTTCTTGCCCATTCTGTAATTGTAGTTAGGATCGTTATATCGCATGTCAATACTCCACAGGAATCGACTCGACTTTCCATCTATAGATCAATGTATGCTTTTTGCTACTGCTTTCATTTGATTATTTCTTAAAAATTAATTTGGTAGACCTATTTCCAGGGGCGGATTTAGGTTTCGCAGCGTATGGACTAGGGTCTATTTACCACACCTACCAGGGAAGTTTGTCCCTTTTTCGAAAAATTTGGAATGTTTAATACTACAGAGGTTGTTCAGTCTACATTTGGCCAATTTCGACTTACCTAAAAATTTAGAAAAATCCATGGCGCCAGGTCCGTAGGTGCTCGATGTGTTTCCCTTGGTTCCTAACAATAGCCCGACAGCGTTATTTCCACTGTAATAGGCTTCTCTGAAGAACTGGAGGGGGAATCTTGTTCCTTTCCCTTTGCACAGCTTTCCAAAGTCCTTCCACAGTTGTCAAGCGCCGTTTTCCGAAAGCCCGCTTCAGTAATTCAAATCCACAATAGTCCATAGGACTTGCATCTGAAGATTTAACAGGTACCTCATTGCCTTCTCCATCTCCCTGTAGAATGCGAGGGACAATCGTGAGGTATGTGATGAGGCCTTGTCCATGTGAATGCGCACCAGACTGGCGTCATTTCCGTACATTGTTGGAATCTCATCCTTGTAGATCGGCCGCATGATCTGCTCCTGAAAATACTGCGAATTTATTTTGCAGTTCTTCGCCACCCTACGAATCTTCAGTTTACTCGGTAACAGTAGCCAGTAGCGACAATGGACCCTTTTGAGAAGGATTCTTTACAGACACGGACCCACCTTCTGAAGGTTCTTGGCGCCTTTCTCTCTGTAAGCTTTCGGGCTCTCGGTTTGCCGCAGCCGGAAAGGTAAGTCCATGCTTCATCGAGCGTTACGACGTACATACACCTTTGTTTTGCCAGATGCCGTTCGTACAGCTTCCGGGGCTTACACTTTCCTTCCTTTTGGTGGGCATCCGTGAGAAGATGGCCGCGAGCTTTCATGACTTTTTCCAGCTTGAGTTGATGGTATAACGCCCGGCTCACAGTCCAAACGACACGTCAAGACGATTAGCCACAAACCTTTGTGTTGGAGGATTTTCTTGTATTGCCATTTTGCGAAGTTTCCTCTGCATGGTGGAGGTGGCCTTTGTGCATTCCCGCTTCCTAGGCAACTTCGTTGGCGATCCAAATGGTGGAGCTCCGTTGCCCTTGTACTTTTTAATAACATTTTTTATTCCACTTAAACTGATGTTGCAACCATTCTTCTTGGACTGTTTTCTAATGACAGAAACACTAAAGTGGGCGTCATAAAGAGCCGCAATATAGCCTTCCCAAAACCAACTTAGTTTGGGTGGCATTTTGGTCACAGAGCGGAAGCCCACACACTTGGAAACAAATTTAACACAACACTCACAATAATTGTCCTGTTTTGTGCGTTATTGTCCTCCGCGCGGAAAAACAATTCTGTTCCCAGGAAGCCACTGTACAGCACTGAGGGACACCACGAGCCTCAGTCCATTCTGCCCGGGAAGGGGAAGGAACGAAATCGGCCAAACGTAGGCTTGAACAACCTCTGTACAGCATGGATTTTATGGTTTCTAAACCCTCAAAAGTGATGTCTGTGACATTCAAAATCTAATATTGTATGAGAAGATCAAATTTTAAGGATAAATTTTTATATTTAACTATAATAGAGGTAATCGAGCTGATTTTTCATCTTTTCTGTGACCTTGAACCAACACTTCCCTAGTGTAAGAAGACTGATTTGTAACTACACAATTTAAATACAATAGAACAATTAAAATTATCGTTACACACTTTATAATGTTATTTTTCTTCATGAAAATGAATATATAGACATTACATTATATGAAGTTACAGTGGTGCATGCATTGGGATAATATAAAGACCTAGAGATGCTCTTCCCTATATCGCAGTGTTGATTCGAGCGTGCTCTCAATTGTAGCGTTCGATTCGAGATATCCTCTCCCAAGATGGCGTGGTGTATTCCACAAGTTTCAGTCAGCGTATAAATGATGGTACCCCCCAGTTAGGAGCTCTCTAATTGGTAATACGAAATCATATTCAACGCTGCGTTGAAGGAAGATCACAAACTACACAATAATCCTGCAAAATTTACCAATTAGTGGCATTGTAGTCCTTGTACCTTCTAGAAAATACTACACTTACAAATGGTACACATATGGTGGGCTGGTTATCTACACCTCTGCCATATATTGTATTACTTGCCATGTTTTTCAGCGCTCTGCTCTTGTGGTATTTAACTAAGCTTAATCCCTCTAATGGTGCAGATGTAAGCAAAGTGTGGAAGTTAAGAAAATCTGTGGAAGGCAAACTTGGAACAAATACCTAAAAATTACTGTAGATTTTGAACGACACGAAATCCTACAACCCTTTTACGTTATCCGCTAACGCTTTACGACACTAAATAGGAAATTATTATTTTTAAAGGTAAATCGTAGCGCCTGTGATTTTTAACTAACAAATTACACCAAACCAAAAATAATTATATACTGTATACCAAATACAAATTTTCAATTCGGTAGAACCGTCTGCTAAAGTGAACGTGAACCCATCTACAAATAGTTTTTTTTGTACACAATATCGATAAATAACGTGCGACTTGTATGACATATGCCTATTGTCCGTTTTAACAATAAGTGAGGATGATTTATGCAGTAATTGCCATCATTAGCAATTTTTAACGTAGGCAAAGTAGGCCTACTCCCCCCCACAACCAAACAGTTGCCTTGCCAAAATGTAACAGAACACTTGTACGTTACATAATTTTGGCAACATTTCCAACAACTCATAAACAAATAGTTCAATAAATAAGCAAACTTAATAATAATTTGATAATTTCTCTAGGTAGTAATCTTTACGAGCGTTCTGACAGTGTAAATACAAAGCATATGTCTACTTATCCAATGTTATTACAAGTACACAATAAGATTGGGCCTTATGCAGAGTCGTTTTGAAGACTGATTAACGTCATACTACGGGATTGACTAAAAGATGGTTATCAAAATTGTATTTAGAGTCTCTGATTAGGACGTAGTATTTGACGAAGTTAATCACATGTGACTAATTCATCTAGAGCAGAGGCTAATCTTTTACCCACGGTTTAGCGTGCGACACAACATTTCGTATTTCATATATTTTCATTTTTACAGACTACGCATGCGCTCATCTACTTTTCCGTAGTTGCCACATTTTGGTTCTCACCCGATGCATTGGGTTTATATTAGTTAATCATACCCAAATCATAATTTTAGTTGTACTCAAAGTAGACTGAAACCATAACGTGCACTTTCCTTAGTAAAGAGTTAGTATGCTTACTAACTAGTCTGAGACTAACCGCCGATTAACGAGTTCTCTCTGAATATCGCCCATTATATTATAGACTGTTACAAGGTAAAAGATGAAAGAAAATGACGTATCTGTGATGTATTATGAAATTCCATCTGCGCAGGCAAACATGGAGAAAACCACATTTAAACGTACCGCTTCAAACTGGGGAAGGAAATCGCATTTTCATGTACCGGTTCAAAATGGGGAAGGAAAAACTCCAATTTTGCCTGCACAGGCGATTTTCTCCGTGTTTGCCTGCGCCGATTTTGAAAATTCTTTCACTAATAGATTTCTCTCGTCAAGCACTACAAGAATCAGTTAAAATCTCGCAGGCCTTTTTTTCTTCCCCCCAACCGAACTTTCTACTTAATGCACTGTAAATGAATACGCTTTACTCCAGTCAGTATTTTATAACTTGTGTGCGCGTTACAGGTGCATATACAGGGTGACCGCGTGACTATGTTACAAAATTTAAGGGATGATTCCTGACACGGAAACAAGAAAAAAGTTCAAATAAACTTTTGTCCAACGTACATAATTTCGGAGCTACAAGGTGCCGAAAGCGTGGGAAAATGACATTCAAAGCTCTATAGCTCGACTATGGTGAATGATAGAGCTAATGCGGCATGGTCACGTCAAAGACACCGAAGCTGCTGTATTCAAAAATGCTTAGATCGAGATCGTGCAATTCGTGCACAAGGGATTCCCCAAAGGAGCGTAGGGATTCCCGGATAATCTCTCAAGAAAGATGGGTCGAAAAGGATACGGATGAATAGCTGTCCCAACTGCTAGCAATAATGCGTCTGTACTAAGTCGATATCTCGCATAAGCACAAAATGGCGAACAGTTTTATACGTGCCATGTGTGGTTGCATAACGCGCACTAAATAAGAATGGGAAACATGAAAGGAAAATGTGAATAATTTGGTACAAATGGTAAATACATGATACATATGGTCATGAAACGTACTAAAATGTTGTAAAAGGATCACACTATTAAAGTCTTTCTTCCATGTATTGTTGTCATTGAAAACAAATAAACAAAACTGAGCGAAACAACCATAATGCAAAAGAGGTTGTTTCCTAAAAACAAAAGTCACAAGAATGGAAATAATGTCTTCAATCAACATTTTACAGCAGGATTGAATGCATCCAAGAACATCATCAATTACCTGTAAACGAGACAAATCTCCCAATTATCCTACAATAGGTGATGAACATGACGTCCCTCTACTTCAACACAGGCGTTACAGCGTCGCAGTAAGTTCTGACGCATCTGCTGTAATAACCCAGGAGCTGTTCTTATAGTATCACAGGCAGCGAGTATTCGTGCTAATGGTTCTTCTGCGTTGTCTATAGGCGTTTCATAGACAAGTGTTTTGACATGACCCCACAAGAAAAAATCAAGTGGAGGCAAATCTGAGGAACGTGCAGGTCAATTACAAGGACCGCCTCTTCCAATCCATCTTTCACGAAACGTTTGATTCAAATACTCTCGAGCACTAGCTGAAAAGTGGGATGGGGCGCCATCATGTTGAAACCACATCCGTTGACGAACACCGAGAGGGACATCCTCTAATAACTCTGGGAGTATGTCTCGCAGGAATCTCGTATACACTGGTGCAGTTAATCGTGGTGGTAGTAAATATGGACCTATTATCTGATCACTGATAATACCCGCCCACATATTTATGGCGAATCGGTCTTGGTGGCCCCTTTTCACAATTGCATAAGGATTTTCGTCTGCCCATACATGACTATTGTGACTATTAAATATCCCGTCTTTCGTAAAACAAGCTTCGTCGGTGAAAAGCACGTAGGAAGCAAACTGCGGATCAATTACAGAGCGTTGGAGAAACCACTCACAAAACCGAACGCGAGGTTGAAAGTCAGTTGAACGTAAGGCCTGAACCCTCTGCGGATGATAGAGGTGTAACTGTTGCTCGTGTACTACTTTCCAAACAGTATCTTGTGCTACTCCCCTTTCACGTGCTACTTTCCGGGTACTTACTGTTGGGTCTTGGGCGAAACGATCAAGCACTTGTTCTTCAAAGTCCGCAGTCCTCGTGGTTCTTCGTCTTCCTTGGTCGTAGTGTTGAGGTTGTAAATTTCCCGTGTTTCGTAAGCGTTGAAAAAGTCTGGCAAACATAGTATGGGTTGGATGTCTTCTTTGTGAATACTTCAGTCGATATAACCTATCAGCTTCTCGACTGTTGCCATTTGCTTGACCGTATACAAATATCATGTCCGCAAGTTCTGCTATCGAATACTCCATTTGATCTCACATTCGAACAAGCAAAGCACAAACTGCACTAAGGAACTCGTACGCTACGAACAAACCACATGAAGAATGACCTTCCACCTTCCACAACGCCTTCTAGTAGGGTTGTCTTATACTTTCCTTACCTTCGATTGTTTTCTACGACAGAAGGAAGAACAAATGCTTGTGATCGAACCTGCAAACTGTGGCGTACTTCAGGTGATAACACCGTCTGTGAAAACAAAATATCTTCTAAACGATAACAATATGACGACATGTTAAGCATTCTAGACATCTCGGAATCAGTCCTGCAAAACATCGGAAGCAGTGACTAAAACAAACGTCCTGATAAATTGTTTTTCCTTGTTCTTTTTCAATGTTCGGGTAACGCACATTACGGCTAATGATAAGAAACGGATATTTTACTGTTGTTCTCTGGCAGTGGTCACATTAACATGGGATGGCGGAAATATCCCCTCTCGTAAAAAGTATCCTCGGCTCGTATCATCAAATAAAATAAGATTTCTGCCTGGAAGAAAGCATCCATATCCCCCGGTTTTTCTCTTTCGTTTTACCTGCTTTCAATGACAAAACTACATGGAAGAGAACAATGTTAGTGTGATGTTTGTACAGCATTTTAGTACGTTTCATGACTATTACCTTTTATTAAAAGCGTCTGTACAATGATAGGACAGCGTAATATCATGTATTTGCCATTTGTACCAAATTATTAACATTTTCCTTTCACGTTTCCCATTCTTATTTAGTGCGCGTTATGCAACCACACATGGCACGTATAAAACTGTTCGCCATTTTGTGCTTATGCGAGATATCGACTTAGTACAGACGCATTATTGCTAGCAGTTGGGACAGCTATTCATCCGTATCCTTTTCGACCCATCTTTCTTGAGAGATTATCCGGGAATCCCTACGCTCCTTTGGGGAATCCCTTGTGCACGAATTGCACGATCTCGATCTAAGCATTTTTGAATACAGCAGCTTCGGTGTCTTTGACGTGACCATGCCGCATTAGCTCTATCATTCACCATAGTCGAGCTATAGAACTTTGAATGTCATTTTCCGACGCTTTCGGCACCTTGTAGCTCCGAAATTATGTACGTTGGACAAAAGTTTATTTGAACTTTTTTTCTTGTTTCCGTGTCAGGAATCATCCCTTAAATTTTGTAACATAGTCACGCGGTCACCCTGTATACAGAAAGGGAAAGTAAAAGATGCCAACAAAAATTACAGAAAATGCTCAGTTCAAGAGGTACACATAACAATACAAATAAAAATAAGCTTTTCATTGTTGCATTGTTATGTTCTCAAAGGGTTTCCATTGTAAATATTGATTTTAAAAATATTAATACAGTATGTTAAACTTGCCGTTAAACAGAATTTTCCAAGAATTGTTCTAATAGAATTTTCCAATAATTGTACTATGTAATATTTTAAATTATGCGTTATGCTTTATTTTCTGAAATTATGCTTTATTGTGCTTTTAAAATTAGTTTCTTCTGGACCCTTAGACAACCAGAATCATGTTAAAGGTACCAACCATATGTGTAAATTGCTGTTATGCTTTTGGGTTGCCCTACTTATAAACAATGTTATAATTTTTTTTTGTCTGGAAGACTAACAAAACGTTTCTCATCCGAAGAGAATTGATGAACAAGAATAGCTTATTTTGCGTGACGTAATAACCATGTGATACGACAGGCAGCGCCACCACAGTTTCCGCTGTAGGGGTAAGAGATCATTTTACCTGCAGGGATCATTTTCTCCTCTCTTTCTCTTTCTCTCTCTCTCTCTCTCTCTCTCTCTCTCTCTCTCTCTATATATATATATATATATATATATATATATATATATATATATATATATATATATATATATATATATATATATATATATATACACAGGGTGTTAATGAACTATACCGACAAACTGTAAGAGCTGATTCCCCACATCAAAATAAAAAGTTCATGTGGACCTGTGGAGAAAAGTGCATAGTTTCAGAGCTAGAGCTCTCCAAAATCGCGAAAAGGTCCAATTTTAAGAGGCCCTATTTCGAATTCCAGAAACTGTGGATGGTGGTCCTTATCAGCGTAAAGGAGGCCACGCATACACAATTCAAATGTGCATATTTCATCAATTTTCAATAGGTGTACAAGGTATTCCCTACAAGGCGTAATTCCCAGATATGCTCTCAATAGAGTTTTCAGATATATTCTGATTTCGAGGAGGGTCAAAAGTAGGCAGGAAGTAAGCCTTGACAACAATGGACATCCAATGCTTCGGAGGCAAGGCGGAATTGTTAGGAACCGGCAGCTCCATGTTCTTTTGTGTTCGGAATAACGTGTGATGCGATATATTTCACGTTTTCTTCATTTATAAGCGTGAAAGAAAAAACATCGCAGCATGAGATTTTCCGAGTACGAGAGACCACGCTGCTGCTGATCCTTAACACTTCCGATGTCGCGCCAAAGGATTCCGTGTTCACTGCCAGCAAGGCTTATCGTCTGCCTACTTTGGACCAATCATAAAGTCAGAGCATGTCTCAAAATTCGGTTGATGGCATGTCTGGGAATTTCACCCATTGAACATTAATGAAATATGCATTTTTGGATTGCATATGCATGACTTCCTTTGCGCTCATAAGGACCACCATCCACAGTTTCTCGAATTCGAAATAGGACCTCTTGAAATGTGGCTTTTCCACAATTTTGGCCAGCCCTACCTCTGAAACTATGCATTTTTTGCCATAGGTCCATATGAACTTTTTCTCTTATTTTGATGTAAGGAATCACCTCTTACAGTTTGTCGTTATAGTTCATTAACACCTTGTATATATATATCCCATCATTTGGCTCCTTATGTGGTGCACATTACTGCCAAAGATCATTCCAAGTCTGTGGGGAAAACTCACCTCATGGCTCTTGGGTGTGCTCTCTTCAAATCCAAAGTGACGGGAATCACGTGTTTTGATATCATAGGTCGCAATTTAATCAAGGCAACATGTGACAGCGCTATACACGTTAATACCTTACTTGACAATGATATTCTCAAACAAGGTTGGACGAAGTGCATATCAGGAATTAACTCCGTTCTGAGTATTTTAAATCCATTTGGACTGCATCGTATCCGAGATCTGAGATATCAAAAATCAAAACATATAGTCGTCTATCGAATAAATATCCACTTTTTTGTTTATTAATAGTTTAATGTTCAATAATAAAAGAAATTCACCGGCAATATGTTAATTTTGCAACTCAAAATATTTTTAGTTTACTAATATCTTTTAGCCTTAAAACGATAAAGGAAAAATTGCTACAACTTTAGACATGTGCAAAATGTAGTAAACATTTCAGCTAACTTATCATAGACAAGATTTGCTTATTTGTATTACTTCTTTAATGCAAAGACTACTTAGTTGAGTATCAAACCAAACCGTAAGGATGCAAATTGGTAATAAGTATACATTAGGGTTGGATTAGTAGAGAACTGATTAACTTTCACAATTTATCAGAGGGATCACACTACGAAAGGCCAGTGGAAGTACAAGACAGAAGTCTCAAAAATAAATAAGTAAAATAAATATTATCATCATTAGAACAACTTTAAATTATATTTATAGACATGTGTAGATGACAGTTGCTGGAAGTAAGCTAAATACGAGCGGATCCCATTCCAAAAGTGACTATCGAGTGCATCAACTTTACAGAAACTTACACTTTATGTTATTAATACCATGTTTATATTCGCTGCAAAGCATAGATCAAGTAAAAATTGGTAGGGAGAACACTATAGCAAGCCACTTGCTCCTGGTGCTTCATAGAGGACTACAAATATATGCTCTCCTAAAGTACCACCAGAAGAAACAACTCTGACTTCTATTTATGCATATAACAACGTAGACACTTAAATCCGTCACAGGATCCAAAAGACATTCGTACTTCACAGAAATATTAACATATTTAATGAAAATTATTAGTTCTTACGCCAGCAGCAATATTTTTATATTTCCCTTGAGACATTTGAAAACAAGTAAACTATGCAACACTTATTAATCATAAATGTATAAAGTACGGGACAAGAATAAACGACCAAAAATGCCATTAAAACTAATGGCGTTTTTGGTCGTTTATTCTTATCCCGTACTTTATTATATACTGTATGTATGAGCAATGAAACAGGAGGCTTTATGATGAGATAAAAATAGGTATATTGAAGATGGAGTGATGTAATGTTATTATTGTTATTGATATTTAACATTTATAATATTCACTAGAATTACAATTATGTGTAAAGTTATAGCAATGCACACATATATAGTAACTGAAATAACATATTAGATGCAAACACAAATGTATTCATTATTATATCGAAAGAATACTTATTAAGTGATATGAAGACAACGCAAATCCTAAAACTTTTACTTTGGGACGGATAAGACGTTCCGTCACATATGTTTACTTCATACAAAATATTTTCTGCTTTAAACACAGTGACATTTCAAGAACCTTATTGCGGAATGCATTATGTAATCTTTATGCATCAAAGTTTATTGCATAACTTTAGTTCATAACAGATACAAGTATAGGTCTATCTATTTTATATAAGTCTATCTGTGTATACATAAAGTGAAATGAAATTGTGTATCTGATCCCCTGCCATATAAGAAAAATTAGGTACAAAATAAGAAGGAAAGTTTGATCATGGGCCATAGCAGCCTTAAAAATTGTTGTGGAGCGTAACCCATACAAAACATACAAAAATCAATCATAAGTGCTGTGCCTACTATAAATCGTATACTTTGCGTAACGTTGTAATCCGTTACGGCAGCGTTTCACAACCGGTGTGCCGCGAGGAAGTGGAAACAAAATTATTAATTCTATAGCAGTGACGACGCCAGCTTTAAGTTCTTAGGGGGGCAAAGGAGGGGCAGATACATTTTCAGGGGGGCGGCTATTTGCCATACCAAATATGACATATTTATTACGTTTGACTTATTTTACATTACATTGTGTAATTTCGTTGCTGTTTTTATATTAGACCTATCTATATATATAAAAGAGAACGCACAAATCCTTTGTTCCCTCATCACGCTAATACGGCTGAACCAATTTCTTTCATTTTTGGGGGGTTATTAGGATTTGGACCCTAGATGGTTTTTATCATATCACTTTAATTTTTAATTACCAGTGTCTTGAGATAATTGACCATTCAAGTGTCCATAACGTACAAATCCTTTGTTAGTTCATCATAGGTAAAAATAAACGTATTTATATGCAACCCGCATGACCGTGTCACTCGGCGGGTTAACATAAATGACAGGCGATATAATGTTAACATTTACTGCAATCTACTATGGTTTTTATCATATCACTTGAAAGCGAAAAAGTAAAAATTATCTAAGTAACAAAGTTTATTGCGTTCCGGGGTGACCGCAGCGAAGCAGGGTGAACGCTGCTAGTATGATTATAAATTAAACTTATTTCAGATGCAATAAGTTTATATATATATATATATATATATATATATATATATATATATATATATATATATATATATATATATATATATATATATATATATATATATATATATATATATATATATATATATAGAGAGAGAGAGAGAGAGAGAGAGAGAGAGAGAGAGAGAATTTACGAGGAGTTGCTGAAAATGTCCTAGTCCAATCCAGAAGGAGTGTAGTTACTAGGTTGAAAAATGAAACCGTAGTTTAGAAAAACATATCTCTGTATGTACAAATACAAATTTTCATATTAATAATGAAATTCTTATTGTTTCTCAGGCCTCTGAAGTGATTACGTGTGCCCAAGCAGCGAATTTCACGAACATCCAGACACTAACATTTTTGTTCCACCAAGGAAAGTCATCGATGTAAATTAATTAGGAATTCAGTGAAACACGACGGGACTCTCCTCCGTTATATACAGTGGTGAAGAAGTAAGTGGCTTAGTATAAACGTGGCGATTTCTCAACAAATTATGCTTTACATCCAGGATGATTAAAAGCAATTACTCTTCCCGAAATCATGGATGCAATTTGTGACATTATTCTTGAAAACTGCAGCATTTCAGCCAGTGATGGTTATAGCCCGGGGCCGGAGGGCCTCGGCTACCCCAGTTTTTGAGTAACAAAAATAATTTAAGCTATTATTTATATAGTTTTTAAAGTGTATAGTAAACTCACGATATACATATTATAGTCTGAGGTCTGGCTGCACCCCGCTTTCTCAGTTTTTACCTTCTCAGCAAAACTTGTGTCAGAGATTCTAGGCATTTCTTTGGAACTCGTCGGTAGCATAATTCAGAATGGCTTGGGTATGCTCAAGTTCTCGACAAAATGGGTTCCCAAAATATCTGTCAGGAGAATAAAAGAGTGACGGCATTAAAAGAAGTCTTCCAATTTGACTCGCTCACGAATAGTAACCATAGATAAAATATGGTTGTACCACTATGATCCTGAATCGAAACAACAGTCAATTGAGTAGTAGCACTCATTTCTTCATCGCCCCAAGAAGTTCAAGACACAGAAGTAGGTTGAGAAACTGTTTGCAACATTCTTCTGGGATAAGTATGGAGTCGTACTCATAGACTACCTCCACAACGGTCAAATACTTAATCCAGAGTCTCTACATTAATTACAAAACTGAAAGGAAAATGCAAAGTTCAACGCCACGGAAAATGAAAAGAAAGGAATTCTGTTTTTTCAGGAGAACACATCTGTCCATCAAGCCCCTGCGAACACAACTGAAATTGCATAATCTAGGATTTCAATGTCTAGATCATCATTATTATTCCGCAGATTTAGCTCCGTCTAACTATTACGTGTACTTATTTCCCAAACTTAAATAACACTTGAAAGAACGCCATTTTAGATCTGATAGGGGTGGTGCGAGGAAATCTTAAGATTTTTTAACTTTTCTGCAAAAATTGGAGCACTGCGCAAGGTAGTATATTTACTCTCGGGGAGAGTGTAGAAGAAGTAAAACTTTACCATTCCACGTGCACTCCTTCTGGGTTGGGCTACGAATTTTCCAACAGTCCCTAGTCAATATGGTAGACGTCACTTCAGTACTTTGAAACAAAATAAGTAAGGGAGCACTAGTGTAAACCAATTACTAACTAAAGATCAGCACTCTGACAATACGTTTTATTGGGAATCAATTTAATTCCATAAATTTATTATTATCATTTGCAGGAGGGGAAAACACATTTTTTTTTACCCCCTTCAAAAAATTAAGGCCTGGTAGTTGCAAACTAAGCTGTTATAAGCACATCCTCTGAATATTAAAAGCCGAGAATAATGTTTCAGAAAAAAGAATTATAGAACCTTTAAATAAAAGGATAGGAATGGCGAAAGAAGCCTTTAAAAGAAAGAAAAGTTTTGTGGGACCTTGGACAAAGAGTTGAGAAAAAGACTCATAAAATGCTTCGTGTGGAGTGTTGTACTGTATGGGGCGGAAACGTGGACATTACGTAAAAGTGATGAAAATCGACTGGAAGCCTTCGAAATGTGGATGTGGAGAAGAATGGAAAGAATTAGTTGGGTCGAGCGGAAAACGAATGAGAGAGTGTTAGAAATGGTGGGTGAGAAAAGAACACTTTTAGATATTATTAGGAAGAGGAAGAGAAACTGGTTGGGACATTGCCTAAGAAGAGATTGTATCATGAGGGACGTCCTAGAGGGTATGGTGGCGGGAAAGAGAGGGAGGGGCCGAAAGAGACTACAATTAATGGATGATATTAAAACAGAAAGATCATACGCGAAGACAAAAAGGTTAGCGGAAGACCGTGGAGCATGGAAGCTTCTCAGCTGCAGCAAGTGACCTGCCAATAAAGGCAGAATACCTATGATGATGATGATGATAAATAAAACAAAATATGAAACTTAAAAATTCAAACCTGGATAAATACAAACAAGTTACGTAACTGGTTTACCTTTCTTTTGTTTCCAATCGAAGTTGATCCAATGAGAAGAAAACAAGTCGACCAAATCTACTATTGTTCGCTAGGCACAATAATTAAAAATCATAAGAAGTATAACTATAATTTACTTCAAAAGGAGCTAAATTAGAAAACAGAAATACTCAGACGCTCAAAGAAGAAAGCTTGAGGACTTATCTGCTACATAGTAAATGCATGAGAAGTAGACTACAATTTGACAATGAGCTTGATTATGATACTGATATAAAATACTACATGTAGAATGTTTCAAGATTGTAGGAGTCTGGGGGGGCAGTCTAAGTGACAGTCGGGGGGCAGAAGTAGCTACTAGGGGGCGCTCGCCCCCTTGCCCCACCCTCTGGCGTCGTCACTGTTCTATAGCAATCAAATTGCAAGACATAGGGAAAAATTGCATATTTGTATTTCACATTACTATGAACCTCTATGAATTTACAATTTTAAGTTTCATTCTGTGTTGCTTTTCGGTACATTTTTAATGTGGACAAACGTATTTTTTTTTTTATCATTGTCATGACCATTATTGCTTCATTATTGTTGCAGATTATTTCGTAACTTGAAATTGTAAAATATCATTCAATCCTTTCGGCAAAGCAAACGTGCATACAAATTACCTACTGTGTTTTAAAAGTACAAGAGATTGTTTCTTCGTTCGTTCTTGAGTGATCTTTCCTCTTAGTAAAAAATCGGATACAACTTTCAAAACAGAAAGTGTATTTTTTTAAAATCTGAATCCTATATTTCATTGCAATGTTTATGAAGTTTTAAATTGGAATGAGAAATAACATGTTAAGCATAATGACTTCCACGACAAGAAAAAAAAAGTGATCTAGCTTTCTTCTCTGTGAGATCAGTAATCACAGAAAAAATACCACGGTATTTTATATTTACAAATAATAATAATAATATCTATGAGTGTGCCGCGAGAATTCAAGCTACTCCCGTAGTGTGCCGTAAGTTGAAAAAGGTTGTGAAACGCTGCGTTACAGAGTGTGAGCTCATGTAAAATTGGCCAATTTTGTCAATATGGGGCTTTGACTTGAAGCTCCAAAGTGAGTCGTCAAGAAACGAAAAACTAAAATTACACAAAAATAAATATACATAGATGTTTATTCTTCAAAAAACATATTACGTGCATTTGTTGCTTTTACTGGCATATTTTTTCATGTAGTGGTATATCAAACTTAAAAAAAGAAAAAGAAAAAAGAAAACGAATTCTCACAAATGGATTCTTCCCTCTCGGTCAGTAGTCGTATCGCTGTCTAATTATTGTTTACAGGCTCTGGCTGTTGCTAGGATACGAAAGAGGATAAAGAAAACAATTGGCAGTGGTAGATACAAATATGTACGAGTTCGAAGTGACTTTAAAACTATATTTAAACTCACAATTATCTATGTAGTGTAATACGAGAGTGTTTAGGAAAAGACTTATAAAATGTGAATAGTGTATAAAACTCTTGAGAGATTCACTGTTACATAAATAATAATGATAATAATCAACGATTTTTCTTGGAGACAAACCAGTGATAAACTGATAATCCGTGTCCCTTTAAAAGGGACTCATCGCTCCAAAGTTGATATATTTACTATTGATAATTATATCAAGGTATGTTAATCTATAATTGTATGGGAGTATGTTTAGTGCAAGGTGTCCAGAAGCACGTAAAAATCACAAAATTTACAGGAGAAATTAATGATGCAAGTACTTAGACGTAACAGAACGTAACCAAATCTAACCTAACCTAACCTAAAGTAACCTGAACTAACCTAAACTGACCTAATATTAGTAGAAATAAGCGAAATTCTATAATTTTTTTGGAAAATTATGCTGGATCCGTACACTAATATAACATAAACTAACCGAACCTAACCTAATGTGAACAGAAATTACCAAAATTGTAACATTGGCTTGTGTATAGCCCGCTCCCCCAGTTCTTTGTCACCAGAACTGGAAGTTACTACTACTACTACTACTACTACTACTGCTACTACTACTAGTACTACTACTACTACTACTACTACTACTTATATCGAGAACAGAACCCAACCACCCCCTGCGGGGCTTCTAACCCGTTCCTACTACTAGTACTACTACTACTATTACTACTAACTACCGCTACTACTACTGCTGCTACTACTACTACTACTACCGCTACTACTTCTACTACTACTACTACTACTACTACTACTTATACTAGATATAAAGCTTCCTTACCACAAGATTCACATCTTAAATCTTTATAACATACAATTCCGATTCATTATGAACTAATATGAATCGTTAGAATCAGTATGATTCGTTAAAAATCATGGGGGAGCGGGCTATACTCAATCCGTAACATTTTTAGAGAAAAGAGCTGGACCCCTTCTGCTAAACATAGGCCATTGTATGTAACGAGCGTGCAGGTTTACTTTTGGCACATCACGGATTTACTTCTTATTGTCTCCTAAATTATTTGCACTGGGCGACATGAAAATGTCTCACTTTAAATAAAATTCAAGGAACCACAAGAAGTAATTTTTGAAAAATCACAATTATTTTACGATTTGCATATAAATACAGCGTCCAGGTGTATGACATAAAAACTACAGTACAAAAAACAGAAATGCTATAGAATGCCGAAAAACAGAAATGGACGAATGCTATATCACTGAGTCAGAACAGGGCGAAGCTGTTGGGATCGCGAGATAGCGTGGGGGTACGTCCGAAGAGAGCAAGTGCATCAGCGATAATGGCTATACGCATAAGGAAGTGTAATAAAAACAAGTGGATTTTGGGAATGATACAAGTTTCAATAACACTTGTCATTGTTTCGTACTAGTAGCGCTCCACTTGTAAAGATAAAATACAGCTTCAGTACCATCAAATACCGTCATCTTTCATATGCACTCACTTAATTTATCCGTCGTAAAGCACTTGTAATGGTAATACACTAGTAACTCTACAGTTGTAAACCTAAAATACGGAGAAGTTTGTTCTTTATTTAAATCTTCGAAAATGTGGTGTGCCAGAAGTAAACCAGCACCGTAACGAACTCGCCGCCATAAGGTGTTAGGAGAGTTAGGCTGTTAATTGCAAAACTTATGTTGGGGGGATGGATTTCAGCATGTAGGTGTTACATAGGGTATAGTTCGTTAGGTGGTAGTTAATATCTGTAATGTTAGTTAATTCATTCGTTAGATTATATACACACTGTAATAAAAGCTCGCATGGACGGGTTAATACGTTTGTATGTTAAATTATTGCTTATTAATATATTGAATATGTATATTTTGGCTTTGGCTATTACAAGTGTTACAATGTTGCACGGACGTCTTAACACTAGGATCGTACCTCTCCAACTGACTTATTGGACTAACTTTTTTATGTTTAGTGTATTCAACTACAATGTAGTACCACCAATTTAATTACATTTTCTTTTATGCATACAAAATAATTCAACTGATTTTTACAAAATCTTAAACACTACATCTTCTAATATAAATAAAATAGTATCAAAATCCGCCACATCCATTTCACTAAGTTTCAAGTAATCTCGCAAAACGTGCAGTGTAGCTCCATATACACGCGTACAAAGTCCCATATTTGAATTAGTTTTTTCGTATGAAATGTTCAGCTTTTAAACAAAATTCTGTTTCCATGTTATTCCTTTAGATCAAACATATAACAAGCGATATATAACTCAATTCCGGTTAAAAAAAAAAAAAAAAAAAAAAAAAAAAGATTTGGCAGCCTTTGATACCAGGCGCCTCAAATAAAAAGTTTGTTTGTCTGTCTGTGTGCAGCCTGGGGACCAGACGAGTCGACCAAGAGTTACCAAGTTTTGGTCACGGGTATCTTGGTCCGGGACCCCAGACCAAGACGAAGCGTTTTTGTTTTTATTAAATTCGAACCAGGGGGGGCGTTTACCGGGACCGACTGGAAACCAGACAAGTGGACCAAGAGTTAACAAATTTTGGTCACGGGTATCTTGGTCCAGGCCCCAGACAAAGACGAAGCATTTTTTCAACATTTGAAAAATGAAATGAAATCTTTAAGTTTTACGTCCCACGTTTATGCCGGTTAGGCTAAAGGAGACGGTGATAAGAGATGAGTGAAATGGTGGAATGAAGACAGTGAGAGGAAAACGGGAGAACCCCGAGGAAACCCAAGGGCACGGTGTTTGTCCACCACAAAGTCTACACGGCGCGAGCTGGGATCGAACTAGGGACCCCGAGCGCCGGAGGTGAACGCTCTACCACTGAGCCACCGCGCCTCCTTCAAAATTTGATCCAGGGGGTCTCAGGAGGGGTCGAGACATGTAAAAATAATCCAAAATGACCGATATTAGTGTCAAATTCGTACTTTTCGCGGTCGCTGAAATCAATGGTGATACTTCCATTAGTTATGACTTTCAAATTCAGCTACCATTGTATGCGAGCCGGAGGTCACCTGCAGGGGGGGGGGTTACAGAGACATGTAAAAATAATGAAAGTAACTCCAAAATGACCGATTTTAGTGTCAAATCCATAGTTTTCGCGGTCGCTGAGATAAATGGTGATACTCCCACAGGCGTTGACTTCAAAATACAGCCCCCATGCGAAGCATGGGTATTCCAGCTAGTATGTAATATTTTAACTAATGTTCTTAGATTGAGTTCCAATTGCTTCGCCAAATTTTAGAACATGTAGTAAAAGACACTAAAAACAAACTAGTAGGCGCGATTTAAAAAAAGAAAAAAGAAAAGAAGTCCAAATGCAAATTAAATGTTGAAAAATACAAATATTTAGTTGCTTGAAGGCTTTCCTTGGGATGTATACTTTAATTATTGCTTAGAATCAACTGAATATTTTTCCTTTTTGATAGCTTATTAGATATTTTCATGTACAGTGGAAATATTTTTCATGTACAGTCGCTAAGCCACAGTTTGCGCTCAGTTTCAGACTGTTTTTTAATTTTATAAAAGGTGAAAACTTAGTTGTTTATACTTGGGAAGTTACACAAACATAGTACATGTCGCAAATATCTGTTGTGAATATTTACTTGTAAATTACAAGCTAACTGTACGACACTAGTGTACTCTTGTAACACTACTCCACAGACTATAGTACGCGGAGCGCGAACTGGCGTACGACCTTCAGGGCTGCTGTCACGTTTATCAAACCAATTGCAGCGACGTTGCCAGCGCAATTAAGTGGAAGACTACTTCGGCCGAAACTAAAATAGAAATGTGACGTTTCTCATATAAAACAATAACTCAGAGTTCTAGAATATATTTTTCTGAGAATGTTGATGAAACAACCATGATTCTAGCTTAATTTGTTTGTATTTTGTGGATTTTCTTGTGATTCTTGTTGTGGTTATTGCTTCACCGTGAAAGTTGATTTTTACCGATGAAAATTAGTAATGCTTAGAATGAAAATTATGACTGCATTGACTTAATTTGGGTGTAGGTGAAACATGGAAGCTCTAAAAAGAAACAATGCACTTCGGACGTTGAAAGACTATATGCGAAAAGATAGGAAGACCGTATTGTAAGGGCTCGTGTAAGATGCGAGAAGCTCCAGGAAAAAAGCTTTCAAAGAGGGCGAGAGAATTGAATCTGTCGTTATCAACCTGGGTAACAGGAGTTCTGAAAGTAAAAAAAAAAAAAAAAAAAAAAAAAAAAAAAATGAACGGGAAGCATTAAGGCTTAATTTATTTGGCCTATGTTTAGCAGAAGGGGTCCAGCTCTTTTCTCTAAAAAATGTTAAAATTTTGGTATTTTCTGTTCACATTCGGTTAGTTTAGGGTAGGGTTCGTTAGTTTAAGTTAGATTAGGATAGTTTAGGTTACGTTAGTTTAGTTTAGTTTATGTTGTATTAGTGTAGGAGTCCCGCATAATTTTCCAAAAAATGATAGAATTTCGCTTATCTCTACTAATATTACGTTAGTTTAGGTTAGTTCAGGTTAGCTTACATTAGTTTATGTTAGGTTAGGTTTGGTTACTTACGTTACGTCTATGTACTTGCATCACTCATTTCTCCTGTAAATTTTGTGTTTTTACGTGCTTCTGGACCCCTTGTACTAAACATACCCCATTTATTTATACATTTGCCGATTATGGTCATAAAAGCAATAAGGAGTAGCACCGCTTGCAGTATTTTTGAAGAAGTTACTTTCATTTACAGGGTGTCTACTGGTCATGAAAGTCATGAAAAAGTCATATATTTTGCTTAGTGGTCATGAAAGTCATGAAAAAGTCCTTTATTTACCCAACTGGTCATGAAAATCTGAAATCTCAGAGTATATTTTTATACTTCATACTTTTATACCTCATACTGCATGTACTGAAACAGTTGTATCAGGTCAGTAATTGTGAGAATTTCCCCCACCAGTTAGTGCTGGCTAACTGGTACTTTACTGTCTTCCTAGCTGCTCCCCATTTCATCTTCTAGTCTCTGTAATATAGTAACAACTTTTTACTATCCAACTTTCTGATCTGCTATTTCTTTACTTCTAAGAAATGTAAATTGTGTATTTTTGGGCCTTTAGACTTATGCAAATAATATTATTCGTTTGAGTTTGCAGATTTTAAATTTGATGATCTATTTTTTTAAAACGCAATTTCTTTTGTAATTTGTTTTGTCTTTGGGCAGTTCTCTGAGTGCTTAATTTTAGACAAATTTCTGCTAGATGGATAATTATACTCAGAATTAAACAAATACAGTTGATTTACTGGTAAGAGCAGGCCCGTATTTAGGTAAGTGCTATTCTGTGCTCGAGCACAAGGCGGCAGAATTTTAGATTCTTTCTTCAAGATTCACAATAAGTGATATTTAAGACTAGCAACCCGCATAGTTCCGATGCACCACTGATGGTAGGGGTTTAGTATTACTAATAGTAAATTTTTATCGCCATGGTCATGAAAATTTGAACAAAAAGGTCATGAAAAGTCATGAAAAAGTCATGAATTTACTTTCTGGTATTCCAGTAGACACCCTGATTTAGCAAGTTTTCCTTCTTCTCACCTTGGTTTACTGACCTGAAACACACAACAGTAAAATGTGCTCCACAAGGTATTCTAAGAAGTCAAGATTACATAGGGCGTCCAGCATACATATGTCAGTTTGCTTCTATGTGACCAAGTTCCAAAGTAGACAGTTGATCATCTTATAGAGTAAGAAAGTAATGTACGTCTATGGAAAAATGGAACCCTTATAGAAAAGGGCCCATCATAAGCAGGTGGCAAAGTGTACACATTTTATTGTAGTTTAAAAAATGTGGTTTTATATACCTAAAATTCTAAAATGGAAACGGTTTACTATTCTCGTAAACACGGTAATAGAAACCACAGACAGTATATAAATATATTTCATTCAATCAGGAAAAGGGATATAGTTCACTTCAACATTAGTGTTCTTTTGTCTTCCTAAAACTACTGGTTTCTCTCCTTTGTACTGGCAAGGTTCTAGAACACAAATACCCTTTTCCCATTTAGCTGTAATAAAGACAGAAAACAACGTGCCCTGCGGGACTTTAACCCGCCTTCACTCGCTGACGCTCGCTCGGCAATACTATGTGAATTAAATATTAAACTTTGGCACAGAAAGGAACCAACCTAGCTACTAACCTATATGGGGAACCTGTGTTCTGGAACCTTCCCTTTGTACCATTTCCGCAATTCACTTTAAATTCTTTGGAAATTAGCAGTATAGAATAATGAAAGAGGAAGCATGCAGTAATCATCTTTGATCAGTGTAACTAAGGAATTATTATTATTATTTTCCAGGCAAGCTATCCACCATTCTTATTCGAAGTCTTTTTACAATCACCGGTAGTGAATGCGAGCAGTAAATGTACTTTTACTGAGGAAGACATCGTGTTTGAGCTGGAGAAGGCGGAACCTGGACAATGGAAACAGTTGGAAGGAGACCTCACCCGAGACGAGAAAATGCAGTTACGGGAACAATTTATAAATAAAGCTCATGAAAATGCTGAAATCGAAGGAAAGCAAAAAAGAGGTAAAATAATAATAATAATAATAATACATGAAAAGTATTTATTTACCAGAGTTGTGTGTTCTCATTAGCAAACGAATTGGAGGCAGACCAACGAAATAAACTTCGCTCAGTAAAACTTCTTTTAGACAATTAACAGATGTCGTCGAGTACTAGCCGCCGAAATGAAGTGACCGTGACTCGCATGCACATCGGATATTCTCATCTAACAATCTTTTTAGTGTGTGGCGCTAACCGTCAATACTGTGTCGTCCCACGGAGTATTCGGCACATTCTCGTAGAATGTCCAGAGTACTCAGGCTCAAGGGCGCCCATGTTGCTTTTTCGAGGAGGGGGCAGTATAAGCATCATTTCAAATGTAGTCTCAAATTTTGCGGTAAATATTTTTAAACATCTTTTTACTTTTCGATCTTCCGAAGTACAATTTCCTCTAGAGGGGGCCAGCGCCCCCCCCCCCTGATGGGCGCCCTTGCTCAGGCCTCAGAGAACGGTTAAAAAGATGTTAATCAGGTTTTGGGAGATAATGTGATCTTTTGGCATTGTATTTTCAGCTTTATTGGTGGGATTGGAACAGTTAACGTTTTCTTCTAAGGATTTTTTTCTTTGTATATGTTGGTTGCTTTAGCTATTTTTAAGTTATTTTCCTCTTATATATTTTTTTTCTACTTAGTTTCTCATTCTTTGAGTCTTTCTAAGAATTTCGTTTTAATTACTTGTTATATTTATATAATCTCCTAATTTGTAGAACCTTTATGAACTATACATTTTTAGAAGTTTTGTTTTGAATTTTTAATATGTAGCATGTATCGTAAGCCATTAAGCTTATTGGAACGAGAAGAAAAAGCCTACCTTCAGACATCTCATTAAAATAATTCAATGAAATCTTTGAGTTTTACGTCCCACAGTTATGCCGGTAAGGCTAAAGGAGACGGTGATGATGAGAGATGAATGACATGGTGGAATGAAGAAAGTGGGAGAACCCCGAGAAAACTCACGCACACGGTGTTTGTCCACCACAGACAGTAGATATTTCATTCAATCAGGAAAAGGGATGTAGTTCACTTCAACATCAGTGTTCTCTTGTCTTCCTAAAATTACTGGTTTCTCTCCTTTGTACCGGCAAGGTTCTAGAACACAAATGCCCTTTCCCATTTAGCTGTAATAAAGACAGAAAATAACGTGCCCTGCGGGTATGGTTGTGTTTTGTCCACCACAAATAATAATAATTATATTTATTTGGAATATAATATGCAGGCTCTGAAACGATTATAACATAGTTCTTGATATACCTCGGGAGTTCCGTGAAGGTAATCAGAAAAGTAACAAATGGAATCGAAGATAATAAACAGGTTGGGCTAGGTAGTACCATTTAAATCACTTTCTTTGATGTCCTCCACAAATTTTACGTGCCAGAGACGCCAGTGGTCTTGAACATAGTTGTATAACAGTATACATGGAAATTTCCTTTCTATGATGTGAATATGAACGTTTTTCTTATTGCAGAGAAGAAATCTAATTTGCAGCGTTTAGCAGTTAGGCAACAAATCAACTTAGACACCAAACAACGTGAAACTATTGAAACGATAAGAAATCATGAACGTGACGTTGCAATGAAGGATTTGGAAGAATGGAAGTGTAAACAAATATCTCAGGAATCGTCAGGTATAGTAAGGATTGTTTTAAATACTTTACTTTTTAAGTATTTAATGTTATAGGGTCAGTGGGGTTAATTATGAGACAGATTTCACAACTTTTCCACGTCACTCAGCTTACATTAGTTTTGAAAGCAGTTAACCTAGGCAGCAGTTTATGGTGCCAATAGAGTAACAATTTACTGACAAGAAATTTCGTGTCGTCTCGTAAGTTGATGAGTAAATGTCAAGCTGTGTGCTGTTTGATTACTCGAAAAGGGTAATTATGAGACACCTATTGTCTCCAGCTTTCTGTAGGTGATATTGATGTATGAAGGAATCCAGTTGTGAGACAAAGAAGTCTTCGTTATTTTGTGTTTATTACATAAAGATATACAAATATTCAGCTTGAGTTAGAAGAAAATAACTAAAGAAGGTAGAAATAGCTACTGAGGTTATTCTAAACATTTTTGTGAGTTGACTATAATAGGCCTGGTAGGCTAATAGGCTATATTAGATAGTTTCAGGTTACAAAACAGGTTTATGAACCGAATTTAGACCAAGCTCTAAGCTGTTTACTAGAAAACAACTTAGGCTACTTCTATTTATTTAAGTTTTAGTACATTGATATGCAGCCTAGGTTATTTTCAACAAAATGATGTAGGTTTATAACTTTAAAAGTTACTAAAAAAAACAAGATTATAGGACTACCTAAAATACAAAATACAGCTTCTTTCAAACTTGGATTCCAGCATGCGTCTCATAAGTACCCTGCATATAAGCAAAATGAGATACAACAACAAAAAAAAATTGTAACTCTGAAACAAAAGCCCAAGATACAAATTCAACTTAACATGTAACTGCTGACCTATCAGGCTTCAACCAACACACATTGGTTTCACAACAGTGATATTACTGCACGAGTAGATATAAAAGGTAATGATAGGATTTCAAATTTGAAAACAATTTGTTTTGAATTAGTTTCTTTAAAAAAAAAAAAATGTACATCCAAACTTTTGTAAACCGAAACTTAAAAATGTAGACAGAGCATTGCGAAGGATGTTATTAAATGCCTGTGCTCTTAATTTGTATTTATCGTACAAGATTGAAGATTGAAAGAGGCGCGGTGGTTCAGTGGTAGAGCGTTCACCTCCGGTGCTTGGGGACCCTGGTTCGATCCCAGCTCGCGCCGTGTGGACTTTGTGGTGGACAAACACCGTGCTCATTGGTTTTCTCGGGATTCTCCCGTTTCCTCCCACTTTCTTCATTTCACTCATCTCTCATCATCACCGTCTCCTTTAGCCTAACCGGCATAACCGTGGGACGTAAAACTTCATTTCATTTTTCATTTTCAAGATTGAAGATCAGTGAGGGGTGTCTCGTAATTACTCTTCATAGGCAGTGTCTCATAATTATCCTCACTAACCCTATACTTTCGCAGGTGTCATTTAGTGTACGTACCAGTATATCACTTCATCATTTCCATGTTTCTCTGAAAGTAAAAAAATCAAATCCATTGCATTAACCTGATTGCTCAACTGCAGTTTGTGGTCGTTATTCACAGTAAACTACCCTTTCTGAATAGAACTCAAGCGCAGGAGAACCAATTATATGTAAAACAAAATAACATAGAATTTAACCTTTACTGCGGACCAAAATATAAGTAAAATACTAGTGTCGGACATCAGTATGTCTTCCATCAGAAGTCAGAACAGGTTAAAAACGCGTTAAATTCACATTAAGGTGTATTAAACAGAAACACACACACACACAAAATAGCTTTGACTGCCATGATTAGAGTGTTCGTTGTTATCAAACCTTTCGAATGATTTAGAAAACCATGTAATTCAGGATGTTAATACAGTAGAGCGTCGATTATCCGAACGTCGGTCAACCGAACGACCTCTTAACCGAACTGTGTACTCGCTCGCACCTGTTACTCTCCCACCCTACCGTCCATCATCCCCCTCACTCCCAAACCAAGTTTCCCACAGTAGTCGCCGCACTGAGCCACCGCTGGCGGAACATTGCTTCTAATGGGGCCTTCATAAGCCGCCAGTCGCTGTGTTTCAACAATCAGCACACTTCTGTCAGTTTGGCACTGGCTGTAGAAGTAGCGGCAGTATCAAAGCTGTTCACAGCAACAGCTGCACCAGCTTAGAGTTGAGGCGTGCCGCTCCGCGCATGGCAAATAAACATGTACAGTTCGATTATCCCAACAAACCAGTTTTCCGAACACCCATGTCCCCCAATTACTTCGGATAATCGACGCTCTACTGTACTTGGGTTGTAAGTGAATTACTGGCAACACTTGCGGAAGGCAAGTATGTGCATGATTGTAAACAAGAAGGGTTTGGAAGTTGGTAGTTTGATATGTGCCGTGCCAAAAGAGGTCGGAAGAATGAGTAGTTGTAGTGTTGTGGGTGATTGAAGCGACTGGTATAGCATGTTTATGAAACCTGAACAGCGTTCTTGGATAAAAGTATAAGTAATCCGTTGAAAAAAAAAAAAAAAAGCACAACAGTGTCATGGAGATTACAAGTAGCGTGTATCAACGATGCGGTGGTACTTTATGAGTACAGTACTGACCGAGAACAGTCAGGAGATTGGGCTTGTAACGGTCGGTCTCTTGTCCGTACCGAAAGAGCAAATGCTAGGTTTCCTTCAAATTGTCACTAAACTGTCAGGGAAGTTAACTATGTGGCATATTCTGAAAGATAAACTGCATTGCTCGTTAGCACTGTTGGGATATTGGCAAGAAAAGCTTAACTAATGGTGCCTACAAACTGTATACATGGAGATAGTTTGGATTCTGTACAAATACAGGATAAAATAGCAAAATAGTTTTGTGATTTCGGTAAAAAAGAAAAAATAGCCTTATCTTATAGGTACGTTGGTAAAAAATGAAATGAAATCTTTGAATTTTACGTCCCAGGATTATGCCGGCTAAGCTAAAGGAGACGGTGATGATAAGAAATGAATGAAATGGTGGAATGAAGAAACGGGAGAACCACGAGGAACCCCACGCACATGGTGTTTGTCCACCACAAACAGGGACGTACGCAGGATTTTATTTCGGGAGGGGTCTAAAGCGTTTCGGGGAGGTCCAAATACAATTTGAGGCTAAATTATATGAAAATTTCTAAAATTGCCCCTAAAAGTCGACTACACTTTTAAAAAGTCGGGATTTCGGGGGGGGGGCTCCGGACCCCCAGGACCCACCCCTTGCGTACGCCCCTGACCACAAAGTTCACTTGGCGAGAGGGTGCGTTGGTAGTTATAAGTATTGGAAGCTAAAATATTCAGTTTTAAATAAAACATATTTTTGCTGTTACAGAAGTCTCTACTTCTGTATATAATATACTAAACCTAAAACTCACGTAAGTGTAACAGAAGATTTATCTAAATTTTCATAAAACAAAAAAGTTAATAGATAGCAATAAAATGTTGGTTTGGAATCGATATAGCGTCTCAAAGAAACATAATCACCACCAGCAACACTCTACCGAAGCCGTAAGTGATTGAACTTTACTAGTACCTCAATGCTGATTTCCATATAGCAAAACAGCTTTGGTTCGATTACCGATGGGGACACTCGGTCGAAAAAGTATAACAGCGTTTATAGGTCAGCCATCCTGACTGAGGTTTTCGTGGGTCTTCCTCATTCACACGAGAAAAATACCGGGATAGTACCTAACTAATGGTCCCAGGCCACGTCCTTCCTTTCCCATTCTCTCTTTCTTCCAATTCCACGAAAAACACGAAGAAAAAACTCATGAAATCTGGTATTTATGGTTCATATCGTTCGGATTCCACGTTAATCAGTAGGTCCCGTCTCATATAGCCTCGCTGCTGAAACGAACGTTAAACTTTAAATCAACTCAACTCTGATATCTATGGCTTTTCAGAAGATACGATATGCTTGGCACAAAGAATTTTCTTTTAAGGAATACAAACTTGTCATTGACTGATATGAATTCAGTAGTGGTGACGCAGGAGAAAGAAAAAAAAATGAAATGAAACTTTTGAGTTTTACGTCCCACGGTTATGCCGATTAGGCTTAAGGAGACGGTGATTATGAGAAATGAATGAAGAAAACGGGAGAACCCCGAGAGAACCTACGCACACGGTGTTTGTCCACCACAAAGTTCACTTGGCGCGAGGTGGGATCGAACCAGGGACCCCACGCACCAGAGGTGAACACTTTACCACTGGCCCTTGTAGGAGAAAGAGGGCGGCATAATAATGACAGGGGTGAGAAATGGGAGGATTGGCTAGTCGAGTATAAAAGTGAACCATGAATGACGAATAATAATAATAATGATTGGATTGCATGTGATAATACTATTAAACTGTTTGGGCAAGATGTCGAGATGTGATCGTGACTCGCTTGCGTATCGGACACACTTGTCTCACGCATCCCTATTTTGTGCTTCGGATCAAGCGTCCGTATAGTGAAGACTGTATCATCTTCCTGAGTACTCGCCAAATTTTTGTAGACTATCCGGAATAGTCAGACCTTAGAGAATGTTCAGGACTACCTAACAATATTAACTAGGTTTAGGGGATAACACTGTTTTAGTAATCGTATTGTCGCCTTTATTCGTGCGATTGAAATAGTGAACGTTCTCTGGAGCATTTGTTTTGAGCTTTTACATGTGCTGTTTATTTTATTTATATTTACTATTTCTCGTTATACGAGGTGTGGCAATTAAATAGCGAGACTGCTGTCATAAATGTGATGTATTGCAAAGAAAGTTACAATTAACTGTTATCCCCTTCAATATACTCCCCTCCCCTATACACCGCTGCATACGTGCCTTCCATTGTTCAAAGCAATGCCGTAGATCATCAGATGTCACCCTGTTCAACAACTCTGCAGTTTTTCGTTTCACCTCTTCCATAGACTGAAAATGTGTTCCCTTCAATGCACTTTCCACTTTTATTAATAGATAAAAGTCACAGGTAGCCAGGTCTGGGGAATACCGAGGATGGTTGAGCACAGGAATGCGCTTGGCTGCTAAAAACTGCTTCACAGAAAGGGCATTATGGGCAGGCGCATTGTCTTGGTGGAGGATCCATGCATCGTTCTTCTACAAATCCGGTCTCTTCTTCCTTATTCTTTTCCTCAGCTTGATTAGGACTTCTTTGTAGTAGGTCTGATTCACCGTTTGACACTGAGGCACTCATTCAGTCATGATGATACCCCTGATATCGAAAAACACGATGAGCATTGCCTTCACTTTCGACTTTCTCATTCGTGCTTGTTTCATTCTTGGCGATATGGGAGTCTTCCGGTGCATGGATTGACTCTTAGTCTCTGAGTCATACTGGAAAATCCATGTTTTATCACATGTAATGACACGTGTTAGCAAGTCTGGTTCTGCTTTGAATCGTTCCATGACGTCACAGCAAATGGTCTTTCGAATGTCTTTTTATTCCTGAGAGGTTTTTCGGGAAAATTTTTGCACAAACTTTTGTCATGTTTAAATTGTCATGCAAAATTTGTCTTACTGTCTCTTTGTTAATGTTCGTCATATCTGCGATCATCCGAATGCTCACAAGGGAACCTTCCGAAAATGATAGTTGCAGTGAAAGATGTGACCTATGCCAATTGAAAGAGCTGTAACAGAGATGATCATTCCCAAAAAAATAGCTGCCCATAGCAATAGGTTCAAGAAATATAAGGAGTGGAAGTTCGGGAAATAGCAAGGTTGGACAAGGGGGGAAAAGTGCAAATTCAGCGAAAAAGGGGGCACGGCAAAATACAATGCTGACAAGTGCTGTATAGAAAGAGACTTGCCTAGGGAACAAATGAAGGCCACCAGTGGGGTTAACAGTGTTGCCAACTGCAATGAAAAGTATATGTTTTGCAAAGAGCACTATATGAAGTGAGTGCAATATTCAGTGTCAACCTGTCATTTAGAACATAAGATATGACGTGTATAACCAGTGGTACAATCTAACAAAAGAAAAGAGAAAAACAGAAGTACGAAAAATACGGAAAAGACGGAGTTGGCCATAATGCGCAACATTTGATCACGAGCTGTGCATATTAGAATGAACAAAACAAGAAAGTACTACTTTCTGTCAAACTTGGCCAAAACACGTTGGCATAAAACACACTTAAATCACTCTTTCGCATGTTTGCGGTTGTATTTGGGAAGGCCTTAATATTCGGAAAGTCTTTGGTCTTCTGGGGAAATGTTCCTTTGCCTTCTGCCTTTTACACATACATTGGTGACAAGAGAGTTCCATCAGCAGAGATGACAGGCATTATCATATACGATTGTAGTGAAGACGTGATGACGAAAGAAACCTAACTGATGTGCAACTTGTTGATTCTTGTACAGCGAACAAAGACACCAACTTGCTCTACGAGCATGTACCATCCGGAGTGAATTTCAAAGTTGAGCTGATCCCTCCTGGTTGTACGGGTCTGATACAACCACTTGATGTTTATGTTTTTAGTCCATACAAGAACTTTGTGCGCTACGTTACAGAGCTTGTGTTATCAGATACTCACTTTAACATTTGGTCCCGCGAGAATTTTCTGAAACTTCAAGCCGTAACCCATTACCAGTTTACGGAATGTTTATTCAAGCCTTTGATTATGTTTGGTAACTACAGGTGTGGATATGTGATAGAAAGACCACCAAAGGTTCCGACACCTCTAGAGTACTGTTTCAAGACATTCATAGGCGATCATCGTACCATGTGTGACGGATTGGCAGTATTCCGCTGTGCTCACTGCAAATGTATCTTCTGTTTGGACCATTACCTCATCGAACAATTCCACGTACAATGTTGACAAGCATGCACAAATGATGCGAAGGCTAATGCCTATTGCCGGAATGTTCCTTTTGTGAAGGAGTGGCCTAACTATATTAGAATTGTCTGGATTTCCAAGGCCAGTGTTGCCAACTTTGGAACTCGTTTTTCTTTTCGACTCTAGGTACGTCGGTTTCCTGCATAGTTGGTGTTTTCTTGTTTTGTTCGTTCTAATATGCACAGCTCGTGATAAAATATGGCGCATTATGGCCAACTCCGTCTTTTCCGTATTTTTCGTACTTCTGTTTTTTCTATTTTCTTTTGTTAGATTGTATCACTGATTATACACGTCATATCTTATGTTCCACATAACAGGTTGACACTGAATATTGCACTCACTTCATATAGTGCTCTTTGCAAAACATATACTTTTCATTGCAGTTGGCAACACTGTTAACCCCACTGGTGGCCTTCATTTGTTCCCTATTGTGGCAAGTCTCTTTCTATACAGCACTTGTCAGCATTGTATTTTGCCGTGCCCCCCTTTTTTTGCGGAATTTGCACTTTCCCCCCCTTGTCCAACCTAGCTGTTTCCCGAACTTCCACCCCTTATATTTCTTGAACCTATTGCTATGGGCAGCTAATTTTTTGGGAATGATCATCTCTGTTACAGCTCTTTCAATTGGCATAGGTCACATCTTTCACTGCAACTATCATTTTCGGAAGGTTCCCTTGTCAGACATCTGTCTTTCCGCACAAGTTCATTAAATTTTTGAACATTTTCGTCCGTTCTTGAACTCAAAGGGCGGCCGGGTCGTTCATCACAGGCTGTCTACCAGTCAAGGAAAGTCAGGGAATGTCATTATGTGTCAGGGAAAAATCTTTCCCAGGACCTCTATAATGGGAACTGTTGGATATTGAGAGTGGCACAAAGTGCTTTTAAATGCTACACATACAGTTGAGAAGTTGAAGATAATATATAGCATGTGATAACAGAAAGATAAATGAATGTTCCAGACAAGGGTCATGGAAGATTATAAAAGTTAATTAAGAAGATTAAGATTATGATTTTTAGTTTTATGAGATACGATTGATGTGAAGACTCGTGATTATAGAAACGGTTCAGATATAGAATAAAGTAGCTCGCGGTAGCTCGGGCTACGGTCTCGCACCTCATAAACCTACAAGCATGCCAAATTTCGTCATTATGGCCCTATCGGAAGTACCAAGATTTTGGATGCTCTTGAAATTTTCGTTTCAAAAAAGGAAATTACAGCAATTACAGCAGATGGAGTAAAGAGGCAATACACATCTTTCCCCAACCTTGAAAGTTAATTTGGAGTCCTTTTCAAGAAAAGCAGACAAGTTAGATCAATTATACTTGCAACTCCTCAAAGGCAAAGAGGAATATAAACAACTGTGTCATTTTGTGAAGAAATGCCTTATTATATCTCATGGAAATGCCTGTGTGAGTCTGGCTTCTCAGTAAACAAAGATATCTTATTACCTAATATTCAAGAAGTGTCAGTTATTGCACAACGTCTAGTGTATGATAATGTTCTTAAATTGGGAGGCATTCTGAGCATCGAAATTAGGAAGCTCATGACACGTTATGTCTGAAATGCATCACAAAAAAAGAAAGGAAGCATTAGCAGAAAGTCATCTTCAGAAGCAACAACTGAAGGACGAACAATCAGAGCAAAAACGAACGGCTCACAAAATCAAAGAACTTGAAGCTAAGAAAGCCAAACTTCAAGAAAACACTGACCAGGAGATTGCTAAATTAGACAACCAGATAGAAGTGTTGCAGAAACTGTAAAGAATCTGGCTAACATTGTGAAGTGCATGTAAATACAGTTTTAAGGTTGTAGATTTGTTCGTGAACATTAATACTACTCATTGTAAGTTATGTATGTATGTATGTGGAAGATTGTATAACGTCTGTGATAATGGTCTAAGTTATGTGATATGTGTAAACAAGAAAGTTATTGTATATTAGGAAAACCCATTTCCAAAAGTTTCTGCATTTAAATTCTATTGTGGTGTGATGACTAGATAATAAAAAATAAATAGGAGTGGAAAGGGTAGCTGTGAGGGGTGAACTAAAATAGTCATAAATTACAGATAAATGAATTTGGTTCGTTTGTGCGTTTGTAGAATATTGTATAAACATATAAACGATGATGAAAACTTACAGTTCACTTTAAATGTAAGTTATTTTTCATGAGTTATACTAAGAAAAAAATTAGCGACAGAGTCAGGGAAAATTATAATTTTGTCAGGGAATTTGATTATGCTTGCTTGGTAGACACGCTGCATCATCTTCAACCTCCTCCCTACCTACTGAAAATCGTTTATGCCATTCGAAACCTCGCACACGTGACATAGCATTATCACCGTACACCTCTTCTAACATTGCACAACATTCCGTCGGTGTTTTATTTATTTATTTATTGATTTCACCAGAAATTCGATGTTAATGCGTTGCTCAACTTGACTGTTCACCATGATTCCGGAACTACTACAGAACTGTCTTCTTCATGCAAGCCTACAAAGAAAAGAAAAGCTTTCAGAATCATGAAACAAATAGTGGCTGCTCATATGAAGGTTCAAGATCAACAACACATCATTAGCTACCCCCCTCCCCCCACGATCCTGCGCGACAGGAGGTGGGCAATCTCGTTATTTAATTGCCACACCTCGTATGTTTTCTAATTTGTTATTCTTTTACTTTTTTTCACTACCCCTGCTTTAATTTAGCTTGTGTTTGTTTTATTATGTTATTTAATCGAGTTTACGTTCCATGTACAGTCAGCGACAAAAGTTCTTTCCGTTTGATGAAATTGGTTTCGTAAATAACTTCAGAATGGAAGGATAATTTGAGTACAGTTTTCAGTAAATTAAAAAAAGAGTGTAATTTTCTGTACGTTACAGCCGTGAAACTCGGTGAAACTGTGTATATTCTCTGATAGCTTTTCCCAACATAAATTTTACCAAACGGGAAGAACTTTTGTCGCTGACTGTACATTTTGCGTTCAAGTTTCATTTTTGATCATTCTTTTTTATTGTTTTGGGAGGTGTTTTATGAGGTCCATGTGTTGACCATTGGCCTTTTCGTGACAGATAAGAATAGCTTTGCTGCTGACGTTCCTATTAAACAACACAACAGGATACATCCGATAGAGTACCTCGTACAGGAGTTGATACACGCTACTTGTAACTTTTTTTTTTTTTTTTCCACGGCCCACTTAGATTTTTATCCAAGAGTGGTGTTCAGGTTTCAGAAACATGCAGCATCAGTCGCTTCAATCATTCACAACACCGTAAATACTATTCACCTTTACGGACTACTTTTAGTACTCAGGGCTCATAGCAAGTCTCTCTCTCTCTCTCTCTCTCTCTCATATATATATATATATATATATATATATATAACTAAAAGTTACTTTTTTACAAGTTTGTCACTAAAGGTTACTTTTTGGGAGGGTAAAGTAATTTTTTTTCATGTGATTTATGTTCTGCATTGACAATTTGCTAAGAAAAATATTATAAAACTGAATGAAAAAAGCAAAAAAATTGTTACTTATTCTTCTTCTGAAAACTTTAGTACTTGCTGCCACATGTGAACCAAGTCAGCTTTGTTTTCACTTCAGCCTTTTATTCTTTCTAAAGCAGAGTGGGTGGGTGGTAGTTGCTTAAGTTGTCAAGATGGGTTTGAGAGCCCTTCTGTGTCTATTCTTTCTTCTAGAACCGTGCAAATATGCAATTAATAATGAACCTCTAAACACAAGTAATCCATTTTTTTTATTAGCTGAAAAAACTTAAGTAAAATGATTTTTAATCTTAACATGTTAAAACATTATGTATTCCAGCTATGATCCAGCCGGCCCTATGTTGGTTGAAAATAATAATAATAATAATAATAATAATAATAATAATAATAATAATAATAATAATAATAATAATAATAATAATAATAATAATAATAATAAATTTATCCCTAAGTTTGGTATCAAGGTTTAAAGTTACTTTTTGATGAGATTTTGGTCACGTTTTTACGTGCTTTTGGTCACTTTTCAACTATTTAGAGGAGACGAAACCACTTTTTGATGAGATTTTGGTCACGTTTTCACTTGCTTTTAGTCACTTTTCAACTATTTAGAAGAGACCAAACCACTTTTTGATGAGAATTTGGTCACGTTTTCACGTGCTTTTGGTCACTTTTCAACTATTTAGAAAAGACAAATCACTATGAGCCCTGAGCACTCTACATATCAAACTATCAACTTCCAGACCCTTCTCACGCACAATCATGCATATACTTGCCTTCTGTCAGTGTTGCCAGTGCTTTATTTCCAACTTAAGTATTAACCTGTTGAATTAATAGGCTTTAGACTGACCTTGAAACTCAGTGAAGGTCAGGGCTTAGGGAAATGTTTCAGAATATGCCTCAAAGCAGGGAAATTGCTATTTCACCTTTTTTTTTTTTTTTTAATACGCCCCTCAGAACGTACGAAAAACACCTCAAAGAATGAAGATAAATTCAAAAAGAATATAATAAAACAGGTAAAAAAGAAACTGTCTTTAGTAATATAGATCGTGAGGAGAGCCGAAAGGTGTTAAAACGTCAAGCTTTGAAAGAAAAAGAATAAATTAAATTTTTAAAATCAAATGCTACAGAAACTAGTAAGTTAAATTTGTGGATTGTAAGATAAGTCCAAATTATAATAACATGTTTACGTTTATGTTTATAAGTGTATTCAGGATTCAAAAATATTCAACGTACCGTTATTGTTTGGTGCAGGTGTTTTATGGTATTCCAAATACGGGAAATTTACGTTACAATAAGAATGTAAGCTTATACTGGATTTGAAAGGAAAGCGTTGATCGTCTATGGCAGGGTTTCTCAACCTGGGGGTCATGAAGATAAGAGGAAGAGATAAATATAATTAGAATCGAATACTGGAAAACATTTTTAAATATTATTTTGAATTTTGTTCTGATAGACATCTTTTCATTTTTATACATACTGTTATGAACAACAAAAAAATAGGTCTACTAAACCTTTTCAACAGGTGCAGAGTTGTTCAAAAATCAATTTAAATGAAAGAGGTATGATATGAAACTAATAAGAACAGCATATTGAAATACAATCAAAATAGAAAGCTAATAAGATACTTGAGCATGGTGTGATTTCACTAGTGCGGCAATGCCCAGTTTAATCTTCGTGACGCACATTATCAAGTCATTTCAAATACTCAATAACTTTTTTAACAACTGTCCAAGTTTTCTTTAACCAAAATTAGAAATCACTATTTTTTTTATTGTATGACCCAAAATTAAGGGAGTTTTGAAGTTTTTAAAATTTTCAAACGGCCACCAGTTTGAAAAAGTATGACTGATCGGATTCGGTATTTGTAATATGAATAAACTGACTAAATTTGGTTTTAATCCATTCGCTTTCAGGGAAGTTACTATATCCACTATATATAAGGAATGGGTCCTACTATTATAGAAATAGATGGATATCGTGAGATCTCCGCAATAGGTATATTAAAAATCCCACAAACAAGCTTATTACAAACTTGAAATTATAAGGGGGTCGCTGACAAGAGGATGTGATAAAATGGGGGTCGTAGTAGGAATTAGGTTGAGAACCACTGGTCCATGAGGACGGTAAAAGTCTGTTAAGATTATTATTATTACTATTACTATTATTATTATTATTATTATTATTATTATTATTATTATTATTATTATTATTATTATTATTATTATTATTATTATTACTTTCAAGAAGTTATTTATTTTGAACATATTTTACAGCCTGTTAAATGTTACAGCATAAGTGATATGTGACCTTACCTATTAATATAATCAAATATATGCTATTCCATAAACAATAAAACTTATATTTACAATTATATATTATTTATTTATTTATTTCTTAAACTTGTAGGGAAGGATGATACGTCAAAGAAGGACAATAATAATGCAAATCAGGGCAAGGTGAAAAAGTTCAATATTCCTACGTATCGTATGAAAGAAATGTTTCACTCAAGGAGTAGAAGATTTGTTGAAAATGATCTCTTAACTGACGTACCTTCTCCACGGCAATCTGGGAACATTCGTATTTCTTTTACGCCGAGAGTATTTCCAACACCCAGCAGAGAGTCTAAGCATGAGGAAGAGGAGGAAGTAAGTATCTAATCCACGGTATGTTACTGGCTACCTAGCGAAAATAATTGAATTTTCCTAAACAGTACAGAGTTAGCCTAAATGTTTCATCGGTTTCAAAGCACTGTTTAATGACAAGTATACGACGGGTTATACATGTAAAGATAGATACAATCACCAAGTTTAAAAAGCCCGCCTCGTGGCTGGCGTGCACGCTAAATGCCAGACCTGTGACTTCACTCTACAAGATGGCGGCAATGCAGAAGTGTTTGTGTTGGTTTCGCCAGTTTCGTGATATCCTAACATTTGCTAATGTTATAACACCTAACTCCAGATGATTATGCCCGCCAGTTGGAGTTTTGTACCCGAATGCAGCAAGCTATGGAAGATGACGGTAATTTTGCGGGAATATTGATATATATATATTCAGCAATTGTCCGACTTTCCAACGCAAAATGCTTTGGTGACCAGGTGCAGCTTTTCGTATTTGCATATGAATGCATGCTTAACGTTCGTAACCAACTAACACTCTCCTACATTGCCACCATCTTGTAAAATGCCGTCACAGGCCTGCCATCTAGCGTGAACGCGAGCCACCAGGCGGGCTTTTTAAACTTGGTGAATGTTTCTATCTTTTCATGTATCATCCGTCTTTGCACGTCACGTTCTTGTCATTAAACAGTGCTCTGAAACCCGATGAACCGTTTAAGCTAACCCTGTATTCCGTATATATTCCCTTGCGAACTGTTATAACACTTGAATGAAATTTGTTTCTAACACTTACTTATTAAGATCAGAGCTATTTCTCCACAGCTTTTATGCTAAACAATTTTTCTTCTTCGTCGTCTTCTTCTCGGGTCAGTAATCTTTCGATTGGCTTGACTTTCCACTCTTCCCTATCAAGAACCAGACTTTTCGTGTTCATGTACTTTTTCTTCCCTACGTTTTGTATTATTGTTTGACACAACTTTCCACTCTTCCCTGTTCTGAGTCAGACTTTTCATTTACATGTACTTTTCTTCCCTGTATCTTGTATTATTTGGTCGGTATATTTCTATCACGATCTTCTTGTCCTTCTGCCATTCTCTCCTACCTGATAGCGTGATTTTCCTATGTCTTATAATGCTTCTAATTACCGTATCTCTTCTTTTCGAAATGTCTTCAATATATTTGCTTTTGGACACTATAGGGTGTGTATTAATAAATAAATAGCAGTCACTCAAGAGAGATTGAAATTACGAAATTAAGAGTGTACATACTCAACATTAACCTCATATATTTACTTTTTAATTCAAATATATCTCTACTTGGTTCATGATATGTGATGACACTGGGAATCTAATCACAGGTTATTTGTAAGCAAGCTTGGTAACCATATATTTGATTTACAGTTACGTTTTATTTATATTCATGCTGTTCATTTAAAATTGTGACTGCATATTTTATACGTAATGTAATACTTGTGTTTTAAACAGTGGTTGAAGAAACAGCGGGAAGCTCGTCGAAGAGCTGGATTTGTAGAAGAGGATTTGACGCCGGAAGAACGTGACCCACAATGGCTCAAAGAGAAGGGAGAGTACGTAATTTTAGTATATTCTTTTTTCTTTTTGATATATTTAAAACTTCATTTAAATTAGAGCAAACTATTCAATATTTAGCAGTAACTTGCGTATAGATACATCTTAGTTTTAAAAATGGCGAAAGGTTTCGACAAGACTTCTTGTCTTCTTCGGAAGAAAGAAAGAGAAACTAACTACAAATCTATATTACATCTGCTGACGTTAATAATAACTATTTTCATTATCACCGGCACTGCACAAATGAATGTAGTTTCCCACTTACAAGGGAACTTTTTCTGGTGTCACACGAAATTTGGAATGAGATTATGGTCAATCGATTTGTATTAGTGAACAAGAAAATCCTTAGACGGGAAAAACCCTCAATCGCAACCGTTCCGTACTCATGGGGGGGGGGGGCGGAAGCACTGGTAACACAAAACGTTTTTGGATAATGAGACGAAATATGGAGCGAGTTCGATGAAAATTTGCATAGAAGCACAACATATACTACTATGTGACATTACATTCGACAATATTGTGACAAGTGAGGGCAGAGGCGTAGCACATAACGACAAAGGAGGGGGCGGGTAAGCGCAAGTAAAAATGGTCATATAATTGAAGAAAACGGAGAAGCAAGACGTCAGGGGAATGGTACAGTAATAATTCATGGTCAAGTAATCAATCACAAACTATAGACAGCCTGTAGACGACACCGTGAAGCAGAAATGGAAGAAAGATAGCTATGGAGGGGATTGTCCGTGGGGTCCGGACCCCCTCCCCTCGTAAGATCCGATGTGTATAGTGTTGTATACATGTAGGCAGTCAATTTCATATGTTCATGATGATGGTGATGACATAAAGGTAAGACAACAATATACTCCCCTGTGTAAATGCATTACAAAGTGCAATACACCACTATACATTGAAATATCAGTTCAGGAAGGTGGGGGGCCGTCGCCCTCTTGCCTTTATACTCTCCACCCATGCCTTTGACTATGTCCATGATATATTACTATGCTATTCCCCTCAAGTCCGGCTTGTGTGTGTTCATATTTTCTGTGGAACTTTTCCCCTATGCTATACTCCACGCTTACCCGCGCTACTCCTCTGTTGTTAGTGCTACGTCTCTGCCCTCACTTGTCAGAATATTGTCGAATGTAATGTCACATTGTAGTATATGTTTAACTGTGCTTCTATGCATATTTTCATCGAACTCGTGCGATATTTCGTCTCATTATCCACAACGTGTTGTGTTGGCAGTGTCCCTATTCCCCCCTCCCCCCATACGGAAACGGTTGCGATCGAGGGTTATTTACCGCCTATGGATTTTCGTGTTCACTAACACAAATCGATTGACCATAGTATCGTCCCACATTTCGTGTGACACCAGAATTAAACATACCCTTCTCAGTGGTAGAGCGTTCACCTCCGGTGCTTGGGATCCCTGGTTCGATCCCAGCTCGCGCCGTGTGGACTTCGTGGTAGACAAACACCGTGCTCGTGGTTTTTGTCGAGGTTCTCCCGTTTCCTTCCACTTTCTTCATTGCACCATTTTATTCATTTCTCATCATCACCGTCTCCTTTAGCCTAACCGGCATAACCGTGGGACGTAAAAGTTAAAGATTTCATTTCATTTACTCACTATGACTCAACACAGCACTAATAAAAGACATTAATGTTCAGTGTTACTAACTTAGAAATATGTTATATAGAATGTTGCAGTACACGAGTGTTTTCATTATTTTGATAATTATATGTAGAATGTTGTTGTATTAGAGCAGATTAATATGAATCATTATTATTTTTCTTTTTATTGTAGTTCTTTCTTCCGAGTTGGCAATTATCTGGGAGCAATAAGCGCTTATTCATTTGGGATTAAGCTAAGTGACAAAATGGCGTCTTTGTATTCTAACAGAGCTGCAGCTCATATGGCTTTAGGAAATTTGCACAAAGTTATTGAAGATTCATCCAAAGTAAGTATTACGAACAATAAGCTTAGCTGAAATGATTGTCATCATCAACATAACTATTCTGCCATTGTTGGGGGGTTATTTGGCATAAACTGAGAAACATTTGTACACTGTGGTCCTCCAGTAGTTTGATAGAGCAGATACCCGTTTCCAGACTTCCAAACTGCGCTATATCTAAGTATCGGAAGTCTTACAGAGTGGCTACGTCCTTTCATTTTGCTGTCGATGAGTATCAGAGCAGTGGCCCCGCGTAGCATAGTCGCTAACGCTCTCGCCTTCGGTGCGAGCGATCCCGTGTTCCATTCCCGGTGGGGGCACTCGGTCGGAAAAATGTGTAACAGCTTTTTCAGGCCAACCACCCTGAATGAGGTTTTCCTGAGCTTTTCTCATTCACAGCGGGCAAATACCGGGGTTGTACTTAACTTATAGATCCCAGGCTTCTTCCTTCCTTCCTTCCCTTTCCCCGGATAGTGTGCTCGCCAAGGGACGTCATCCCTCAAACGTGACGGGCTAAATGGCCATAGATGCCGAGAGCCCAGAAATCTAAATCCTAAATCCTAAGTACCAAAGCAAACCGGTAAGAGATACCGAGAAGCTTTTCTTTAATCGATTCACCGTTCCAAGAATAGTTTCCATCTCTTCTTATAAACCCTGTGTTCAAACCGGAAGTGGTAGAAATATACCATTTCCGGTTTCCATAGTAATCGCCATAGATCTGAAAACGTAATAGATATCGAGAAGTGGTTTGTTGGAATCGATTCGGTGCCCAAAAATAAGTACCATCTCTATCCGTGTCTCTACTCAAACCGGAAGTGGTACAAACTTACTATTACTTCTAGTTTCAAGGGGCCACGATGACTCAGTGGTAAAGCGTTCTCCCCTGGTGTGTGGGGTCCGTGGTTCGATCTCTGTCCACTACAAAGTCCAATTGGCGCGGGCTAACCGTGTGCTTGGGTTTCCTCGGGGTTCTCCCGTTTCCTCCTACTTTATTCATTCTTCAATTTTCACTCATTTCTCATCACCATCGTCTCCCTTAGCCCAGCCGGCATAACCGTGGGATGTAAAACTAAAAGATTTCATTTCATTTTCTAGTTTCAATATTGATCTCGAAAGAGCAAAATCAGTAGAGAGATAACGAGTAATGGCTATTTTGATATCAGTGTTCCCACCAACCTGGAAGTCATGGAATTCAGGTTACTCGTTAAAAAATCCTGAAAAAGTCAGGGAATTTCATAAAAAGCTTAACGAACCAGGAAAAGTCATGGAATTTTGAGTACGATTTTTATTTATTTATTTATTTACTTAACTCTTTCCCTACCATACATTATATACATATAGATGGATTGTAGATGAGGAACCTCCTAATCGGAAAAAAATCATAGTTGTTATTTTATATTATATATAGATCTGGAAATGTGTAAATCGTGACGTGGAAAACCTGAGAAAGTGAGGAAATTCGTGTAAGTGAGAATTCTGGCTATGTATTCTACGTATCACGAACAAGTCTCATCTCATCTACACCCTTATACCTTTATTTCAAAGTGGAAGTGGTAAAAATCTACGATTCCCAATTTCAACACTGATCGCCATAGTGAAAAATGATAATAGATAGTGAGAAAAAGTTCCTTTATGTGGGTTTAATATCACAAGAATAGTTTAATCTGCGACTTAATTCCTCTATTGGAACACAAATTTTATAGATTTACCACTTTGGGTTTTAGTATTGAATTCGCGTAGTTTACAAATCTACTGTAGCTTCACAATGTGAAATACAACTCATTTGTTATATCGTCTCTCAGTTGCAGTGCCCTGTCATTCCTGTTCTTATGATTACTCTTCTTCTGTCCTCGCCCTTAACACTGGTCACAATAGGCCAACTATTAGTCTTCTTCTGTCCTCGCCCTTAACACTGGTCACAATAGGCCAACTATTAGTCTTCTTCTGTTCTCGCCCTTAACACTGGTCACAATAGGCCAACTATTAGTCTTCTTCTGTCCTCGCCCTTAACACTGGTCACAATAGGCCAACTATTAGTCTTCTTCTGTCCTCGCCCTTAACACTGGTCACAATAGGCCAACTATTAGTCTTCTTCTGTTCTCGCCCTTAACACTGGTCACAATAGGCCAACTATTAGTCTTCTTCTGTCCTCGCCCTTAACACTGGTCACAATAGGCCAACTATTAGTCTTCTTCTGTTCTCGCCCTTAACACTGGTCACAATAGGCCAACTATTAGTCTTCTTCTGTTCTCGCCCTTAACACTGGTCACAATAGGCCAACTATTACTCTTCTTCTGTCCTCGCCCTTCACACTGGTCACAATAGGCCAACTACAACACGTAGCCATAGCAAAGCGCATTGCAATCTTTCCAGTCATGTAACGTCACATTAATCTGGAGCAGTAGGCCACAGGTGACGTAGAAACTGTAATTAAACCAATCCGTTTCGATGCAACTAATGAAGCTCATAGGAGAGGTCGCCACTGACTTGAAGCCAGATCAGAAAGCGCAACAAATAACGAATAACAAATGAGTCTGATGCCGCTGATTTAGCTATTGATGATCCCCACATCTCAGAACTTGAAAATGACAGTTGTATACAAATAAAACAGTTTGTACATTATTTATAATTTGAAAGAACGAACTTCCTCAGATTTTCATGTCACTTCTGTTGCTAAATTTCACACATAGAGAAATGCTTTTATCTTGTAGCTTCTGGGATAATCCGAAAATTGAGTAAACTATTCAATTTAACATTTGTTTAGACTGATATTTTTTGAATGAAGCTGTTTATACTACACGTACTATCCGAATTCTGGTCGAAGTTGTTCTCATGCAAATTTATAAGATCTGGTCCTAATGTAGTAAACACAATTGTTTTTACTTGTGATAATGTTTCCCTCATAATTTTGTCCTCCCGTATGGCTAATGTTAGTGTACACGTCTCTGACGCGGGTGACCCGGGTTCGATTCCTAGCGGGAACTCATGTGGTTCAGATTCCCATGTTAAGCTGTAGGCTCACGTCTCATGTAATCACTCTGCTGAAAGGAACGCTAAACTCCAAAAAACAAACCACCAATCGTGATAATCTTGACGTCCTATAAATTCTGTCGCGATATGCCTATATTTACTTGGGCTCTGTAACTTGGCTACATATACTGGAACCATGAAGATATAAGCCACTTCTTTTAAATTAGCTTCTTGCCTAAGTTGCTTTTTGTTCAGTTTAGATACAAGTGACGAGTAGATGTAAATTTACTGTATACTCAATATATAGACTATTTCTATGTTATTACAATTGTTGCTTTAAGCATAGTTTAGTACAAGAATTAGAAAATATTTTCAACAATAATGGAAAATAAACAACAAATCTAAAATTGTTAAGATTTTACCTAACAACAAAAGTTATTGTGGATTTAGTATATGCAACATTAAGCTAATGTAAGAAATAATGCTTTAATAAAAATAAAATATCGTGGATGCAGAACGAAAAGCATTATTTCTTACATTATAAGTAGCTGCCCTCGATAAATACTCAGGTGAGTCTTCTTTCGAAAATTAAATATCTCCATCATAAACATTACTTTGGATCCTTTTCACTAAAAGGTTTCGGCGATTTTCTTCTCTAATATAGGATATTAGAATATCAATAGTTTTGTAATTTTACTAAATATTACTAGCGTTTTTGAGAAAGTTTCTCGTTCGTAGGTTTCGAGGAAATTGACTTTAAAAAAATGTATGGCGCCCTGTGTTGTTCATTACCAATAGCAATTGATACTTTTTATTCTGCTATAGAACAGATTGATTATTTATTTATGTAGGATATATGTAAAAATACGTAAATCAATAAATACAGGGTGCGGCACGTAAAACCGGCCCGTCGTAATAGTCTGGTATATTGTGTTTTTGGCAACACTTAAATAATCTACCTTCCTACCAAGAGATGGCGTGTCGAGGTCGGGTCGACTTACGTGACCTGCAGCAGTCACGTGCAGCCGCAGCCAGTGAAACTTGTCGAAACCAGTTGAGAAAAAGGCCTCGTTGTGTTAAGCAGGGTGAGTGTCAGTGTGTGATAATGCCGTATTCGATACCCGAGCGTGTTGCCATTGTTGAAGGGTTCATTCTCACTGGATCTTTTGTGAAAACAAAGAATTTGTTTCGGGAGAAATTTCCAGGACGTTCTGTGCCAGCAAAAAGCACCATTCAGGAATTGATTGAAAAATGGCGGCGTACAGGAACAGACGACCATCTGTCTGCACACCTGAATTAAAGATGCAGGTGGAGGAGATAATGACAAGAAGTCCTCGAAAGTCAACCAGGAGATTGAGTCAACAGGTTCATGCGAGTGAGAGAAGTTGCAGACGTGTTTTAAGGGGACTGAAGTTAAAACCGTACCCGTACCGTACCGTACTTTACGGGCCGGTTTTACGTGCCGCACCCTGTAGTTAAGTAGCTGATTGTATCAGTTGTAGTTTATATAGGGTGTCCCATAAAGAACACAACTTTTAAAATGCCCGCCATTTCTGTTCTAGTAAGTTGGTAGCACTGAACGTTACACGATTTTCAGCTGTTGTGTTTGTGGTTAGTGGTCACGGAGCGCCAAATAGCGCATGATCGTCATGTTTTCTGTACGGGTAAGAATGGAGCGCTTCACGATGGAACAGTGTGTTGTCACAGTGGAAAACTCATTAGAAATGTGGTGAGCGCTCCATTCCTACCCGTACAGAAAACAGATGACGATCATGCGTTAATTCGTAGCTCCGTGACTTCTAACCACAAAGACAACAGATGAAAATCGTGTAATGTTCAGTGTTGCCAACTTACTAGAACAGAAATGGCGGGCATTTCAAAAGCTGCGTTCTTTATGAGACACTATATATATATTTTCTTAATAGTGACACACTACTTGTAATAATTTAAAAATTTTTCGTCACGCTAGAGCAGCGTTTCCCAACCTTTTTCAACTTGCGGCACACTACGGGTGTTACTTGGATTCTCGCGGCACACTTACAGATATTATTATTTGTAAATATAAAATACAGCAGTATTTTTTTCTGTGATTATTGATCTCCTCACAGAGAAGAAAGCTCTATCACTAGTTTTTCCCCGTGGTAAATCATTATGCTTATTTTTCATTTTAATTTAAAAATAGAAAACAATTGCAATGAAATATTGGACTCAGGTTTTTAAAAATATGCTTTCTTTTTAAAAACTGTATCCAACCTTTTACTAAGGAGGAGGATAACTAAATAACGAATTAACAAACAAATCTCTTTTACTTTTAAAACACAAATGTAGGTAATTTGTCGAAATGATTGAATGACACTTTAAATTTTCAAGTTACGAAATAGTCTGCAACAATAAAGAAGCAATAATGGTTATAACAATGGTAACAAATACTTTTTTCAACATTAGAAATGTACAGGACACTAATCCGGTATGGAACTTAAAATTGTAGATTCATAGTAGAGGTTCATAGTAATGTGAAATACAAATATACATTTTCCCCTACGTTTTGCAATTTGATTGCTATAAAATTAATAATTTTGTTTGGATTCCTCGCGGCACACCAGCGGCCCATTCACGGCACACCAGTGTGCCGCGGCACACCGGTTGGGAAACGCTGCGCTAGAGAAATAGATTCGTGAAAGCTATATTGAATACATTTGGAAAGATAGAAATTTTAGTATTGAAAATATTTAAATATTACAAAAACATATTTTGTCTTTTAGGCTTTAGAATTAATGACCCCTTGTGTGAGTCTGAACGCCAAATCCCGAGCAAAGTGCTACGCTCGAAGAGGAACAGCGTTGTGTAGCCTGGGACTTCCCCGAGAAGGTCTGTGTGACCTGGAAGAAGCAGTTCGCCTTTGTCCTGACGACCAAAGTCTAAAGAAGGATCTCCTGAAAGCTCAGGAGCTGGCCGACAACTATGATAGTTCCGATGAAGAACTGAATGCACTAGATTAGCAGTAGTATGCTGCCCCAGCTGCTGAAATTGGCTGTGATATAGTTTATTTATTTTCGAATATCAATTAAATCTGACGTTAACTAAGAAATGTAATAGGTAGACTTTGAATGCTTTAATTTTAGTTTTTATACAGAATTTTATAAAGTTATTTATTTTACCGGTTGAACGTAGCATCTTGTATTAATGACAATTATATTCTGTACTGCTATGATGCATTATATAGTAAAATCTACTAATTTGGCCATTTTTATGATCTGGTGCCATACGCTAGAATTACTTCCTAAGTTGGGCCACTTGTGAAGGTTGATCGTTTTCTGTAAAACGAACAATGGTCAACTAAGGTTTCACTGCATTTTATACAGTATGTAACTGTTTTGTTTTATAAAAGTATAGCATATTTTTAATTAGTATATTGTAGAACTTGTCCTAAACTTATATTTGTTGTCAATATTTGATAATGAAGTCGGAAAGTTCACATATACTTTAAACATTTATTAATGTTTGCATATATGAGTAGAGATTGTCATATATTGCCTGATGCAGAGAAAGATTAAAATCAGTTAAAAAAATGGACAATTGAACAATTTGAAATCATTATTTTACTTTCATTTATTAATTCATTAACAAAGCTTATCATAATAAATAAAAATATTCAGTTATAAATAATGCTCTATTTCATTGTAATTTTTAATACCAAGAATATTAAAAAGATGTATATAATATAGAGGCAAAATATACACTTTAGGGTTGCAAATTGTGTTCAGTACTTTTTTTTTTTTAAATGATTTTACTCAAAGATCTGGTAAGAAGTTTTTAAAAAGTTTGTTTCGTAATATCGTTGGTTACAAAACTGTGAGTTGCTAATATAAGAAACCAGTTGAGAATGCTCCAAGACCATTACCAGAACGAACTTAAAAAGAATTGATTTTTCTTTTTAACTTCTACAGGCATTATACCAACTGCTCTACGTACTTTATTGGATCAAAACATCCAATATATTTCAGGCAAAAATTTTCTTGTAGGCCGTATATCTCGAGAACTACATATAGTGTAGCCAAACCAAAACTACCAATTTACTTAGTATGATGTGTTCATTCCGTAAAAAATACGAAAACTCCATTTAAGGACCGTTCAAAAATTTTGTAGCCCCTGATCCAAAAAATTCAATATACTTCATAGAATCAAACATTTTCTTGTACGCCCCATGTGTTGAGAACTACCTATAGTGTATCAAAAACAAAACTATCACTGTACTCAGTATATGTTTATTCCGTAAAAAAATATGAAAACTCGATTTAGGGACCTTTCAAAAATTTTGTGGCCCCTGATCCAAAGATCAATATATTTCATTCAATCAAACATTTTCTTGTACGCCCCATATTTTGAGAACTACATAAAATGTAGCGTAACCAAAATTAACAATTTACTCAGTATGATGTGCTTATTCCGTAAAAAATATGAAAATTGGATTTATGGGCCGTTCAAAAATTTTGTGGCCCCTGATCAAAAAACTAATTATTGGCCAAGATTGCAATCTTTTGAGGTATTTTTTGGATTATTCCTAAAATTCTTGTTATTGTATTCATTAAACAATTCTAATATATCTATTCATTTATAATTGCCTTGAGTACTAAATTTTTTCCACGTTTTGTTTAAAAGTTCTGTTAAAACGTTCTACAATTGTTTTGCAAAGACAGATGCTCAAGTTTGAAAAATTCGCAAAATATCATCTCGCTATTAAAAAAAATAAATAAAAAATGAAATTGTCGTCTGTTTTAAGACCAATTATGATACAGAATATATGAACTTTATATGATAAAATCATATCACTTAATTAAAAAAAAAAAAAAAGAACTTTATTGTAAATCTTAATCGTCGATTAACAAATTCGCTGCCACCAGGAATCGAACCCGGACATCCCACCCAAAGATGAGTATATTCACCATACAACTACGAGGGAACCATGATAAAATCACTTAAAAAATGTGCCCACTCGAGTCAGTTCATAGAGGGTTATTGTCACGAATAATATGTTTTACAGAATGGTACGAAACCTTCCAGGACAGAGACCAATAAACGGGACATGTATAGATGGTTTCTAGGTTGACTTAAGTCCATTCGTAGCGACAATAACATGGCTAATTACTTCGTTATAGATATCACTTATGACTTAAATGAAACTCTCGTGAACTTTACGTTACTACATAGGCCGGCTGCTGGAGATTCCCATCTGTAAGACACTACTACCACCAGTCCACACTTCCAGTTACCGATGTTTCAAAGATTGTGGGTGCTCCAGTTTCTAATGGTTCAATAGAAGGTCATCACTCAATACCACACGAATTGAACAATTTTAAGTTTATTGAATTGCTAATTTCAGTACTAAGCAGAGTGCACAGAAATGGTATGCTTTGGAATAAGTAATATGTTTTGGGACTTGCACATACCTATTTCCAAAGCTTTAATGCGTTTGAAAGCCGTGTCTGTTACTTATCTTTATGCGGAATTAAAATGCCGTGTTAAACAAGATTAGATTCTGATTTCATGAGACCAATATGTGAGAATGTGGTAACGGAAACTGGCTTAATACAGAGTGGCCCAAAAGTAGGTATACAGAACCGTACTGATCAGCTCATCGCATTTTATATATTTTTTTATTGTTATCCGTCAGGTAGACTTAGTTTCTTTATTATTTGTTCTTAATGTGTTTTTACTTACATCTTAAGCTCGGAAGAGCTGAAGCAAATAAACCCATAAACTAGAATGTTATACTTGATCAATGCAGGGGTATATAGCTACTTTTGGACCACCCTGTATATAACAAAATTTTCAATTGTTTATAAATCCTGTTGAACCAAAGATGGAATTCTCTTTTCCACAGCATGTACTGTATAGTACTGATCAACAGTCACAAAATCAAAATTTTGGGAATTGGCATGTTTGAATATATATATATATATATATATATATATATATATATATATATATATATATATATATATATATATATATATATACTTTGTATATAATTTGATTCTAGAAAAATCAATACGCTACAGCACGGACATATATTTCTAAACTGAGGATATCACCTGAATTAGTATATTATCTTTCAAAGCAACATAATACCTGTATCTTAATCCATTTTAATATTTTGCCGAAATTCATACTAAGAAATGACGCCTTTGGCGGTCTGTATATCGGTCCAAGATTGATTTTTTTTTAGGACAAAATAAAAATATACGGGTTTCTTTCTTTGAATTTTCTATATCCGTAAATTCAATAACATCTGAGACTGTTAAGGTAAGACTTTTTTTCTGCCTGCTTGGAGTGTCTTACTGGATTGCCTATACACATGATAGCAGACATTTGTTTTCGTTACATTATTAAAATTATTATTCGATTAAGGAAGTATTAGAATTTTAGATAACAGCACTAATTCCTGGGGGGATGAACTCCTGGTGGGTTGGTCATACACTGACTTAAAAACTGCGAGAAACATAAATTCACATTATATTTTATTGAAATTGTACAGAATATTACCAAAACTACATGTATCATAAGAATAAATACAACAAATAATATCCTGATTTTTCGACTACCCGCAAAACAGAGAAAAACATGAATTTGGAACCAAAATTTGTACACAGACCAATTCTATGGCAAATAGTAAATTTAGGTTCTTGCTTGATAAACAAATACTGCAAATTTAGAACCTTTATTTTTTTTTATTACGTGTAAGTTTAGAAACAGTTTACTCGTATCACAATTTTATACAAACATAAATGTGTGTGTTACTTAACATTCTTGGTTCAACGGGTTGCCTGGATTTTTAATGTGGTTAAAAAGTCTATCTTTAATCATCTGTGCCATTAGGCCATGGATTATTTCGATAGTTGTCTTACAGCTATCCTTCGTAGCTTTGGAAAGTTTGTCTTCGGTTCGTTTCTCGTGAGGGTCCACTCCCAACATGAAACCACCACGACCAAGAGCAGCCTCCGATTGCTCTAACTTGTCTGACAGATCGAAGATTTGTCCCGTTGTATAGTCTGCGTTCTGTAGAGAGAGAGAGAAAAAGAAAAATATTAGTGAAATTGAGTATAATGTGAAAATTCTTCACAAAAATAGATTTTAATGAAAAACTAGCTGATGAATTACCCGACGTTGCTCCGACAAAATACGTAAGATTTTGTAGTTTTTTTACATACCAGTTCATATACCTACGGTAGTTTAATACGCTCGAGCCGTTTCGAGAAAATCGCGAAAAACTAAGAACTGGAAGCGTAAACCATTACGTAAAAATTCTAAATAGCCTAGGGTATCGATACATGCTAAATATATCGTATTAAAAAAAAATCTAGACTGTGCAGCCCCGCTCCCTTCCGCCTTACGATACACACTTCAAAGTGTAATAAAAAAAAAAGTCAATCAACTTTTGGTATTCCATCAGTGTTTCATTTCATTTTATTTAAATCAACTAGAAAAGTTAGCATTAGCGCAACATACACTAGAAGAACAGCATACAATTTTGTTTGGAAATGAGTCCGTTATATGCAGATCCACTCAATGGTATAAGAGCTTATTAAAAGCAATAATGGCAATAAAATTACGTAACATTACATTGAAATTATGGGACATAACATTTAATAAAGAAGAAGGTTTGTTGGAATGTTTCCTTTTACAATATCAATAATAATACCTAGTTATATCATAACTACTGTCACAAAGTTTGGAGTGGCGCTGTAGGCATCCAGAGTGGCACAGTGCTGCCATCTGTGTATAAAGCGGAAGATGCATGTAGTGTGTGTGTGTGTGTCTGTTCATGACATACGTTGATATTGTACTGAGTTCCGATGGAGTGGGGCGATTACGAAAATCGTGTAGCAGTAATTGCACTACACAATGTCGAGAAGACAGCAGGTGAGATTTTCAACCCCCTGAAACTCCTACAAATCAACATGAGATTCGTGTATCGCGCCATACAGCGATACACAGAGACTGGAATGGCAGCTGACCGCGCAAGGAGTGGCAGACCACGAACGGTATGAACCCCGCAGGTCCAGAAAGTAGCCGCAGCAAGAATTCGAAGAAATCCTGTTCGAACACAAAGTGTGATGGGTGCTGAGATGACCATCAGCAGAAATTCCATGTCTCGTGTGCTCAGGAGTGACCTACATCTACGGGCATATAAGAGGCGGGTCACTTTCTGACCCAAACATTAATGTCGCAGCGTTACGCCAACAATCTGCACAGAAAGATTCTGTTCACTGACGAAAAGGTGTTCACAATTGAGCAGGCCTACAACACCCAAAATGGCGTGTATATGCCACGTCATCTCCTGCCGCTGCTGAGGCAGCTCCAAGAGTTCAGAGGGCACATCATCATGCCTCAGTGATGGTTTGGTGGGGAGTGAGCTACTCAGGCACAATCCAGGTGCATTTTTGCGAACAAGGTGTTAAAACATCTGCCAAGGTGTACCAAGACACAGTGCTAACACCTCTAGTGAAACCACTGTCTGCTACCATGTTCCCTGGAGAAAGATAGACCTTCCAGCAGGATTCCGCTCCAGGCCACAAAGCGAAAACAACCGAGGATTGGCTGGCACGGAACGTCCTTGACTTCATTTCTACCGCTGATTGGCCTTCTAGCAGCCCGAACCTTAACCCGTTGGACTACAAACTTTGGGCAGTCCTTCAGGCAAAGGTCTGCCATAAACGGCATCCATCTGCCGACAGTCTGAAACAATCATTGACCCAAGCAGTGAACAATTTTCCCATGGACGTGGTGCATAATTATAAACCAGTTATAAACGGTTATATTATAAACTTGAAGTCGTAAATTGTAACAATATTTGATTATTTCATTTTGAAATGTAAAATTATAATTTGCCAAGTATTCATCTTGCCAATATTAACATCCCAAGTATTTTAGGACCATCTGGAATGTCCTGAGATGATGGAAAACGACCAGATGGAGTGACATTAACCCCTTGGAAAATGGGGCAACGACTGGTATGGGACGTCACATGTGTAGAGACATTTGCAACTTCTCATTCAGCTTCAACATGCAACGAAGCAGAAAGCGCTGCTAAGACAGCCTGTAAGCGAAAACACGCGAAATATTCCAAACTAAACGAAGATCATGTTCATTTTTTTTGCTACTATGGGAATTTTAGACAGGAAGCTAGACAATTCCTGAAGGAAATTGGATCGAAATTAAATAACAAGATGGGAGATCCGAGAAGTGCACAATATTTATTTCAGCGCTAGCAATAGAGCGAGGTAATGTGGTTAGCATTTTAAGTTCCTTCCCTTCTTCTGAAATGGAAGACATTTTTTACTTGAAATGAACCGACATTTATGAAAATTCTGGACTGAAAAGTTTGTAAACCATTTAAGTTCTGTCAACTCCGTGATATTTCTCATGCTGCTTCCAAAAATGAGGAAGATGGACTATTCGCTATTCTCAGCTATGAAGTTAACTTGTTCGACACAATTTTATTATTAATATTTATTTATTCGGATAGTAACTTTAATAAAGGATCACTGTACAACAAACTACAAAAAATGTAATAATTAAAATTATACTACTATAATTGTATAATTTCCCAAATTAGTAGAACTCTGATGGCTGAACGCAGATAATGAGTTTGAAATATAAGTTCAAGTAAAAATAAATTAAACACGAATTGAACTTGTTTAATTTATAGATATCTCCGTGAAAATATGCGGAACATATAATTGCTAATAAATAAATACAAAAAAAAAATAATCGTTTCCTTATTCTTGTCCCTTTTTGAATACAAAACGGGAAATTAAAATGTTATAAAAATTCATAATTTTAGCATAATTTTAGAAACCCTGGAATTCGTATGCAATTATTTTTTGGGTGAATTTAGCAAGTTTACTAAAGTTGAGGGGCTCTTAGAAGACTACCTCCCCCTTCCCATCTCAGGAGACGCATGATGAAAACCGGCTCTAGGTAGGTGCTATTTGCGATTAAGGACATCTGCAGCCTGATAATTGGTTAGAACACGTAGTGCGTTGAAGGAGCTATTGACAAAGGTTCTGCAGCAATAGAGACAACTCTGATAAGTAACTTAGAACGTTTAGCAAGTCATAATTCTACACAAAACTTTCTCGATGGTGTAAACTATATATATATGTATTTGAATCATATATTACAGGGCTGACTAAACTTTTTAGGCTTGAGAGCTACTTTCGTTTCAGAAACCACTTTATCTCTCCACTAGCCCGCTAGATGATGGCCGGTCGACTAATAACCAGCAGTCGACGGGTTGACCACCCCTGATATATTAGAACAAACAATTAATAGCTAAATTTAATAAAACAAATTACTTAAAGGACAGACGAAATTAAGAACCCTGTTCATTCTAGCTTTGGAAATGCTTTGCCTTAATATATAAACTCTGACCAATCAATCATTATTAATAAATAATTGTATTACAGTTTCGGAAATGAAAATGAGATGAAATCTTTGCTTAACGTCCCACGTTTATCCTGTTAGCTTACGGGAGACGGATGATTTAGGTAAATGAATGGATGGAAGAATTGATGGGGGAGGAAACCCATGGACACGCTGTTGTCCACCACAAACTTACTTGGCCGGGAATCGAACCAAGGATTCCACGCACAAGAGGTAAGCGCTCCACCACCGAGCTACCTCCTCCCCTGTTACAGTTTCGGCACTGTATCATTGCCTTCATCAGAAACATTATGATAAATGAAATGAAATCTTTGAGCTTTACGTCCCATGGTTATGCCGGTTAGGCTAAAGGAGACGGTGATAATGAGAGATGAGTGAAATGGTGGAATGAAGAAAGTGGGAGGAAACGGGAGAACCCCGAGAAAATCCACGCACGCGGTGTTTGTCCACCACAAAGTTCACTTGGCGGGGGCTGGGATCGAACCCGGGACCCCAAGCACCAGAGGTGAACGCTCTACCACTGAGCCACCGCGGCCCCAGCTGAAACATCTTAACTTCTCTCGTTTTTAAGTATATCTCATATAAGCTGTTTCTATACTTTGTTCGCCAATTGTTTACATCTTTTTGTTTCACACCTTACACTTTTCTTAACTATCTTCAGTACTTGCTGTGTTGTATTTTTTTTTCTAAATATTTTCTTAAGGTTATCTGCTGTCGCTCTCTTTCCCTCTCCTGTCTTTCCAACAGTTCATCATCCTTTTCAGACTCGGAAGTATTTCTATCTGAATGATGTTCATTTTACTTTTGTAAATGCTTTGCCTTAAATTTTTTTTTTTTTAATTTTATTTTTTAATTAAGGAATTAAGAACTATTTCGAAATCAGCACTTTCTTTTCGTAAAAGAACAGAATGTATAACGCGTTTTAAAGAGGAAATTCCTTTAAAGTGTAAGTTTTAACAGTTAGTGTTGGAATTTGTGTGAGAGAGCAAGTTTGTTTTAAAAATCAATGGTACTTCATCTAATAACGGACATTGAAGACCAGAGGATTTAGAACAGGGAGTAATTTCTAATATTCTGTTTTTGAATTTCTAGAAATTCTAACCCAGGTAACTCATTATGAGAAATGATTTGAAACAGGTTGGCTCTTCATTGAAACAGCTGGAACGCTGGCAAAAGGTGTTGGATGCTAATGACGATTACTTCAAAAACCTAATTCCACAAAATATGTTCATTTCTTTATGAAACTGATGCACACCCAAAGAAAATACGCTTAATTTTCTTTCAATGTTCTTATACTTTGTTTTCAATATCTAACTGCATGGAATCTACTCTCAGTTTATATATATATATATATATATATATATATATATATATATATATATATATATATATAAAGTCTTACAGCTACAAACTACACGAGGCTGGGCTTCCCGAGCGACAGTATCACCATCTTGATTTTTTCGAATGTTTTGGCCCCAGAGTTATCCCTAATACTAGTTTTCTGTGGCTGAGCCAATTTCCAAGACTTACTGCAAAACACCTACCGGGAACTGTACACAAATCGCTGGATTGGCACCAAAATAATCTACTGACCCCGATGGCAGAACTTCGTCTTTCTGCCATGAGTTTTTGTAAGTCGAAAAATTTCTGCAGAAGAAACACTTATGATTGATAAAAATACGCTTTATGCGACGTATAAAACAGTTTGAACTATATTTATGCGAGTAACTCCTGCATTTACGACATCTACACATAGCAGACATGTTTTTATGCTTTTCTGGGTTTTTTTTTTTTTTTTTTTTTTTCTGCACAGGCGCGGCAAATTTTCTGCGATCATGTTCTGCTATGGGGCTACTGACTAAGTCACAGGCTAGCCCATCTCAATCTGTCCAGTAATTTATAAATATTAGTTTTAAAATACGCATTTTCTACCTACAAGCAGCCTGATGTACCCTTGTAACATTACTTAATAATTAATTGAATGTATGCATCTCGTACATTTCTAGATTTCGTCACTGGGTTAGAGAAAAATCATCATCGATTATTAAAAGATAAAAATATGCTAGTTACTGAATAAAGAGCAGTATATATGTTAGCAGTATATGTATTGAAAAAAATCCTTAGCGCAACGGTATCATTCTAGATTATCCAGGAACATGCAGCAGTGACACTTCCAATGACGACTCTAAGATTATAGAGAATATGATATAAACAACTTAAATTGATTTTTGGAAAATTAATTTTATTTGTTGTTAACTGGATTACTGAAATCACAATTGTTGAAACTGGAACATCATATAACATGACAATTGAGATTCACTATTTATTTGATGTCCTGTATACATATTGTAAATCATTGTAAATTAACTTGCAATATTTTGTAACGAAGTAGTTCATGACATTTAAATTATGTACAATAAAGCTAATATTGGTTTATTATCCTCTTATTAATCTCCTTATTAAGTTGTTGACAATTGATAGGGAATACGTAACTACACTGCTTACTCTGGATGTTCTTTGAATTTCTAGCATATGAATTATACTCTATGCTTGGTCCCTTATGAAAAGTTTTTTTTTTTCTTACAACATGTGTTCTATGTACGCAATGCCATTATTAACAAAGTTCCTAGTGACAGGGTTGAAACGTAAATTCAACATTGTTGTTATTCTTTTACGAATTATACAATGACCTAGTCATATTTCCAGGTACATATATTTATCTGACGACGGGGTTAATCATATTCCCTTCTTAATGAGGATTACATCTCACTATTATCAATACTACATAGTTCATTTCCTTATGCAAGTTTATTCAATAATTATAGTATTGGACTCAGCCACAAAATTCAGCATAGTACAGACCAATAACAACATAATAATACTTAACCTAATCTAACGTTACCTACCCTAATCTAACTAACTTAATCCTATAATTGATATATTTATTAGTGTTGATAACAATAGGGAAATTAACTATGCATATATTTAAGGACCAAAGCATAGGCATCATCCAGATTGAGTACAGAGTAGCAAATGAGATATTCTTATTTGTTTATTTCCGTATTCATTTAACTGATTGCGTTATGATTATTAGCTTCCAGCTAATTACAACTGCCTAAGAATGTTTTATTAATTTCTTAAACACTATCAGTCTTCAGTAGCTAATTCATATCGAAATAGAGTGGATAAATAGTTCATTTTAACTCAAATATTTACATAATCCAAAAGAAGTCATATTCCACGTCTGGTTAACTATAAATTTCAATAATAAAGATGGATCCAACATTTGAAGCAAAACAAGTTAGGACACGCCCCCCTCATAGCTTGTCTGTGTTTGTGTGACAGGACGAAGACAAATTACTTACTCATAATAATGCATTATAACTTCAACGTAACCAGAACGGATATACTGACAGTCACTTATAAAAAAACATTTAATTAAGTTCATTTGGGGAATAATAATCGATCAGGTGAAGCAGGATTTATTACAATGTCTCCTTTATTATGTTCGAATTTAGATAACTTATTTGGAATGTCAATCTCATTACCTGTGCTCTCCTTACTAGGTACGTCTAAAATGCAGTATATATTTTCTGCAACTACTTTTTATCACTTTATAGTTCTATTGTAGCTTCTTCTGCTACAAAATTTTAATTAATTTTGTTGACACTTAATTGCAAGATCCTAGCTTCTTCAAATCTTCACATCGTAACACCCCGTAAATCATCGTGCCCTCTCGGAGCAGACTAATGTTTACATCTATAAACAAATTTTAGAGTACTTTAATCCCATTAATTTTAATACTTAAATTCTTTTCTCATTAAAAGAAAACTACTCTCTATATTCATTTCTAATTACACGATTTTCATTTTGAAAAATTATTTATTCTTTCCACTCACGTAGTCCATCCTGTTATCTGATTATAAACATGACTCGTTTTTATTGAAGTTATGAACGATAAACCAAAAGGTAAGTTTCAAAATACTACAAAACTGATTCAATTTACTCTCGTAATTCATCTAAAATGTAATAAAAATTTATTATGCCCGTTATTTCTTAGAATTGTTGCTTTACTGCCGTGCATGACTAAATTTTTACATATTAAACAGATCGGATTTAGGCGTAATACGTAATGTTTGTTTACATCCGTCACATTTAATTGTCATCATATTATACAAAATTCTATATTGTTCTACTTCGGTTTTTAAACAAAAGAAAAGGCTATATCCCTCCTAAATTTTAATGTTGTTAATAATTACTGGTGTTTATATCAAAATATTCGCTTATTTAAATGAATTTTTATTACGCACTACTATTCACAATCGAGATAACAATATAAGCCTACTCAAAACGAACATATTGTAAACATGTACCCTTGTACATAAATATCGTATTTAAACGAATAATGTTTAAAAGTAAACAAGCAAAAATTAACAATAACATACATTTAATAACAATTATTGAGTGGAATGTTACGATTCGTGGAAAGCACGATCGTAACACCCTATACCCAGTTTCTTTATTCGTACGATATATATATTTCTTAAATTCCCTGACTCATCCTGACTTTCCAAGTCTGTGCAAAGCGAGTAATCTTTCACTTATTAAACGGTGTGCACTCCACAAACTAACTTACAGTCCATTAGGAGATGAAATTTTCATAAGACAGAGAATTTATGTGAATTGTGTGAATTATCACATCATAAATATACTTACGGTCAAAAGACTTGAAGAACTCAGCGTATTGACCCAGTATTTATTCCACAAAGAATCTAGGAGTCTTCTATCTAAGGACGACTTAAAATATGATACTTCCAATGAATAATATTGTTTACAATGGACTCCAAAATCTTCAATTTTATTCAGAGGTATTGTCTGGTATTCAGACGGTTCTTCATTTGGTGGCTTGAAACCCTGCAAAACACAAAATATACTGTTAGAATAACAAAGGAAAACATTTCATGTTGTACGCTAAATTTCTAGCTTAACTATATCTATTTCATGTGTTACACAGGGTGTCTCAAAAGTCAACTGACATAGGGTAACTCTTGTTATCAGAGTTACAACAAAATGTAAGAGGGAAAATCGTCTCCAAATATGATGTTTTCAATATAAAGTTAAAGAATTTTGTAAATTGGACGAGCCGTTTGGGCTGTACACTCTTTATGCGCTCAATGTTAAATGAAAATGCAACGCTGCCATTAAGCCTATAGGGGCTGGGAGGAGGTAGATATACTTTGTAAGAGTATGGTGAATGGAGTCATGTTTCAAATGGGGGCTGGCCATCGACATATTAGCTTAAAAGATAGTAATTTCATTCACTTATGTTGTAGGTCTAGGTGAATGGCAACGTTGTGAATTTTCATTTAACATTGGGCGTATAAAGAGTGTACAGCCCAAAGGGCTCGTCCGATTAAAAAAAAACTTCACTTTAGATTGAAAACATCATATTTGGAGACGGTTTTTCCCCTCTTATATTTTGCTGAACTCTGATAATAACAGAGTTACCCTATGTCAGGGGACTTTTGAGACATCCTGTATTTTTAATATATTCTAGTGCAATAGTGCGCCTAGATCGATTGGTTGATCAGAGTTTAGCGTGCCTTTCAGAAACGAGGCTATATAAGACTTGAACCTACAGCTTGACGTGGAATCCGAACCACATTAGCTCCCATCAGAAATCACACCCAGGTCTCCCGCGCCAAAGAGGCTCTACTATCCATTTCATAGGCCCCTGACTTCGCGGTGCTGCCCTGACGTTCACTCAAAACTTACAATGCATTGTCGTACCTTGTTAGAATTGTTGGAATGTTGTCTTTTCAATACTTAAGACATAAAAATTTTCTTTGTACTGTGTAGTGAGAAACAAATAGGAATTAATGAAAAAGTGGGTATGTTATCATACTTTTTTGGTAGACTAATGTTTATAGGACTATATCTCGGAGAGGAGATCACATGAAATAATTCCCTGTGTACGATATGTAGGTGCATCTATTATCTGTAAGTTCTGAAAATTTCATTAATCAAAACGTAGTAATTTTCTTGTTATTCAGTAAAAAGTGAGACATCATTATCTCTGAATTGCTGCGGTGTATTATCAATCTGAAAAAACTTTTAGAAAGATCTTAAAGTACCTTTTTCAACTAAACTGTTTCGATTTGTTTTAAAAGATAAACAATAACAAATATGACATTATGATTTTCTCCGCTCTGCGCCTTTCGCTATCGCAGGTTATTCGGTGTACCACGTTGCCACATTTTCATGGCGCGTATACACTCTCAGCCCGACGGATATTTAAACTTGTCACTCACACTGTCCAGCACTTTGCAGGGGTATTTTTAAAATTTCACATCTCCAAAGATTTTAATCTAATTTCTGAGAAATTAACAGGGTATACAGTAAACATACCTATTGTTTAAAATTAGAAACGAACTGTTTACCTTGTGTAGATTTGCATGAGATGGTCCTCGAAAATTTGTTGCTTTTTGTCAGTTTTTTCACTTACTGCACGCAGTACAAAATACATCTGAACCGAAACAAATACACTCACGAAGTTTATGATATGATATAATCTTAGCTGATATGTAATATTGAGTTTACACTTCACAGAAAATCTGTTTTCAGATCTAGGAGTCCCAGTATTTCTCTTTAATGTTGTACATTTCGAAGCACTTCCCCACACAAAGTTCAACTTCATATATCAGACAATAAACGCTAATATTTTATTAAAAACTTCTTTCACCGTGCGGATGCTACGCACTTTGCATCTCCTTTGTCCTACTCTATTAGGATTTGCGGATATTAGGGGAACTTTGTATGGGTAATGACCCCTTGCTTCCAGTCTTCTATCGGTAAAGACTGGGATAGTCCCTGTAGTTCAGTGCCTGCTGAGTGCAGCAGTTTTTCTGCTATGTTCACATAAAAAGTTCAAAGTGTGATTTATTTTCCTGCTTTCTTCCTATACAGTATGTGAGCACTGATAGTGATAAGCCAAACAGCAGAAAAAACACCTTCCATCATTTGATAGACATACTAATAGCTCTTACGTAGTTGATTTATAAAAATCGCGTAAAGCTGGCTAAAAAGCACATGTGAATAATCAATGTAGAAGATTTCTTGTTTTCAATTGAAGTAACACACTTTTACTTAGAAAACAAAGATTTTTGTTTCAGTAATTTTTCTTTTTCTCAATCTGCTGTTTTGCGTATTTATTCATTTCTTTCTCTGCTATTCCCGGTGGGAGCTCATGTGGTTTGGATTCCACGTTAATCAGTAGGTCCACGTCTCATATCGCCTCTGCTGAACGGGACGTTAAACTCAAAATCAACTCAACTTTTTTTACTATAAAACTTTATCGTTAAAAATAGCTGAAACACTTTATATGGGGAATACTTTGTAGATAACCTAGCATTTTGATTAATTCCCGGGACACCACTAAACACGAGTTTTGCATTTGCTTAAGAGTTTTATCGCTCCGAACTACATCAGAATCTGCCTTTAAATAGGAACGACGAAATTCTTTTTCTTCTTTCAGGGCGCAACCTCAGGTTCACTTGAAACAGAGTTACTATCTTGTTCACTCCCGGATATGCCGTCACTGAGCACAGAATAACCAATGACATTACTATCAACTCATAAGCATCTGTGTCGGAGTCATTCATCGGTTCTGCAATTTCATTATCGCTAAAAAATTTTGCCACTTCCTTTTGTAATGCGGCCGCTCGTAGAAGGATTTTTTTTTTTTTTTTCAATAAATAAGCACGAGAAATACTTGGGAAAAATATAAATGCAAGTTCGCCCGTCTCACTCCAATGAGCACATATGATGGGAGTGTGTAAGTTTTTGAAGCCTACGAACTGAAGGGAAGTGTTGAAAACGTAATCAGTGCGACGTGATTAGACGCAAAAAGTCCTCGTCACCTACACACTGCACAGTTTTCTTTCGTTGAAATAAAGCAAAGGACCCATGTTTCTCTATTACATTCAGCAGGGGAATTGATCACAGAACAACTTGGGTGAACATGTGATTGCCAAGGCTACATTTCTTTTTTCCCTTTAACATGTTCGTAAGCTGTATATACTGATAGATCTTGAGGTAGAAATGGAGCCATTGTTAATAAGTGTCCAGGAAGATAGCAGGAGCTATGATGAGTCAAGAAGTGACGAAAGTGAATGAGATAAGTAATTAAAAGATGAGTTTTTGGATTTGTTACTTCAACGTTTTATTTCGATTACATTGAGATACGTACATGCATTATTATTATTATTTTTAAGACGTTGTGAAATGTTATGAGGTCTTAAATACTTTTTTCCTATTACGTTCTTATGAAGTAGGCTTCGCGCTGGAAGCTTTCTGAACGCGACAACACAGCACAACGGCGTTGCCGCACTTCCAGTTACTGTATGCTGTTTCTTCATATAAGCGCAGGGAATGTAAAGGCTGGGCTGCAACATGGCTCTCCGCTTAACGCATAGAAAATGTTCAAATAAACATTTTTATTAAAAAAATAAATACTCTACCAACTAAACCCTTTTTCGTTAAAAGTTTCAAATATTTGGAACACTAGAGTTCCAAATTTTCGAACTGTTTTTTGTACGTTTCTCTGCCTACTACGGTAAAGGAGATCATAGCGTCATACATTTCTTTTAATTACACAAAAAGTATCAAGTAATGAAAATTGAACTTTTCACAACTTACAGCTAATGGATGCATCTACATATCGTACACAGGAAATTATTTTAAGTGATCTCGTTTTCGAGATATAGTCCTATGAACATTGATTTACCAAAAAAGTACTATAAAATACGCACTTTTTCATTAATTTCTACTTTTTTTTTTTCTCATTACACAGTACAAAGAACAATTTTGTGTCTTAAGCATTGAAAAGACAACATTCCAGCAACTCCAACGAGGTACGACAATGCAATATAAGTCTTGAGTGAACGTCAGGGCAGCACCGCGAAGTCAGGGGCCTATCTTTATGAAATGGATAGTAGTGCCCTTAGAGTGTAACAAGATTAACATATACCTTAATCTGAAAGGCCGTAAGTTGATGGTTAACATTTTTGTTTCGCCATTGGGAAGTCTCGAATTTGAATATGGTGATTTCCTAGAAATTTTCCTCGGTTTGTGTTAAGAATGAGAAAAATTGGTTTGATTGATTTATTTGTGGGTGTAAAATATTCTGATTTTAGGTATTAAATTTGGAGTTCTCATCAGACTGGAAATTTACGGCTATTCAGGCTTTATACAGGGTGCGGAAAAAGTCCCGGAACGATCCAATATCTCGCAAAATATACAGATCAGCAAAACAAAAATACGTGTTAAATCGTTTTGAAAAACCTATCCAATGATACCAAACGCAATGCAACTCTTTCGAAGGTATGGGTGGTAATTTTAGAATTTTAAATGGGAACCCCCATTTCTTATTTTACATTTGGAGTCTCCAGAAAAAGCGACAGTGATTTGATCCAGAATTGAAAAAAGTGCCTTTACGAATGGCGCTTTAATCGACACACAACAAAAAGGAGGGTAGCAAAACGTTATGAAAATGCCGGTTATCAGTCCCGTACTCTATGGTCATAGGGTTAGCGTACTGAAGTGCGGAGTCAGAAATCCTGAGTTCGATCTGCTCAAGGCAACCTTACTTTTTTTATTTCCCCAAATAATAAGTACATACGTGTTAACTTCAATTAGTATTTTATTCGTTACATACAATACAAATTTCGATAATTGTTTTGCAAAATAGCTTTATGAATAGTTCTTAGTAATAGGGTTATTAGGGTTAGATTTCACAGGGTTATTTACAACAAAGACAAACCATTTTTGTCGCAATTTGTATTTTCTTGCAAGTTAATATATTATGGACAAATATATTATTTTCATCGAAGTTAAGTGACATGGATTCATGAAAGTATGAATTCATTATCTGAGTACAAAAAATACATATAAAAAATGTTATTCTGCGCGGGAATCGAACTCAGGACTTCTGACTCCGCAGTCCAGTACGCTAACTGTATGTCTACAGAGTACGGGAAACATTTTGGTACCCCTCCCCCTTCCCCTTTTTTGTGTGTCGATTCAAGCGCCATTCGTGAAGGGACTGGGACTGCTTTCAATTCTGGGTCCAATCACTATCCCTTTTTCTGGAGAATCCAAATGTGCAATAATAAATGTGGGTTCCAATTTAAAATTTTAAAGTAACCCCCGGTACCCCCGAATGAGGTGGGGATAGGGGGTTGCATTTGGTATTATTCGATAGCTTTTCCAAAACTATTTAACACGTGTTTTTGTTTTGCTGATCTGTATATTTCGCGAGATATTGGACCATTCCGGGATTTTTTCAGCGCCTTGTATGTGCCAAATGGACGTCGTGTAGTAAAGGACTGATGATCATGCCATTAGTAAAAAAAGTGCCTACACTTAAATACATTTCTAATTGTGCTTTTTATACTAATTTGAGTACGTTGAATGCAATGGAACTATTTTTGAATACACGCGTGCAGTGCTCATTATGAGTTTGTGTTGACAGATTGAAAAAGGTTCCATAGATGAGCTCAAAAAGTATCGAATTATTAAACTTTTTTTTTTTTTTATTTATTTTAACGAATATGTTTTCCTTCTTAAATTATTATGATGTCCGTCCTCTCATACCCATTCAATATTAATAAACGCTGGTAGTATCACGGAAGCGTTGTCCCCGAAGTGGTTCTTTCATTTTGGGAGACAAATCAAGATCACAGGGGCTCATATTCGGGGAATATGGCGGGTGCTCCAGTGCCTCCCAACCCCACTGTCGTACAAGAGTCTGTACCGCATGAGCATATGACATCTGGTATTGTCGTGAAGCGGAATTGGTCCCGACTATAGGAGATGTGGGTGTTTGCGTCACAATGCTAGCAACAAATGGTGACTCAGGCACGAGGCATAGTACTCAACATGTACCGTAACACCTGGCGGCACTTGATATAAGAGGATAATGCCTTTCATTATCATCATGAACTCTACATTTGCTAGCTCTTCTTTGATCTCTTTCGGTCGTGGGTCTTTGTGGCGTTATTCATTTGACTGGTATTTCAATTCTAGTTCGTAGAATCTCCCAATGTTTCATCAATCGTAATAATGTCACGCAGAAAGCTAACATCTATCTGCGCGTAACGTTCACGGTATAAGCGTGCTCATTCCCATCGGTACAATTCTTGCACTTCTATCACGATATCCGGTACCCATCTGGCTACAAACTTACGCATGCCTAGATCGTGTGTTAGCACGTGGTACGCTGACGCAGACGAAATATTCAGTTTATTAGCCAGTTCACTAGATGTCCAGCGTCGATCTTTTCGAGGAATGTTCGCAATGCTCCCACATTATGTTGATACGTAGCCATTCGAATATGACCCCCAACACAGCTCCTGGCGCGCCACCTCGAATGCCGCAGTCCATTTCGCAACCGTCCGATAAGACAGAGCATTGTCCCCACACGTCTCATGTAATCCTTTGTGGATCTGACGTGTATGTTGACCTCTTCTCACATGAAATGTTACGAAAACAGCTGTTTTGCACGGGTAAACATTGTTTAGAGCGGTGTGTCACACACACCTCAGTACTGCTTATACATACTGTAGTACACGAACACGTCGACACACTATCGCTACTGCCCAGGAACACACTATACTCATCACTTGTCTCGCTGATAAACGACATCCAAATCACAGCAGTGTTGCTATTTCAATCCAAACGACCCTCGTACACTAGCTCTTGCGTATTCACCTAACAGGGTGAATACAATGTGTTATTCGACTACATTATACAAATTTAAAAATTCTTATTACGTACCTTTGGATAAGTTCTGAAAGCACCTAAACATACTTTCCCAGCTGATATTGTTCGAACTGGATCAATTACAATCGCTACAAAAGGTTCTTGAAAATTCTGATTCAGCATCTGAGTAGAAACGTCAATTCCTGATAACCAACAGCCATAGCCAGGATGACTGTGATACCAACCAATGGCGTTCTCAAGTCGACCAACCTGTGGAACGAAAATAAATAAATAAATAATCAGTGCGATGTATAAATATTTAACAGAAGAGCCCAATGGCAGAACTTTCATTGTCTTTCTGCGATGAGCTTTTATAAGTCAAAAATTTTCTGCAGAAATTCCAAAATAAAAACAATCAAGATAATACTATCATGTTTTTATTACACCGTTACACGAAGCATGGTAAACAGTTTTCAGCGGTATCCCTAGTTCGAGTTACAATCTATGAAGTCAAATTTTTGGAAACAGTTTTGCTAAAAGAAGCAGATTTAAAATATTTATGATACGATACCAGTCTCAGAGTGGAAAAAATATTTTCAAAATTGGTTTGAGCGTATGCAAGATTGTAACGATCTTAAAGATGAATACTCTATAAAACAATAAAAAACTTTTGCAGAATTTCACATGTCTTTTCCTCATATTGACTGCATACTTTCCCACCGTCCCTCGTATAATTAAATACCTCCTGGAAAAAGTTTGCAGGTCCTCCAGTAAAATGTACACTCATGTCCAAAATTATTGTCGCATGTCTATAAATATGTTGTTGTAGGAATATAATTTGATAACGAATTCATCCGGTATTTCTTATAATGTTATTATGTGTATAGTCGGCAAAGACATGTATGTGGCAAATTTCATGTCAAAAGAGCAGTAAATAAGAACAATAAAGCGAAAATAAAACTTTCTTGTCCAATTAGCAACATTTTATTTTACTCATTATAGTTTTCGTGTTTACAATTCTTTTCCCATGAAATTTACCACAAATATACATTTCCCGATTATACACACAGTATCAGTATTAAAAGTACCCAGCAAAATCATTATCAAATTATATTCTTACAAGAAGACAGTTATAGATATGCGACAATAATTTTGGACATGAGTGTACATTTCATTTCATAATAAACATAAACTAAATACTCTAATAATATCTCAGACACTTACTTGTTTTGCAGCTTCAATATAGGCTGTCATGTATTCGTAAGCCTGGGCTTGAGCATTCACTCGGGTTTCAGTTCCTTCCACAGGTAAGGCAAACGAATCCATTACTATCATTGTGTTGGCATCCACTTTTCCCAACAGAAGACCCATCACTTCCAGCGTGCCACCTGATCTTGCATGCATCACCATCTTTAACAACGCGAGTGCAGATATCTTAATATCTTTGAAAAAATGCGGACTGGAAAATAAAGGAAGAAATAATTACAGCAAGAAAACGGAGATGTAAAGGTTACTTGATGTTTGATGATTCTTCCTGTTTGAAGAAATAATATGAAAGTTTTGGCAACCAGGGCCGGCTCTACGCAATTTGCAGCCCAATGCAATGGCATAATTTGCTATCCCCCTTTCTCCAGAAAAGAAATAATTAAAAGCCACGATTTTAAGTATGTTACCCCATCACGAGCAGCGAAAGGGAGGGAAAGGGTACTTGCCCTCAGAAAGGCCTCAATACTACAAGTACAATTGCATTCCTTTAAATAATAATTTATCATGTTAATGAAAGTTAAAGCAAACACACCTGCAGAGGAAAGATGATAATCTTTTTTGTAGAACTCAATATAGAGCTTCAATTTCAATATATTAATTTGCAATTCCAGTGCAACTAGCTCTTACAGGGTGTCTACTAATATTCCAAAATGAAATTTCGTGACTTTTTCTTTACCAAATCATAAAATTTCCTAACATTTTCAAGAGCGAATTTGCGTGCGAATTAGGCCGAATTTTCATGCATACAACAGAAACGTATTTTGCTTGCGATTTGGCAGCGTTTAAAGCCGGCCATAGACATTTTTGGTGGTGAATTTTGACGTTTCACAGAACAAAATTTTTCAATCTGTACTTACATTTGTACAGTTTAAAAAAAAAAAAAAACCGTGACCCAAAAGGTAAATTTCGTGACTTTCATGACCGTTTTCTGATTTCGTGACATTCGTAACCGATAGACACCCTGTCTTATCTTTATTTCTTTTTTTTCCTTCTACATCTGTTATTTTTTTTAAAACAGTTTCCACCTTCAACGATAAGGGGCTTGTCTCTGACAAAGACAAGACTAGTTTTCGTATTAAAACTGTGATAACTAACTACATGGAACAGGTTTCACTACTGGCGAGAACTGAGATCTTGTATTTGACAACAATGAAACAATTCATGCTGAGATTGGTTTGGCCATTTGCTTTAGCACTGTCCATGTGTAACCTTCAACTAATGCTACCTAAACATGATTTATGAACGTGGTATTCAAATAGAAGGTAAGCTTAGTAAATTTAGCTACCATCATCATGAAGTTTTCTTTTCCAACAAAAATATCTACTTAAAATAATGACAGATTTTGCCGCTCCATGCTAATGCACGTGTTGCACATATGGTAGAGGTGGTTCTGTTGGCAACAAAATTAATCATCTCAAGTGAAACAGGAAACCATATTTCACTGAAATTAGGGACGAAGAAGACAAAATGTTTTTCGATTAATATACTTAATAGCTGTATATGATAATATAAGTCATTTTGTAAATAAACTAAAGAAGTACTAGCTAATGGATGCGATATGATACATAATGAATAATTCAAATGTTGTCCACCACAAATTTCTATAGCCTGGGATCGAACAAGGGACGACTCGTACCAGAAGTGAACGTTTTACCCCTCAGCCACCTCTCTAAAAAAGAAAAAAAAAACTATCTGAGAAACAGAATTTTATTCCAACTTTGATTTTACATTAATTTAAGTTTTCTTTATTATCATTTATATGTTTCATTAATACGTTTTACTTAGGACTAGATATTGTCTTTTTCTTATGACTAAATTAACAGACAACTATAACTAACGTACAGGAACCAGACAACTGTTACAGAATGAGATCAGCAGGAAGCAAGAATAAGTAAAGGAGTAAGGCAAGAATGTGCACTTTCATCTCTCCTGTTCAATGTTTATATAGAAGAGGCTATGAAAGATTCTTTGATAACGAGAAAGGCGTACAAGTAAATGGCCAGGTTTTCAGCAAAATAATGTTTGCTGATGACATAGCACTTATAACGGAGAACGAAAAGGACTTGCAAGAAGCACTTTCAAACTTGAACGACCAACTGGAAAAAAACATATGCAAAATGAAGATAAATAAGAAGAAAACCAAAGTGAAAAAGTGCACAAGAGCAGGACAGGAAGGGGCAAATGTATGGCTAGAGGGAGAAAAAACTTAAGACGTTCCCCTGCTAAGGAAGTTTAATATCCTCGGACGGAAGAAGTGAAAAAGACGTAAGTTAAAGAATAGCGCAGACTAAACAAGCATTCAATAGGAAAAGAAGACTACTAACACCAAGAAATGTGTCGTTGGACGATCGTAAACGATTTATTAAAATCTTGGAGCGTGGCGCTTTACGGATCATAGACGTGGACATTGAGAAAAGCTAAGATATCCAAGTAGGAAGCATTTGAAATGTGGTGTTGGCCAGAATGCTGCACATATCATAGACTGAAAGGACGAAGAATGAAGACGTATTAAACGAAGCCAATGAAGGACGACAGATCATGAAGGTAATATGAAAAAGTAGAAACAGCATGCTTGGACATCTTATTCGGCCCTGCGATTGGATCACCGTGGTGGTGGAGGGAAAGGCAGAAGGAAAACCAGGAAGAGGAAGACTAAGAATAGAATACCTAGATGCAGTTACGAAGAAGAGACCTAATCAAAGGATAAAACAGCTCTCCCAAGGGAGAGAAAAGTTTTAAAATTTCTATGTTGCCCACCAACCTATGGTTGACGTGAACAAGAAGGTAACTAAATTAACACTCGTGTCTCAGTGGTAACCAGAACATCTGAGTTCACGTGGTCTCGAGAAGCAAAATCAGGCCTACATGAAAGACTTGTCCCAAAGGGTGCAATGTTAATTATAGTTCGAAAAATACTCACTCTTTCTCCCATGGTTTTGCTGCAAGAATATCTTGTTGCTGTTTTCTGTCATAGCGATAGATTTCATCTGCACTACTAACGGTCTCAATGTTGTTAGATAATTCCCAAGTTTTCTGGGCGATGGTTGATTGGCTATCACCTGGAGAGCCGGATGCCATTTCTTTCTCTATTTCTAGAAAAGGAAGAAAAATACATTGATACTCAATTAAGAGTGCACCGCAATTATACACAAACAGAGATTACGTGGGTTTACGCGTGAAAAAGTATTTGATATAAAAGAGCATATTTCATCGCGTATTTGGCATAACTCTTAAGTTTCCTGACCATGATACACCTCTGTACCCTTTCATATCCAGAAGTAGTATTACCCTAAAACAGTCGAGAAGAACCCTAAAACAGGGGTGGCGGGGAAAGGTCAACGACACGGTCAAGTCCATTTTCGGTTTTTTAGGTGTGGTCTATACTTAGATGTCGTCTGCTATTCCGGGTAAAGTTATTTGTGTGCTATTCCGTGGTGTCATTTGAAACGCGCGTTGTGCTTTGTATTTCGTGCTTAGTTTCGTTGTGTTTTTAATATTATAATATACTGTGTTCTAGTGTAATGGCGAGCTCTAGGAAGAAAGACGTGACAATTCATAGTGAATGTCGAGAAATAATAAGCAACATTGTTGAATTCTGTGACCGCGAATCAAGAGAGAAACAGTGTTTAGTACCTCTTGGTCAAGCCACAAAACGTGCTTCTAGAGCTACAGGTTTGTCTGAATCAACTGTAAAAAGAATTCGCAAGGAGTCTCTTACACGGAAAATGCCGCCTATATGTGTATATATACATATATATACGATATATCAATCACTCATATTTGTAAAATACATATTTAAATACAGAACTTATACGTTGCGCGCAAGAAAAGGAATGAATTAATTAGACAGCATGAGAACTCGTATAGGAAAGGACTTGCCGAAACCCCCGTGCGAAAAGTGGGTGAGCCCATATCTACGTCACACTACTTCTGCTAGGGTTCTTCTCGTCATCCGTTGGCTGTATTCTATTCTGTAATAATTCATTTTCCATTGACTCTTAAAATTCCATAAAAATAATATGTTAATGAAACGAAAGCTTTCAGTTTAATGTCCCACGATTATGCCCTTTAGGCTCAGGGAGACGGGTGATTAAGGCAAGTGAACGATGACGTAAGAATCAGGAGAATGAAACTGTGGGAGGAAGCAGGAATACCCGCGGACACGATGTTGTTCTCACAAGCGTTCTACCACTGAGCCACCGTGACTCCTAGTACGTTAATAAATAAAAGTTTAGTATAATTATAGACATAAAAGATTTTTACGTATCTTGCGTAAAAGTGTTGTGGTTATTTTATTTTTTTTCCTTTCCCAGTATCTCCTTGCTTTAGGATCTGCAATTAAATTGAGAAGTTTATCACATACTGGCTACTATGAATCAAAAGTTGAATGTGGAATTCGTTGTTACGCGTACTAAGACTGACAATGTGCATTTTATAATACACTAACAAAGTTTTACAGCTATTTTTGAAAAGTTTACCCAGTAGAAGATTGGTGAGGAAGGGACCAAATAGCCAGTATATGCAGGGCCGGATTTCCATATTTTGCGCCCATGGGCCCTAGGAAAACTGCCGCCCCTAACCACACCAATCGCATCGCTCACCGAAACTTCCGTTCTCCTGGATCGACTTCTTGAAAATATTTCTTTTACGTTTGCTACTAAATTGTAAGAGACCTTCCTTTTCGAAACAAAAATGGTATTAATGTAGGCCATAGTGCTTAAAACCGAGCAACATAGCTCTGTTGGTGGAGCGTTGGGTTCGCATTTGGAAGGTCATGGGTTTGATCGTCACCGCCGACCATCCTAACTGGGATTTTTCCCTATTTCTTTTCCTTATTGTTATATACCCAGTGTAAAATGGCCTCCGAGCTGTATTGGTATTTGTTGAATAAATAAATAAATACAAGCCAATCTGTGAAAGCACGAGTGTCGAGCTGCCTACTGCCGCTCTTTTCACAACTGATCAAACCACCATAATAACCAACTGACTCATGACAATATTTGCTACGACTAATCTGCTACAATATTATTGTAGTCACGGCCATTAAAAAAAATGGCTTTCGCTTATTTTATTGGGTTCTTGGTAAAGTATGTATTTCCAACAGTTTTATCATTTTTTAAATATTTTTAAATAAAAAATTGCCGCCCTGGTTCGGGCCCATGTGGCCCATGCCTAAATCCGGGCCTGAGTATATGATTCACTTCTCGATCCAATTCTTCACAAGGTGTGACCCCCGAAGAAGCTTGTAATTCCTAAGCAAATAAAATATTAGGAGAGGGGAAAAAATACAGTTATGCCCAAAGTATTCAAAAAAAAAAAAAAAAAAAAAAAAAACGTATAAACAATACGAAAACTTCAACGTGCGAGTTCATTACTTACCAAAACATCTAATTTGGCAAGTACTGAATTTCTGTTTTTATTATTACATATGAACCATATCAGTTCATTACGCAATATGTCAATACTTACAACTAAGGCTCAGATTTCTGTGACCTGAAAACTTTAAAAATATGCACGCATTTATGCCCTAAAAATAGTACAATATACCCTACAACCAAAGGCGTCTTTGAAGCTATTTATTATAGTACACTAACCTTCGGTGGCTGGAGACTTCGTTCACAAATCCCCGAATTTGCTCCGCCTACGGCCTCGCCTATATTGTTTCAGCCTTTGCTTTCATTCTTCGCACAGCAAGAATAAGTTTACGTCACTATTCTTTGCGAAAATTTTAAACCCCTTTTCTCTTTAAAATACTCACCTCAATCAAAGCGAAATGACAAAAACAACTCACATCGGACCAAGTGTTGTCTTCAAAAATTCATTTCAAACGGTTCACCCCCTCCCCCTTTTCACCTAATGAAACTGACAATCTCCAAGTCATTTTTATATATCCAGCAAAAATAACAATTGTCCCTCTTCTCTCGTTAAGAGCGGAATTTCCAGAAACACTGTGGTATATGACCACTTATGAAATAAAATGAAATTGAGTTTAACGTCCCATGATTATACCTGTTAGGCTAAGGGAGACAATGATTAACGCAAATAAATTATGATGAAAGAATTGGTGGAATGTTAAAGTGGGAGGAAACGGGAGTACCCCGAGAAAACACACGACAAACTTACTAGGCCAGAGATCGAACCAGGGACCTCACGCATCAGAGGTCAGGGCTCTACTACTGAGCCACCGTGCCCCCATGTGGCCATTTGTCTTAAACAAGGGGTTTATATACTACTTTTTATGACCCTAATATATCTCTAATCTTACGAGATTTCCAGATATTGCCATCTTATAACAAATAAACCTCACCTTTTCTTACCGTTTTTTTTTTCTTTTATTTCAAGGAAAACATCAAAAAATGCTGAAATAAGTTTTTAATTACTTTAAATGAGAAGTCCATATACCAAACTTCATGCTTCTAGCCTTCAGATTTTACTATAATTGTCACCTCTATTTCCCCCTCCCTCAGTCAATTTTCAAAAATCTGTCCTTAGAAGGTACCTTACGTCACAAATCCTATGCAGTGTCAAAATTTCAAGTTTCTAGCTTAAGCAGTTTGGGCTGGAGTTGATCCGTCATTCACTAACAACTTCTCACTAACTTCGCCCTACCATGATGCGGAACAGACACAACTCTTGCTTGTAGTGGCCAGGTAGCACAGGTTAGATCGTGTTTGTCGCAAGAATAGTTGCTTTTATGGCACATCAGTTTGACGCATATTATCAATCTGTACTAATGATTTGGGCATGCGTCATGAAAATATAAACACAGAATGTCTTAGGAAATCATGTAAAGCACAATTTCATGAACCATTATAAATTTGCACGCTTATGTCAATGAAGTAGGTTGCAGATTAAGTTTAAGAACGCCACACTTTGCAAAATTTACAGGAAAAAATCAAACACCTTGCATGTAAAGGCACATTTCTAAGAAACAAATTTCTACAACTGATTTAAATAGTAATACAGTTTATTCTATGTTAACAAGTGTAGTGTTCGTAGGATAAAATCAATACAAGTGTTACACGACGGTTAAAATAAGTACGTGCGAGTATATAGAAAAGGAGTGTATTAAACATTTTTCGACAGCGTACTATTTCTGCACAATATACAAAAGCTACATAAAACTAAACACTGTTAAATCACACCCCGTACAATATTCGCCAATTTTTCAGTATACTTCCTCCACAATACGGTGACCTTTCGTCTAACGTTCACCAGACCAAAATAGATCCGTCTTCACTCTCACGAACATTCATGCACTACCTACATTATACTACAATACACTAATTTATGCCCTTTTCATATTCTACCGAAATATACAACAACTACACTCACCAATTCTTCCCGGTAAATTTTACAAATTTTAAAGTATCGTGGCGGGGCTTAGCGAAACTTAACCCAATGTTTCTACCATCCTCGCTGAAGCGCATACCCACCGATGCTGACGCGCCCGTTCCCTTTGAACACATCTCACGTGGGACTACTTAGAAGGCATTCGTGCTTTTTAGTAACCACCTAGCATAGGTAGGTTTGTTTTCTGGGAGTTTTGTAACTCAGGGGCCAAAATCAGTTAAAAAAAAAATCACCATGTTTACAGGAGAAATGAGTTGATGTTACGTAAGGGTAATTACTATGTACAGAATAATTGTTGCAGGTGTGGTTGCGAGACGTCCCAGTTTTCAATGGAAGACTTAACTGTCCTGTAAAAGACTTTCGGGACACGTGTTCATCCCGGTTTTTGTTCTTCAGATTGAAAAAAATCAACCTGCAAGAACTAATGTGTCTCACCTGAAAACAGAATTTTTCGAAAGATTTGTGTAGCCAATTAATTTTACTAAACAAACAAGGAGTCTAAAAAACACATCCACTCTTTCGTTCTATGTTTAACTTCCAGACGGGGAAAAATAGAATTTAAAAAATATTCAAGAAGAGGCATAAGTTATCACAATAATTTCTTGAATATCACTTTTAGCAGAAAAGAACGTCTTTTCCCGGTGACGGGTTTAACTACTAGTTATTTTCTATTTCAATCGGCAGCAGAGAACTGTTTCATTATTGTCACTTTAATCAACAATGGCGATGCTGCTCTCAGTTGTTGCATGTTAACCGCATTTAAACTGTCCAATTCGTTCTGCCTGCCGTCCTCTGAGGCACAATTTTACAATCATGCGTTTTATCCACCCTTTCTTATTTCACATGTCTGGTGTCTGCTGTATAAGGTGTTTTCATCATGCCCAAGCACAAGTGTTCTTTTCGGAAGAAATATTCAGTGGAATGGTCACTTATATAACGAGGAAGAAATGATCATGAAGCGAAGTGTAAAACGTATAAGTGTTAAATTACTAGAGTACTTTTGTTTTGAAATGCTAAATTTGTATTTCTTTTAGGGTAGTGTTTTGACTCAAGTGATGACGCAACAAAGAAAACAAGTCTCTCTTCAATCACAAATGGAAGGGTGTGTCGTAATTGGCGCAATACTTAGGACCTGATAAACACAACAAATAGAATTCGGAATAAGAGACGCCAGGCATCTCTTCTTGTGTTAGCTTTTCAGCAGTTCACATTCTTTATACATCCCTTGTGGGTTTTCATTTGAGTTAACTGTGTATAGAATGAACTAGAAAACTGTGGTAAACACAGTTTAATTAATTGATTCTGACCAGTGCCGCGCCGTGGAAGATCGGCAACCGGGTCGAGAGTATATGACGGCGCTCCCGTACATATGACGCGAGGCATAAGAAAATTTTTCACAAGTAAACCCTGTTTAACCTTGATTTTGAGTACTTTTTTATTACTATTTTCCTTGCATTTTAAATATATGCATTTCCTGACCCTGGTCAAATTAAATATTAAATTGAAAAATACTGCTCTTGATCTAAAATATTCCAAGTAATTTTACTTCTCTCTTTTTCTTTCCTTCCCTCCCTTTTCTTTTTCCCTCACGAATTTTGCGCCCCTTACCTCGGTGTCCACGGCCGTTGCCCCGCTCCTCCCCCCCAGCCCACAGCACGGCACTGATTCGGACGAAATGAGCAGGAACCCTCATCTAATATATAGCCTGAAATTGGGGTCCCGGTTTTTCGTTTACAAAATCTGGCAACCTTAGTTGCAGGAGTACTTCCATTTAGCGGAAAGGTACGTCACAGTGTAAGGTGATTTCAAGTATGACGGGATCCTGTATAGGTTACGACGTTATTAATTCTGAATTTCTTAAGCATTTATTTTGGAAATACTGAACTCTTGAAAGGCACGGACTAATCAAATTAAGAATTGAATGCGGAAAGTTTAATAGAAAGTTGAAAATAAAATAATAATAAAAATAAGGCAATACGTACATATTTCGTTGCAAACATTGCGTAAATGGTAAGAAGTGCCGTTGGAAGAAATCTGCTGTGAAAAGTACATTTATTAAGGAGGCAAAATTATCAATTGAGAAAACTGTGTTATTTATTATTTATTCGTGCAATATACTCAAAGACAGGGTGCTTTTATTTTGCCATGCACTTAAAATTGGGAGCGAAGCATTCGCGGACTGGGGCACCTATTGTCGTGAAATTTGCATTGATTGGATCTATAATCAGTTGAGAATGCACCAAGAGCATTGCCAGAACGAACTTAAAAAGATTGGAGAGAATGAGCGGGAGGGATAACTGTGATTTTTCCAACATGCAAAAATAAATCTTTTTATACGCACCTTCTTCTGTTTCTCGCAAAAATTCGTCTCTCTCTCTCTCTATGACTTGCGGTTTCCGAGATATGGCTCCTTAAATCTCCCGAAATTCGAACCTTTTTGGCCAATATCTGGAGAACGGTGGCCAGCTGAACAGTGGCCACCGCTTAGTAGTTGGTACCAATATATTCAATTTCTCTTAGGTATTGATAAACACTAATATCATCTCTCTATGAATTGCAGTTCCCCAGATACGGCTCCTTAAATCTCCGGAAATCGGCCATTTTATGACCAATATCTCGGTAACGGTAAGATTAATGCGAAAAATTCCTTCACTTTCTTAGATAGTTTTTGATGCTTTATCGAACGGAGGGCTCAAAATTGAAATATCACAAATAACAGAAAGACGGACAGACAGACACACAGACATACATAATTCAGTAACGAACTTTTTAATTTCGTTGAAAATTCCACACATATAGGAGGCCAAGACGAGTACAAATAGACAAGTCCAAATTTGGAAATCAAGAAAATATAAGAAGGGTAGAAGGTCAGTGGGTTTTTGGAGGAGTTAACGTGATAACACCTCTGTTTTTTTTTTTTTTTTTTTTTGTTTTTTTTTTGTAGCTGTAGTAAAAAAGAGATAAGGAAATTCTGTTAGAAGTTATAAAAGATAACAGAGTGTCTATCGAGTTTCATTTTCAAAATTCCAGTATATTCAGTATAATTATCAGCAAAATTCCAATACCTAATATAATGATTTTTTAAAAGTTCTTTATTAATAATCATACTTTTGATGATTTCAGGTTTGTAATTGTTTCACCACCAGAAGAATATTTTATTTTTAATAAATTTAGTTAGCATTGATTTTTTGAAATACAATGATTTTTAAACATTTTTAAAAGGGCCTCCCAACTTCCCTCACAGCCCTCTTCTACCCAATGTTTTAAATGTCTAATTACAAAATATATACAAATCTTGCTTTGGAAAAATTAACGATCTCAATGAATACAAAGTTGTTTCGAAGACTATTAAAAGAATTACAAAAAAGGATTTCTGACAAATGACCTGTTTCATGATTTTTCCAGTATGTGGATCAAAAATCCAGTATTTCCAGTATCAAAATTAAATTCCAACAAAATTCAAGTATTTCTAACAACAGTAGACACTCTGCATAAAATTCTATCTGGAACCACAATCATATCAAATTGCTGGAAAGCACATGACTGCTCAAATGACGAAGGTTAAAGACACCTTCAAATGAAATATTTCAGTTTTACATCGCATAATTACGTCGGCTAGGCTAAAGGAGACAGTGGTGATAAAATAATGAATGAAATAGTGGAATGAAGAAAGTGGGAGGAAACGGGAGAACCCCGAGAAAACCCACGCACACGGTGTTTATCCACCACAAAGTTCACTTGGCGTGAGCTGGGATCGAACCAGGGTCCCCCCCAGCACCAATGGTGAACGCTCTACCACTGAGCCACCGCGGCCCTTATAGACACTTTCAAGCAAACCATTCGACTGAATTTGTGTGTACAGAACAAAGTGATCAGGTGTTTGGAAAAAACAAAAAGTTATTAAAAAGTGACAAACTATTAATCCACACGCAAACTATTGAGGGATGTTGGCGTTGAGCAAATTACTCTGCTCTTGTATTCGGAAAAAGGAAAGAACACATGGGAGGATATTTAACCGAATACCTATTCCGATGTTCAGTAAAACAAGATAATACAGTATACAACTTTTTAAAAGCCGTGACCGACCTAAAGTACAAACCGTGAAGGTAAGTTCTAACCTAACCTAATCTAAACCATAAAAGAAAAGAAAGAAAAATAACAAGAAAGTACGAATTTTAAACAAAGAATTCTCCTCTCCCCCCAAATCCAAAAATATACCTTGTTCATTGATCTGTAGTTTTTATGCATACGTATGTCCGGACGTTCGTAAACGGCAAAAGAATTTTAATTTTTCAGCAATTGTTTCTGACGGCTCCCTTAAGCGTCATCTATGCTAAGTAAGGCATCGTTATGTTGCTTACCGCAAATATTTTGAATAATAATAAGAAAATTAGTAAGAGAACTTCAAGTTTTCAACAGTCATTTCCAGTGGTTGGGTTAAGTATCGGATACTAAGTCCAAAAATTATGAAAAATATGTAAAAATTACTGAAAAAGAAATGGTGAATTGGTTAATTTTCCTAAAATTCAGGTTAACAAGTTTAATGTGGTATTTAAAGATGTGGAAAGCAGTGTATTGTTGGTACTACTTTAAGTGGAGGCATGCTGACGTCAAACATTACGGTGTAATGAGTAAATTAATCTCCCGCATGGAAAGTTCCGTGTGACAAATGCGACATTTCGATTGTGAGTTTTATAAGAACGTACATTGGTGAAAAAGTAGTTACCGATATTAGGTCTTGCAGAGTGGAACGGATTATTGAAATTGAGCAGAAATTATATAAGAAGTAATAGTTACGTATTCAAATGTGATCATATTGACGATATGAAATGTGACTCGCAAAAGTTGGCAGTGAAAGTTTTTTTTTTTTTTTTCCGAGAACAGAAAGTTGTTTATATAAAAGGTGTTATTATTCATAATATATCGGTGCAAAATCAGAAAAGACAGGTATCTATTATTTATTTAAGCCCTCTATGTGAAACGAGACAGTGGTCCATAGTTTCCTTAAGGTTGTATCGGAATTGTACAGACCGTGAAGGCAAGTAATTGTAGTGGATGTGTTAAGAGAGCAACTAACCTAGTGTTTTTAATGACATCGTCGTTTACGTGCATATCACCGTCGCTCATAGTCCCCATGCCTGGACTCGGTTAGATAGCATTCGTGCTTTTTAGTGCCCACCAAGCATTACTGATTTGTGATTTTTACACTGGGTATTTTGTGTCATATTTTCGAACGCAATATTCACACGCAAAGCGGAGAAGTCCTCTTAAAGTGAACGTACACCGAGGAACTCTTGAGAAACACTTTTTAAGGTAGTGACAGTGAATTTTCTGTTGAGAAAATTAACATTTTTAAGCCTATAAATACTGGATCTACTCTGCAGCACACAGGCCAAATGGTGTTCTTAAACTCAACCTGCATGGATAGGGTGATTATAGTCACTGTATATTGCTAACCTTATCCGTAATTATATCGTCTTTCCTTACTTAAACAGCCTATACTCTTTTAACAAGCTATACCCTTATGAACGCCGAATTCAATTAAATACAGTTTAGACATTAGTCTCTAGCTGCATGCTTCTCATGTTGCTAGTCATACAGAACACACCGAAAACTTTACCTGATTCTATGGTTACTTGATGTTAAGTGTATGTCTATAGCTTACTGTAGCTATATAAGAAAAATTTATATCTATTACGAGAATGGAAGAGCGTATTTCTTTAACAACTGTCACAATGGATCGCACTACGTATTAGATGTTTCACGAGTATAATTAAAATAACGGGCATATTCTTGTCTTATAATATATAAGACTCAGTTCTTATATGAAAACAACTTACGTTAATGCTGGAAAATAATGCTAACACACAAAAACAAATGCACTAAACTTACAAAACCTTCGATAAATAATTGCTCCCTACCCGGCAGCAACTGCACCACCTAGCGTTCCAATTTCTAAATATTGAACAAAAGCCAAACGAAATAGTAGTGACAACTCAGGAACATTAATTGTATGTGTACATTCAGATAATTCGAAAGTTACGCATAATGCTAAGTTTGGCTACTTACATTTCTAATTACTCATATAATTTCTAGATAATTATGAAGTAAGTGGCATAAGACTTATGAATTAAATATATAAACCTAATAAGGAACCTACACTCAGAATCTGCAATATGATCCGTTACAGTAAGTTAACTTTAGAGTCCATTTTAGAGAATCAAAGCATAGTGGACTAAGGCTGTGGTTCCTGATAGTTGTGTCACGCAATCCTATAAGGTGTGTCACGAAATTTGAGAATTTTAAAATTATAAAGCATTTAATAATTAGTGAGAAATAATTTTGAGACAAATTGTACCAATCAACGCCTCCGGCGGCAGCAACAATGCTCAGTAGGCCTACTGGATAAAGTCACTACTTTTCAGAAACTTACTGCTTTAAGCAGAGTCGTTTTGATGTATGATTAGCGTCCTATTAAAGATCTGACTACTGCAGGAAACATATGTCAGTCAAACTTTTTAGTATGACACTAAGTACGCGTCAGAACGATTCTGCATAAGCCCTTTATAGTCTTACACAAGGCCCCCGATCCTGGGGGGCAAGGTGGCCCTCCAAAGATCATGTGGGCCCCCGCATTGTATTTATGAATATACAACATTTGGCAGAATTTGAATTCTATTTGTCTTAAAATTCTCATATATACCCAGGCCGGTAGCCAGCCCTAAAATGTAGGGGGGCCGATCGAACTATATTATAGTTCACCACCATATTATAGTTCATTTGCAAGCCTACCGTGAAACTTTTAGGTTGCCCGTAAAAATTTTTGGGAGCCGGTCCCCTAGACCTCCTGGATGTGGGCCTGTATATACCTTCCGCAACCAAATACACATCTGAATGCCCCCCGAAAGTTCCAGAAGAAATCGGCGCCCTTGGTCTTACACCATTATAATTTATATTTTTGTTAATTTAAAAATCAAGCAAATGTATCTCGATTTTGTGAGTGTGGTAAGTCAAAAAAGAAAAGGTTGGGAAGTACTGGACTTTTTACACTTTTTCTTTTGAAGAAAAGTAATATAAAATAAATTAGGCGTTTTTGCATAATTATATTATCACCAATATCAGTAATAAATATAAAATCATGTTAGCAAATTTCTTAAATATACATATTTTAAACCTAAATCCAAAACAAAACTTATTTAAAATCATGTTTAGAATATCATTAACAAATTTTCTCTCTCTGGATTTGTTATTCCCGTTTCCTTCATTCATTCTTCTACTTGTTACCACAGTTGATTAGAATTTTGCGGAAGCTTTTACTGGATCGGTTGCAAGATTACTCAATTGAATCGATGATTTCGAAAACCAGTCATCTCTACATTTTGTACTAATTAAGATTATTGCACTTTCCAGCTCAACTGATGTGAACACGCATTTACGCCTGAAAACAATATCCACTGGTTATAGAAAATATTTAGTATTGAAATCTCCATTTAGTTTGAAAACATGCCATATTCTGGAGATGATTTGTTCGCGAACTAAACTTGGAAATATTCTATCAGATAGTAGCAGGGCAGCAGCATACGCAAGAATTTATTTCGGGGAGTCCAAACTGAATATGAGGGTATTTTATATTAACATTCCTAAAATTGCTCCTAAAATTAGGCTAAATTTACACAAAAATGGACATTTCGGGAGGGGGTCCGGACCCCCTGCGTACGTCCTTTTAGCAGGGGTAAAAGTGGATTTGAAAAGGTAGGGGGATGCATAATGTCCCGCCGTCCCCCGTGCCTATCTTTACCCATTGTAAATTTTTTAGGAAGTGGGGGGACGACGTCCCCCAACATTTCCCCTCACTTTTACCCCTGGATGGTAGTCATTTGTCATGAAATTGTACACAGAACCGAAGAGTTGATTGAGTTATGTTCTTGCATGGTATATCTAGATGCATGGTATACGATGGATTCAGATGGTATGTCCAGGGAAAGGAAGAGGGATATAAGAAACTATGAACTACATAGTCCACGTGAGTTTCTTTTTCTTTCTATGAAGAAATATTTTATTGCCATTACAGATTGTCATGATTCAGAAGAGGAATCATAAATCTACATTCTTAGTTTGCTACTTGTTATAATCGTGATTCAAAACGATGTCTGAACTTATATATTTAGTTAAGCTTTTCGTTAACTATTAATATTATTACAGTGACAGACATAACCGTATCAATATAATCTGTGGTATATACAGGGTGAGCATAAAGTCTTGCCCTGATAAAAAAAAATATTACAGAAGAACCGTTTGACATAATAATGTAAATACTGGTCAGTTACATAGATTAGTATTACAAGTTTTTTTTAAAGACCACTTACGTTACTTATGTTACTGATGGGCAATTTGCTTTCGTGATACCACAGCACGCATTGCGCTTTCTCCTGCTTCGATGCCATTTCGCGAAGTAATGTACTGTGTCACTCTTGGGTAGCACTAGTGCCATCTATTGGTCTTTAAAAAAACTTGTGGTACTAACCTATGTAACGGACCAGAATTTACATTATTCTGTCCAACAGTTATTCAGTAATATTTTTTTATTATCAGGTCAGGACTTTATGCTCACGGTGTATAATACCGGTACATTTATTTCAAACTGTAAATGAAGAATTTATAATATTTTCATTTGTTTAACATAACGTAAAGTATATTGTCCTATTTTGAATAAGCCATCTCCAATTTCTAATTTTGTTTTCTAATGAAACAAAACGGGTTATTATCATATCAAAATGATGGAATCTTGTGTAAACAACCATATGTTATATACATGTCAGATGCATATTGACTAACCCTTAGGGGAACCCATGGTACAATTTGTACCATATGGGTGTTTCATGGTACATTGCGTTATAACTCTCCTATTTGAGCTTTTTCGTCCGTTTTTTTTTTCAAGTCCAGAGGCATTGTAGAAGACCTTAGGTATCGTTTCACACCTTCTTGCGTCGAGACATAGGAGGTGATGACGTCATAATTTTAAAATATATATATATTCTTTTATTAAGCCTATGTTAATTTTTTTTTGGCGGGCTTATTTTTGCACATAGAAGATTGAAATTTTGCACAAACATTCAGTCCACCGAGTAGTATTTACCAGATTTTTTTTCAGATTTCTGCGTTAAAACAGAGGGGGGATCCAGAGAGGCAAAAAGTTGAAAAAAGGGATATATTTACCAAAAAATCCCTTTATTCGGGATTTTCCCGCCTTAGATACATGATGGAGACATGTGAATGGTACCGCCTGAAAGACAGTTCTATTCTGAAGAGAATGATGTACAAACTATGATCCTAGGGTAATTAGGGATGTCTCAGGGAATTTTTACAAAATATCCTTCTGTATACGGGAATATGGGGCATTGTCGGTGTATATATATAAATATATTGGCGGGCTTACTTTTGCACCTAGAAGATTGAAATTTTGAACAAACATTTAGTGCACCGAGTAGTATTTACCAGATTTTTTTTCAGATTTCTGCGTTAAAACAGGGCGTCCAGAGGGGCTAAAACTTAAAAAAGGGATATTTAGACCAAAAATCCCTTTTTTCGGGATTTTCCCGCCTTAGATACATGATGGGGACATGTGAATGGTACCGGCTGGAAGGCAGTTCTATTCTGAAGAGAATGATTGGCGGATTATAGTCCTAGGGTAAATAGAGATGTCTCAGGAAATTTTTTACCTGAGATCATGGTCTTTTACGGTAACTTGGGGCATTGTGAAGATTCTTAATAAAATTTCTCCCGCCCTTAGTATTCAAGATAGAAACTTGAAATTTGGCACATACATTTAGCCTGCCAAGTATTATTTATCAGATTTTTTTTAGATCTCTACGTTCACACAGGGCCGTTCCAGAGGGGCCCAAAGTGTGAAAAAATTCCCCGAAATTTTCCCTTTGACATCAATTTTCCCTCTCCTGGTATATGGTATGGGCATGCAAGTGGTACCATTTGAAAGCCAGCTCCATTTTGAAGAGAATGAGATACGAACCATGATACTAGGATAAATAGTGACGATGCAGTAGCTGCTTGACTGTAAGTCTAAAAAATACCCCCAACACCCAGATACCAGAGTTGGCGTGGATCAATGAAAACTTGACCCACGACCTACTGACCCACCACCCACCGTGACCCACTCTGACCCACGACCCACCACGACCCACTTTGACCCACCACCCACCGTGACCCACCATGACCCACCACACACCGTGACCCACTCTGACCCACCACCCACCGTGACCCACCATGAACCCACTCTCATCCTATTCTGATTCACGAAAATCCATCGTCATCAACTCTGAACACGATCCACGGCCTCTTCTGTACTGACTAAAGAGTTTACACTTGTAATAAAACATGACTGTGAAATTGTCACTAATCGGAGTTTGAATTTCTAGTCAATTGCTCAAGCACCGCTCTGTCAGAATAACGGTGGATCTGATCTTTATGATATAAAATGGTAAAGTGTTTGTCAGTGAGGAAATTGAAACAGTTCGAGGTGAGGGGAAATTAGTGTTGCGTAAAATATACTTGCACTAAGAGAGTATTCTTGCAAGTGTTAATTTCTCAACGCATTCCAAAAGAAACTTCTATTCGCAGGAAAATACCCCTGTACAATATGGAAAAGGTTATGGTTTCTCAGTTCACAGTATTTTTCTCACAAAAGACTTGAAAAATCAGTTTTTCATAGTGTATAAAGGTCGGATAGTGTGTCGGATACCCTATGTGAGAGCACCTCCATAAAGTATGCTCATAATTGTAATTTGTGTAATCACTAAACACTACGTTAAATTTAAGTTACAAATATGCATAACTGCAATTATGATGAATATTTATTCAAAATAGTTTACCTAAAGCAAAGAAGAGACTTACTAAAAAAATAGGTACAAAGTTGAATAGCACAAATAAGCCATTAGTAATACAAGTAGGCCTATACATTTTCTATAGCTCGTAATTTTCCACTTTAATACAAACCTGAAATCGGGTTTATTTCCTGTTGGTAACTTTTTCGTGGTAAATCATCCGCAGCGGAATGATGTCTATCCTTCAGCCAAGAAATAAATAGCTCGTCTACTTTGAGCTTGTCTAGCGGTGGGCCATTAACATTGATGAATAACAAGTTAGGCAATGTTTGAGCACTTAGTCTATTTCTAATATCAGTCATCTGTAAATTCATAAGGGGTAATCCCCGTTCGCACTCTGTCGTGGAAATTGATAATACTTTTACCCGATTTCTGCAACTCCTCATCGACAATCTGCTTGTTAGACTTAAGTCTGATAACGATTTTTCTTGGTCAGTTTTGAAATACTCAGCAAGAAGTATCATCTCTCTATCACCATACAACATCTTTTCCATATCGACCATGTCAGTTGGCAATGTCGACTCATGGAGAACAGAAACTTCATCTACCACGCCTTCGATAGGGAATCTTGTGAATAAATTATCAATTAAAGCGTGATAAACTGAAGATTTCTTATTTGTTTATAAATTTAATTTTTGTAATTACACATGAAGGTTTGATGCCATTACGAAGTTCCCTCTCCCGTCTAGAAAACGAAAGAGAACGTGGTTCCTGGAAAGTGCACAGAGGTGAATGAGAATTTTTCTCCTTCTTCCCCTTCAATTACCACACTGCTGTTTGCCATGTGCCAAATTACGATGAATTTCAATTAAATTATCATAATATAATTATTTCCTTGTTGAATTATCAATACTTTTCAGTGGAAAAAAGGATGAAATTTGAAAGTTACAAATCAAGGTAAGTAGACCAACGTAAAGGGAAAAAAGTGTAAAATTTTCCATATAATTATGCGTACAATCCAAACATAAATTTCCGTGTAATTAAGCTTACAGTACAAATTTTATGCCTATTTTAGTCACAACTTTATGGATTGATTGCCCTGTGCTGTAAGCGCTCCATATAATAAACATAAGCTTCAGCAATTATTATAGTAGAAAGCAATGGATATATGAAGCTGTATGGATATATGGATATATTATAAGCATTGCAATTTTTTTTGTTTCTGATTTTTTTTCTTAAATAACATCGATCGTTTTCGATCATTTTTTACAAACCAACTCACTACCAATTTTCCATATATAGAAAGTGCCCCCCCTCCATAAAGGAGAATTTAAAAATATGGTAGGACACATTCTGTTTATTTTCAATAAAGAGTTAATACACTGAATTTCAGCTCAGTAAGTATAACAGCTTGCGAGATACTAATTTTTTTTTCGCAAAAATCCGGATCCTCACCCTCCTTAGAATATGTAGCTATTATAATGAAAGCAATACAACATCCCAATTTGGATTAAGGCCTAACTACATACCAAAAGTAATTTCATTTGACTTTGCAATTCGGCCGTAATGATCAGGCACACATAGTTACAATCAATTTTTTATATAATTAGAGACCGGATGTTAGGCAAAATGCCTATTCTTTAATATTAAAGATATGATCAAAAATAACGTTTTAAAGTTTATATGGGGGGTTATAGTTTCGATTTAAGCCGATTTTATTTTGCCTATTTTGCCTATTTCGACCTTTATTGCCTAAATAATTGCTTTAGTGCCTAATGTTGCCTATTCTATGCATTTTCTTCAAATTAAGCCTTCATTGAGAAAAATGTAATTTATATAACGTAAATAAGACACACATATATGTGTATATTAGGTGTTTGTAAACACAAGCACGTGGAACGTTGAAATATGTATACAGAGTGAACTTCAAAGATATGCTCATACTTCGGGAAGTGATTAGTGATATCAAAAGAACACAAAAAGTCCTCGTGTATTTTGTCTAATTTCGTGTCGTGTACGAGTGACAGACTGCCAACTTGGAATCGAAAATCGAATCTTGACAATTGGAACAAAATCTAAAGACGTGCGCATACTTCAAGAGGTTATTCGTGACATGAAAAGAAGACAAAAAGTTCTCTTGAATGTCACGTATCACCTCCCGAAGTATGTGCACGCCTGTATGTCTCGTTCCAATTGTCAGGATTTGATTTTAGATTCGAAGTTCGCCCCCTGTCACTCCTACACGACGTGGAATTCGACAACATACAAAAGGACTTTTTTGTCTTCTTTTGATATCATGAATCACCTCCTGACGTATGTGGACATCTTTCAGGTTCTCCCAGTATATATGGAATGCATAACAAGCTTTGTTTTTATATATACAATAAAAGAAGATATTAACAAAAAAGTATGTTTCTATATTCTTTGAACATTATCTATGACTTGAATCTATTTTTAAATTATATTGAGTATTTATCTTCATTATTTCGAGTTACATTTTAGTGCCTATTTTACTGCCTATTTCTTAAATTTTTAGTGCCTATTTGCCTGCCTATTTTCCAGGTTTTTAGTGCCTAAACATCCGGTCTCTATATATAATAATTTATATATTACAGTGATCCAAAAATGTATTTTTTCCAGTAGTTAGCTCCTCTAAAAGCTCACAGATCTCGAAAGCCAAGTAGTAGTATAAGTCCTATTGCTATTAGTACTATTAAAAATATCAATATCCAAAAGTGCCTGAAGTTCTTTTTTCACTTGGTTAGATATACTCACCTCAGGTAAGTAGACAGAAACAAGTGGAAAAGGAAGGGAAATGAAGGTCTTGAAAGTAAAACGAAGACAAATTTAACCAGCCTTCAGAAGATACTGTCTACAATGCAGTGAGCAGAGAGGGTCGGTAGATCATACTGAGTCGGTGGGTCGCAGTGGGTCATGGTGTGTGGTTGGTCGCAGTGGGTCACGGTGGGTGGTGGGTCACAGTGGGTCACACGCTGTTGACCCACTGACCCACTCAGAAAACTTGACCCACTGACCCACTCAGAAAACTTGACCCACCGACCCACTGACCCACTCCATCTGTGCCAGGTACCCGAAAGCGCTAATTTAGTTTTTTGTCTCTCCTCAAATATTAGTTTCGATGAAGATGGCTGGTTTTCGAACTCAATGCTTCGATTTTATTATAATCTCGTCTTTCTCTTGTGTTTGTTTTCTTTCTTCTTACAGGCTGGCTTCAGTTTTTTTTTTTTAATGTACTGTCCGGTTCATCTATTGTTGTATGTTAGAAGAACTATTAGCATCAACTTGCTTGTTAGGATTATTTATCTGTATTGGAAGCAAACTATTTCTTGTTTTTTCCCATAATGCTGTTCAAGAAAGAGGAAATATGCCTACTTTCTTCGGAGTGCTTACTCAGGATGAGAAACAAAAAAGTGGAAAATGATGGATATAGCATATACGTTAAATATCCTCACGGGGGTGAGGAGCATTTGAAAAATTAGCTCTGCTTTCAACGTTACAAGTCTAATCATAGTTAGGGGAGGCTGTCGGCAAGGGCGGATCTAAGGGGGGGGCTACGGGGCTGTAGCCCCCCCCCCTTGATGCTCAGGTTTACACTGGATAAAATGGGCTTTAATTCAGCTTTATACTGGATAAAACGGAAAAATATGGTTTAGCCCCTCCCTTGATCATATCCTGGATCCGCCACTGGCTGTCGGTGTAGAGACACCTTCCAAGAGCAGTTAGAATTATCGTTTTAAACACTTGTTTTGAGTTCAAGTTAAAATATTCTGTGCTTAGGGAGAGGAATGGAGTACCTGTTAAACTTCATTTAAGTAAAATAATTACCGCATTTGTATTCTCCTTAAATAAGGCAAAGGTGAATCTGTAAGCATCATATAATGATGGGTTTAAGCCCTAGATGGCCACCACAATTCACTGTCGTTAATCATAGGCTCAAAATCGTTGTGATTCACGTCCAATTCTTGAAATAGATCGTGCAGTGTAACTTCTCATTATACTTCTTTTGAGACCAAATAAATGTAACTTTTAACTCCGAATAACATTATTACACTTTTCAGTTCAGTTTTCAGTTACCTCCCTTACGGCAGATTTATAAAGGAAGTCCCTGCGTTAGAGCCTTGTAGACTACGTCACTATATTTGTCTTAATTATTTTGAAATAAGAATATACGAGCCAAGATGGCCGAATTTGCCTGTTTTAAATAATATTTTAATTGTTTATCACACTGTTAATGTAATAAGGAAGGATTGAAAATGAAGAACAGTATATTAAGATTGTAACAAACAATAAAATTGTTCAAAGTAATGAATTGTAAATAGTAAAAATTGAATAAAAAATTACAGCAAAGCTCCCCAATACTTAGTGTTTACAGCGCCATCTCCTATCCCGTGTCTATTACACTTTTACTGTCTCTTAAGCTTATATTTAACAATAGAATTAATTGTTAATACACCTTTAGCTTTCCGCATTTAATTTACATGGATACATATTACATTAAGTAGAGCATTTCTTTTATAATGTTAGATTCTCGTATCAGCACGAAATTTGGTTCAGATTAGTCGAACCGTTTAGGAGCAGAACTAAAATTCACTTTTCAAGAAAGAAAAAAAAAAAAAAAAAAAATGGAGCTCAACTCGCTAACGTTCGCTTCGTCCCAACAGATTATCATTTATTAAATGGCGGATTCCAGTTTGTTTAACCATACGTGACCGAGTTTATCAGACACATGAGATTCTTAAAATGTTTTATAAACTCAGCAGAACACTCGTGTATTGCTTGGTTGCCCCTAAGGAAATGTGTTAATGCATATCTCATTGGAGAAGTTATTCCAGTATTTATCGACAGTGTTCATTATAAGAGTGTAAAAGTTGGATTTCATCACCTTTTGATTTTTCTGATTATATGTAAGCGTTAAACAAAAGATAAAATCATTCCATAAGAGATGAGTGGTGAACGAAGCACAAGACTTAAGCTGTGGATGAAGCAAAGTGCATAAACAAGGCATAAGCAGTGAAAGAAAGTGAATACTTAAGATATGAGTAGTGAACAGCAAGTGAACACGTAAGAGATGCAAGGTGAACAATATTAAAATGAATGTGTAAGAGATAAGTAGTAAACGAAATACATGGTAAATATCTAAGAAACAAGCACTAAACTAAGATGAACTGAACGCTTAAGCTGTGGACAAACAGAAAGTGGTTTCGTAAAAGGCAAAATGCGAAGTGTATGTCGTAAAATGCAAAATGCGAAGTGAATGCGTATGAGGTAAGCTGTGAATGATACACAAAATGAGTGGTGGATAAGGTGGAAATAACATAAAGTGAATGCATAAAAGTGAACGAGATACAAAGGGAATACATAAAAAATAAGCTGTGAAGAGAGCACAAATTGAATAGGGAAGCAAGAGGTAAATGATTAGCAAAATACAAAGTGAATTCATAAGTTAAACTAAGAAAAGTGAATGCTTACGACGAAAGTTGTGGACAAAGACAATACGAACGCGTGGTAGATAAATGAAGGAAACACAAAGTGAAAACGTAATAGAGAAGTGGTAAATGAGCACCTTTCGTTCAGCGAAGTTATTATTATTACTATCCTTTTTATAATGCAAAAACATATCAGTCTGTAATTAACACTAGTATGCAACTTCAAAACATTTATGAACAACGGACTGTATTACACTTAATTGACATACTTAGACGTTCTTAATCTTCAGTATAAAAACAAGACGCGTCATTCAGTCAGTCATGCTAATTCCAGCAAGTGTCAGTCAGGTTAACCCCTTACCGCATGTCGTGCCATATATGGCACATACCATTTTTTCACTTTAGTTTTTTTATGATTTATCAAAGGCATCAAATGACTGTTTTGTCTGCTGTGTGAGATATTGATGTGTATGAATAAGAGATTTTGGTGTCATCTGGCATGTTCTTGGTGAGTTGTAAGTGTGTCATATATGGCACTTATTTATTTCTCGTCGGAATTAAGTGAAAAATCTAAAATTCAATTTTTAATTCATTTTTCAAGTTTCCATATGAGGATTTCCAATACTGATTATTTTTTTTCGCTAAAAGAAACAAATTACGCAGAAAGGGGTTAATAGTTGTCACTAGCTGCTCTGCCTGCTACCTGAAGTCAAAAGATGCCGCTAGCGTATAGGAAATATATAGCCGAATCGAAGCTTTGGGGGGAAAGAATTAGTTATTTTAAATGAACATTGAGTGATATCTGGGGTTTCTCGTTCCCTTCTACATTCTTATGCAATGCTACCAAGGGGCCACGGTGGCTCAGTGCTAGATAGGGATGGGCACGAGCGAGTTCTAGCGAGTTTTCATTGAAACTCGACTCGACTCGAAACAGACATCTTTGAGCTCGACTCGAGAACTCGGCTCGAAAAATTTCCTCCAACTCGACTCAAATTTGACTCGAGTTTCGAGTCGAGTCGAGCCAAAACGAGCCAAATCGAGCTAAATTCTGTGTATAGTTTCAAGTACTTTCTTCAAGTATCGTACATAGCAATAGAATAATTATCAATAATACTTACTACAATACTACAACTTATTATTATTATTATTATTATTATTATTATTATTATTATTATTATTATTATTATTATTATTATTATTATTATTATTATTATTATTATTATTATACCAGTACCATGTATAAACATGAAAGTTAGGCGATTTGTATCTGAATACTAAAAACTAGTTGACTGCCGACCTCGGTAGTCGTGAAGTCTAGGAGTCTAGGAGTCGTTCACGGGGTACTGGGTTTGAGTTCCGGAGGAGCAAGTATCTGGCTCGAGCCAAAAATAGTTAAAAGTTAGAGGGTGCCGGCTAAACATGTTCAAAACTGCTCGGCTCCGGTTTAGGATTGTCAACTGCAAGAGCGGTTCGGCTCACAGCTCATTGACTATTGAGCTGAGCCAACGGCTCCCCAACCGAGCTGATGGCTCACCCCAACCGAGCCGATGGCTCACCTGAGTCGAGTTGGTGCCTCATCTCAACCGAGAAGCTCGAGCTGTTCGCTCAGTTGAACCGGGCTTCTGCTTGGGCTCAAAACTTCGACCGTGCAGGTCTCAGCCTTGATGGTAAGAACTACCACGACATTTGAGGCTGTCTCGTTATAAAAATCCATTGCCATCTTGTTAATCGAGACGAGACGAGATGTAAGCAGTGCCCCATCTCGTGAGCAACACTAAAAATATTCCACATTACTGCTTACATTTCTCATAGCTTTCGCTTTCCAGTCTAATCAGGCAATGATTTCAAAACGAGTTAAAATGAGCTAAAGGAGCGAGTCATTTTTCAAACTCGACTCGACTCGGAACTCGACTCGAGAATATTACCTTTGACTCGACTCGAAATTCGATTCGAATTCGCTTCGAGTTTCGAGTCGAATCGAGTTTTAGCTCGACTCGTGCCCATCCCTAGTGCTAGAGCGTTTACTTCTGGTGTGTGGTGTCCTTGATTCGATCCTCGGTCAAGTATGTATGTGGTGGACAATATCGTGTCGATGGGTTTTCTCGGTGTACTCCCGTTCCTTCCACATTCTCATTCCACAAATTATTATATCATCATTGACTTGTCTAACTCATTCGTCTCCCTTAGCCTAACAAGCATAATGGTGGAACGTTAAACTGACAGGTTTCGTTTCATTTCATTTTCTTATGCTACCAATCTTTCATAATCTTCATTATTAGCTCTGGCATTTCTCGTGATCATGCAGAATTTTATAGTTTCACTCTAGGTTGTATGTGTATATCTGGGTATATATACACTTGCACGCACCATCACACACACAACCTACCTCTGTAATAGTATTTTTATTTCTCAGTAACTACTGGCCGAATCTGAACCAACTTTCGTGGACAGATAGCCTATGGCCAAATGAATAAAAACTCTTATCTTTGATAACCGGGTTTGATCAGGGACGAGTTCCTAGTAGGGATGGCCAGAACCGGTTCCTGGTGGAACCGGTTTTCGGGTCTGAACGGATCCGGTTCTAGAAGATCCAGTTCTGGAAAAGGATTTTCGGATCCAGGTCTGGAACCGGTTCCGGAACCGGTTCTGAAAACCGGATCTCCAAGAACCGGTTCCCGGTTCCGCTGGAACCGAAACTTTTGACCATCCCTACGCTAAACCCAAGCTGCTGGCAGACTGAACAGTGTGCTAGATGAAATGGTGGAAGCGACAGGCAGGCACCCAGGCGGCGGCCGCTTGTCTCATTTGGTTAAATAAACTGGGTAACTGGCAAACTCATTGGCTAAACAGGCAAAGTGGCCAACTCATTTGGCTAAACACCCACTGGTGGACCTATTTTTTTCTGGAGGCACAAGCGGGTCTGGGCGGGGAGGGCACAAGCGCATGGCCCTCTTTGCAGTGTTTTGAAGATGAACTTTGTGCCTCTTTTACGGGTCTTTGGGGCTTTTTCAGATCCAGGTCTGGAACCGGTTCCTAAGGACCGGTTCTGGAACCGGGTTTTCGGACCCAGGTCCGGAACCGGTTCCAGAACCGGTTCTGAAAACCGGATCTCCGAGAACCGGTTCCGCCGAAACCGGATCTTTGTGGCCATCCCTAGTTCCTAGGCTAGGTTCGGTTCGGTCCGACTAGCCTCGCATGTGGTACTTTATTTCTCGGTAACTACTAACCGCATCTGAATGAAATTCTGTTGGCAAGAAGCTAATTTCTAAGGAATAAAGATCGCTATATTTAGTAGTCGGGCTCGGCTAGGGCTCGACTCGCCTTGAATGTGGTGCTTGATTTCTCGGTAACTATTGGCCGGATGTGAACCAAATTTTATGAGCAAATAGCATATGGTCTAGGGGGAAAAAGCACCATATTTTATGGCTGGGCTCGTCCAGGGACAGGCTCGGTTAGACTCATCTCATCTTGTGTGTAGTACTTTATTTCTCGGTAACTACTGGTCAGATTTAGTGGGCAAATAGCCCATAGTCAAGTGAATTAAAAATACTATATTTGGTGGCCCGATTCAGGTAGTCTCAGCTTGCCATTGTGCTTTATTTCTCTCTAACTGATGGCTAGATCTGAACCAAATTTCCAAGACGAGGTCGGCTCGATAACAGAGGCTGTGTTCACAGCTTTGCACACTGGAGTTTTAGAGTTTGGCTCATTTCAACTCATTATTGATTTAAATTTACATACACACCACAAACGTACACAGGCACACACCAGTCACGATACCAAGGGGGACTACGCTTGTCCTCCCAGAAATGTACTGTACGTGAAGTAAAATAAGACTATACATTTCGGTGTACAAAAAAAAAAAAAAAAAAAAAGCCTCAAAACGAAAAATGTTCTGGCATTCATCTTTCTCTCAAGAAATTACAATTGGCGTAGCCACTAACACACACTTAGAGTACAAAAGAATGAGTATGGAATGTACATTACGCACAAAAAATGGATAAGTTTGACACGGTTTATGACTTATGACTGTTTTCTGATTTTAAACATAAAACTATATCAATTTATCCATTTCATTTCTTTCTCTCACTATGCGTGTGTGTTTGTGAAATCGTTTGATGAATAAACCACACTTGTTCTGCATAAACAATATACATTACCACAAAATACAATAAAGAATATCTTTAAATATTTTTCCAATTGTGTGGATATTTTAATGCATTATCATGTGCCTTGGGAGACGTTTCTTCTGTATATAATAATTTTATGACTTCCGAAGCTTTTGTTCCCATTTGTTCACATGAGTGCGAAAAATTCATTGCAGTTAGCAACAGTGCGCAACCCTATTTCTGCTGCCATCTGCTTTAATTTCAGTTCGATTCTTATAAAAATGACGAGCAGACAGCGTAGTAAACAGTAGTTGTGTTTTGGTGCGTGTGGGATGTACTTCGCATCAATCGGATTTGAGTGAAAGGGGCGTGTCTATATTGGACTTTTCTTTCGTTAAAATGAATGCAACGTCCTCTTTATCGGCTGTGTTTAATATCGTAAAGTTGACGTGTAAATCACAGGCCATTATTCGTACGGGGATATGCCATTTATTCTCCGCAGCTACATCAGAATGTCACATGTTCCATCGGAGGTTATTTTATAATATGCCTTGTACTTTCCTAAACTACCATGTTAACGCGATTTGTAAGCAGTACAATAATTTCGAACTTGTGCATGATGTACTGTTGCCCAAAACGTCTGTATTATCGCAGCTAAGTAATGTGAAAGTCCCACAGTTGCAGCAAGTGGCTACGATTAATACATCCGCGTCAATTACAGAAAGTGGTAAGCCTTCATTCAAACCCCCATTGAGTAAAAGCCAGGCTCATGATCTCGTTTTACGTCTAACTGAGGAAGAACGACAAGCACTATTTGCAGCCCTACAAGAGTTTCAGTCCGAAGAATTACGCCAAGAATACCAAGGTAATGTATTGATAAAAACAATATTTTTTTTAAAATAGCTTTTTTCTTTTGAAGGTATATTTTCCTTGCACTAAACTTTTAAACTTAATATACAGTATTTGTATAATTCTTTGTGCATTCTTTAAAATCTTGTGCCTAACTATAAACACTATTGTCTTAAATTGTGTATACATTTTTCTTTGGTAAAGTTAGGGTTGTCAGAGACTCCGATATAAATTCTGACTTTTTTTTTTAAAGTATTGCTTTAGAGATATGTACGAGTCTCCATTGTATTTATTTTACATTATAGAATCATATATTGGACCATATTTTGCTAGGAAAATATCAAAACATAATTGTATACTATTGCAAAGTAAATGTGATTGTCTATTAGATCAGTGAATGGAGGGATAGGGTTAGTTCATAAATTGACCATCTAACACCAAACTATTTTATTGTATTAAGTAAATATTGTCCAGGAAAGTTTATTCAGAAAAAAATAAAACGGAGATAGTTTTGGAACTGGGGAGCCAGTACAAAGTTAACCTAACCTAACCTGAACCAACGAAATAAAAATACAGAAAATATACTTAAAAAATTTTAACTAAAAAAAATCTGGCTCCCCACATCCAAAAATATGAAAACGGAAATAGTGGGGTATTGATACGGACGATTTTCATTACGTAAACTGTAGATGTCATTTTATGCAGAGTAAGCTTTAAAATTGAAGAGAAAAATAAAGGAAATTATTTATTTATAACCCGTTATGCCAAAGGAGACGGATAATTAATGAAAGTGAATGAATTTGAAAATTGGTGGTATGATAATGTAGGAAAAAGGGATAATCCTCAGGATACCCTACAGACACATGCTCATAAACAAACTCACATGGCTAGGGATCGAACCAGGGGCCAGTATCATCATAGGTGAAAGTTCTGGCACCCTGTCTCGTTAAAAATTTTAGGGTTGAATTGGCCTATAGATAGATATAGATATAAAGCTTTAAAATACCTTATTCCGACCCTGTAAGGCAAAGACCACATTTCCCAGTAACAAAACCTGACAACCCTAAAATTAGGGACGTTGAGTATATGCTCCATCAATTTTTAGCCCATAAATTTATTTATGTGTAATATTTTTGTTGTTTTTCTTTAAGACCAACATAGACTTTAATTGTTTGATTTAAAGCTACTGGTTTTATTTTCTCTGTAGCCTATTTAAAATGTTCCTTGCATTGTGAAAATTAAATTATGTTCTCGATATTTGTAAGTTTAATTTTATTTAAGCAATATTAAATAGATACAAAAAATACAAAATTCATTTTCACAAAGCAAGATGCATTTACCGTACGTATCCTTGAAGAAAGAAAAATCAAACTATTAAAATTTATGTTCATTAAAACACAAAATTACTTCTTCATGTTAATCAATGGGCTTAAAAGAAACAATGATGGCGAATGTACTTATCATGCTTAAATAGTAGATTTAAATATGTTTTTTTTTTTTTTTTTAATCAAAATTTTCTTTAGGCACAAGGTATTACTTTTTCTCCAAAATTGGATCTGCAGTCTCCATGATCTTACAAAGTTCTGTTGAGATCTTTTTTAAGATATCGTTATATTATGTATATAATTAAAATAAGGTTAATTTTTCCTGCCTTTTTTATTTTAAAAATTTTAATTCTAAATTCACCGTCCTGGGTCTCGTGTTGATTACATATCGAAATATTCATAAATAAATTACCAATCACATTGAGAGTGAATCGTTAATTTTGTAATATAAAATCTTAAAATTGTTATTATTATGTGGTACAGAAAATTCCATATGTTTCAATAATATGAAGTCCGTTAGACTAAGTTTATATGTCAAAATTAGAAAAAAACAAATCGGACACACTTTTAAAGATATATTTAATGTAAGGAGACGGGCCATTAGATTAAGCTTGTTAAATGGGATCTATAGATGCCTATCCAATTCCGAGTTTGTCAGAAGAAAGGCTGTTTGGATTATTGGATCTTCCTTTGCGAAAAGGGTAAAGAACTGGGGACGTGTGTCTGGCTCCTAATATCGCCAGACTCCCTAATTATACTCACAATACACGTAGTATAAATTGTGATATTGATATATTTGACATATCACTGGCAATATTCTTAAAAGCCTGTTTCTGATTTGAACATTGTTACTAGGATTAACTTTCTCTTGTTCATTAATTAATAAACTAGTCCTAGATCTACGTTATTTGGTTTCTTTATAATAGAACACAGTTTCTATTGACTGCAGTGATAACGACAAAGTTGTGTTCAAAACATTCAAGAATTTCCTGAATGTTGATGACTTCTTTGTACACAACTTGGAAATAGTGTCCTGTAGTAAGAAAGAAAATACATTAGAAATGGCCAACTGTTGATTTTGGGCTTATTTGCATTTATACTTTAATAGTTTGCATAAAACAAAACAAAAATATAAAAAGGCAAGAAATAAACTTTAAGTGTCTGTAATGTAGAAGTTGCAGAATTTGAGAAAAGATTACGAAAAAAAGTGTTTCTTTCAGAGTTATCCGTTAGTATTAAAATCTAGAAGTTATTTTCTAATTTAGATTATTTGTTGAATAAATCAGAAGATAAAAGCACAGTATTTTAGTATGTGATATTTATTTTTCGTACAGAATATTATTCACTGCTTTTCCCTTCAACTTTCACAAAGAATTTCAAATTATGAGTCTGAGAGTATGAAATATTTCGATTACTCGAAAATCCATAAAGAATTGATGAAATGTAATTATTATTATCTTTTTGTGACTGAAAACCTTTCTTAAACTTTGATGCAATTCTTATTAGCAGAATTTTATTATTTGTAAAGTAGCCTTCTTTGTAAAACAAAATTCAGCGAGAATGTCATACGAAAATATACGTATAAAGGAGGATCCATTGTTGTAATAAAACAAGTAGTTATTAATATAACTCAGCAATATCCTTCACTGGAAAAGAAGAAGAAATTTTGTTGTAACAATTATTCGAATATATCTGGCAACTTAATACTTGTAAGCAGGATAAAAGTTCGGGAGGACGTCATCTCCTCACTTACAGAAAATATCTGAGGCGTCTCCTCACTTTCTGAAAAATTTACAATGGGCAAAGATAGGCATGGAGGACGGTGTGACGTCATGCGTATCCCTACCTTTTCATATCCACTTTTACCCCTGCTTGTAAGAATAGGTTATTTGAATAAACAGACAATTGTTCGAATAATGAACAGTTGAACGAAGGCTTGTTCGAATCATCATTCAAGTAACAATGCGTTAATAATTATTTGAATACTTATTCAAATCATGCAAATTCAAATAACTATTCTAGCATCTGATGATTGTTCAAATAATTTAAGTAACGCACATTTGTTTATATAGTTAATCAAGTAATGAATAGTTGTTCGAATAATTATTCAAGTAGTGAACAGTTGTTCGAATAATTATTCAAGTAGTGAACAGTTGTTCGAACAACTATTCAAGTAATGAACAATTGTTCGAATAATTAGTCAAGTAGCGAACACTTGTTTGATTGACTATTCAAGTAATGAACAGTTATTCCAATAATTATTCACGTAACGAATAGTTGTTCGAATAATTATTCAAATAGTGCACATTTGTTTGAATAATTATTCAAGCAGCGAGTAGTTGTTCGAATAATTATTCAAGTAGTGAACAGTTATTCGAATAATTAGTCAAGTAATATACATTTGTTTGAATAATTAGTTAAGTAATGAATATTTGTTTGAAGAATTATTCAAGTAGTGAATGGTTGTTCGAATAATTCAATAATGAATAGTTGTCCAAATAATTATTCAAGGAGTGAACAATTGTTCGAATAATTGGTCAAGTAATGTACATTTTTTGAATTAGTCAAGTAATGAATAGTTGCTCAAATAATTATTCAGGTAGTAAACAGTTGTTCGAATAATTCAATTAATGAATAATTGTCCAAATAATTATTCAAGGAGTGAACAGTTGTTCGAATAATTAATCAAGTAATGTACATTTTTTGAATTAGTCAAGTAATGAATAGTTGCTCAAATAATTATTTAGGTAGTAAACAGTTGTTCGAATAATTCAAGTAATTAATAGTTGTCCAAATAATTATTCAAGTAGTGAACAAGTGTTCGAATAATTATTTGAGTAACGAGTAATTGTTCGAATAATTATTCAACTAATGGACAATTATTCGAATAGCTATTCGAGTACGAAATGAATAATTATTCTTGAATAATTGTTCTTGAATTCAGTTTTTTGAATCAACATTCAGTCATACGAAAAATTCTTTGAGTAACTGTTTCAAGTAACAAATGATTTTTTGATCAACTGACCGTTGAATCAACATTTTTTTAAACACTTGTTCGAATAAATAATCGGATAATGGGAGAAAATTTTCTTTGAAGAATTATTGAAATAATTTTACATTCTAATATTAATTAATGAAATGAGAAAAAAGTGAAAATCTACTGAAAACTGAAGCATATGTCATGTTGTATTTACCGGATATAATTGTGTTAATACCCGAAAGGAAACGAAAGAAAACAATGTTTAATGGTTTACTAAATTACGTTCATAAGCGCGAAACGAGAAACTATCCACGGTTTGTATAACAACCGGTAATATACTTCGGAGAAAATTGTAACAGAAAAGGATCAAATTTTAACGAAACCACTTTTTTTTTTTTTTTTTGACTGAGAACAATAGAACAAAGACAACAGGGAGATCTACCTGAGAAAATGGCCAAATTGGTGCCACTGGCATTTTTTTCCTATGCAAAATCTACAAAACTATATGGAGGTCCGTTCATTGTAATCCGCTTTCTCGTCTCGAAAAGATATCCCTGAAAGTGCAATCTCGTCTCAAAAGCGTTTCTATTAGACGAGCTATATCCTCGTGGCTCCGTATGTAAATTGACTTATAAGTTCTGTTATTTATTAAGAGTCTTCATCCCGGCGAAATTAAAATACCTCAAATTTTACAGTAATTATGTGATACCTTCAAATAGATAAAAGATAAAATTGAAATATGGAACAAGAGCTCCCTAGACAATATTATTTTGCGTGAGGTACCGTTATCACAAGTCACCTAGTGGCTTTCCGTTTTCAGCTGTTTAGAAACGCGAAAATAAATGCCGATTTTCAAAATGGCTGGAAATCGAAAGCAGACAAGCGAGTCGTGATAACGGTATCTCATGTAAAATAATATTGTCTAGGGTGCTCTTGTTCCACATTTCGATTATCTTTTATCTATTTGAAGATATCACATAATTACTGTAAAATTAGCGGTATTTTAATTTCGCCGGGATGAAGACTCTTAAATTTATTCAGTTACAATTCTGCACTAACTATCGAGTAAAATTAAATTGTATTTTAATTTGTTCTGTTCAAGGATATGAAATCAGTGTTGATAATTCGACAAAATATGCATAAAATTATATTTGCTTCCTTTATGAAGCGCATGAAATTTCCAATTACTGGCATGAATTATTATTATATACAGAGATAGGGTTTGGGTTACCATGACGACCAGGTTGCAAACTTTGTCAATACAGTTAAATTTTTGATGCTTTGCGTTTTGTCCTGATGTGGCCAGTCAAGTTGATCTATACTGTTTTAGTTGTATTTGCATCGTTGCTTTTTGTGAGTCTGTGGAAAATGCCATTCGTTCATGCTACTGATGTAGTAGCATGGAGAAATCAGAACAAAGTTCAGTAATTAAGGCAGGTTTTGGATTTTTTTTAACGAGTCAAGTAATATTGATTGTTGTATCCTGGCATTAAAAAAAAAAAAAAAAAAAAAAAAAAAAAAAAAAAAAAAAACATGGAAAGTACACACTTATAAAAATTAGCAATAAAGTAGTATAACTTAAAATTCATGAGTACTATTAAAATGACATAGATGGTTCTGAATTATTCATGGTGGAGAATTAGTGACGATAAGTCCAGATTCGAGATGAAACTAGAAATCTCACTACACTTGTATGCAACACTAGTTGCAGCCAGGGGCGGATCCAGGACCGACTTCTGGGGGCGGTGGGTTGTCATACTGCTACTTTTAAGGAGTCCAAACTTTGGGATGGGTTTTATTTATATATATATAAAATAAGAAAATTTCCTTTCCTGGGGGGGGGAAGTGATTGCCCCGATCGCCCCCTGGCTCCGCTCCTGGTTGCAGTGCCGGATTGTGAAAGTAAAAACTGGGGGCAGGCAGAACCCAGACTATAGGTATGAGTTTACTATAAACTTTCAAAAATATATAAATACGAGGGAAGATCGGAAAGTAACACACAATATTTTTTTTCAAACAAAGTTGAATATGTACCAAACCAAACCAAACAAAACACAAATGAACTTACATCTTTGATCTACTTTTCTACGTAGTCACCAAGTTTCTCAACACATTTCTCCCAGCGTGGTACTAGTTTTCAAGATTCCCTGTTCGTAGAAGTCCGTTTGGTTGGGGTATAGCCATCTGCGGACTGCTAATTTCACTTCCGCATCTGTCGCAAAGTGTTGGCCGGCCAGGAATTTATTCATGAGATCAAAGAGATGTAAGTCCGACGGTGCCAGGTCCGAACTGTACGGAGGATGTTCGAGCACCTTCTACCCAAATTTGTTGAGTTTCCCACTGACAGGAGCAGCAACGTGTAGACGGGCATTGTCATGAAGAAATTTGACACTGTCAGCATTAATGTTGCGGCGTTTGTCACGAACGGGACGACGCAACTTAACCGAAGTTTTAATGTAGGCTGCAGCATTTACAGTGGTCCTATGTTCAGCAAAGTCCACCAATAACATGCCAAACATATCACAGAACACTGTCACAAGCACTTTCCTCGCAAATTGAGTCACCTTAATTTTTTTTCGTACTAGAGAACCAGCATGTTTCCACTCCATAGGAGCCTGCTTGGTTTCGAGCGTGTAGTCGTACGCCCACGACTCATCACAAGCGAGCACTAACTTTACGGAATTGCAACGTGGAATGAAGAATGTCGTACACCACACCATAGGAAATGTTGAACTTCTGAGATAAGGTTCGCAGGTGCACACGCCGGTCGTTCAAAATTGCTGCCTCGATGGCGCGGATATTCTGCGGTGTTGAAGCTGTTACCGGCCGCCCGGAGCATAGCGCATCACTAAGGTTCTCACGGCCCTGTTCAAAGAATGCACACCACCTGGAGACATTGCTACGATCCATACGGTTCCATACATGCCACGCATGTCGCTGTGTATTTCACATTTGGTGTATGTCCTTTTGCCCATAAAAGTCTAACCACATCTCGCTGCTCTTCACACTAGGGACACAGCTCTTCCAATAAAGAAATATACACTTTTCGAGTCGATACATCACTTTCACAGCACATTTTCGAGACGACACAGTCTCAAATCTTGTCTCATGTGCATCGCTACTTCACACAGTAACATTCGCGCCATGTTTGTTTTGTAGTTCAGGCTTCTCTCGTTAGAGCTGCACAATAGAACAAAATACCCTCTATAGCGCAAACTTCAAACTCTCTCATCGTGCAGTTTCACTGTTCCAGCTGCAATACGTGGGGAGAAAAAAATATTGTAAATTACTCGTACTTTCCGATGTGCCCTCGTAATAACTTAATTTTTTTGTCACTCAAACAAAAAGAGGGACCTGGCCCCAGCTCCGGACTGACTAGTTGACCCAGGTCTTAGATCTCAGAAACTGTCCTAGTGTTACATGATTTATAGTACGAAGACTATAATTGATGAAGTGATTGTGCGAACACAATAAAGGGCATTTAACAACGCTTAAAGATGCGCTAGTCATTATACAATATATTCCAATAATAAATATGGTTTATGTACCGTTTTTTGATAATATAGCTGGCCGAGGGCGGAACAACTAGTTTAGATAACTTTGAGAGTTGAAAGGAAAAGATTTACAGCATTTAATTAGTTTCAGACATACTTCATTCAAAAGTTTTGTATTATATTTATGTGCATGTTGAATCGTGGGTTTAGTACCTTTATATTCATTGAAGGATTGTAGTCTTTAGCAAATCGGCACTTACTGATGCGAGCCGCAAAATGCAGTGACTGATAAGGCGCGTGAGGTGCCAGGCATAGCACTTTGTTTATATCAATGGTTCTCAACTTAACTCCTATCACGACCCCCATTTTATCCCATTCTCTTGCCAGCGACTCCCTTATAATTTCTCCTAACCGGCATAACCGTGGGACGTAAAACTTAAAGATTTCATTTCATTTTTTCCCTTATAATTTCTGGTTTGTAATAAGCTTGTGTGGGATTTTTAATATATTTCTTGCGGAGATCTCACGATAGTAGAATCCATTTCTTCTGTATACTGGATACAGTAACTTCCTAAAAGCGACTGGATTAAAACCAAATTTGGTGAATTTATTCATATTACAAATATCGAATCCGATCCGTCATACTGTTTCAAAATGGAGGCCGTTTTAAAATTTAAAAAAAAAAAAAAAACTTCAAAAATTCCCTTAATTTTAGGTCATATGATAAAAAAATAAAGTGATTTCTAATTTTGATGTTTTAAAAACAAAGTTGGACAGTTGCTTAAAGAGTTATTGAGTATTTTGATAATATGCTTCACGAAGATTGAACTCGACATTGCCGCACTACTGAAATCACACCATGCTCAGGTATCTCATTAGCTTTCAATTTTAATTCAATATGCAGTTCTCATTAGTTTCATATCATACTTCTTTCATTTAAATTGATTTTCAAACAACTCTGCACCTGTTGAAAATGTTTAGTAGACCTATTTTTTGTTGTTCTTAACAGTATGTATAAAAATAAAAATATGCCTATCAGAACAAAATTCAAAATAATATTTTCCGGTATTAGATTTTAATTATATTCATCTCTTTCGCTCTTGTTCGCGACCCCCGTAGGGGTCGCGCCCCTCAGGTGGAGAAACTCTGGTTTACATAATAATTGATGCGATTTGCTGGACGCAGCGGTAGCTTCACACACGAGCATCCGTATTCTTTTATAAAAATATGGTACAAAAAAAATCAATAATGTGTAGGCTATTTTGTTTGTTCTCATGACATATTGTTCCCAAATTTTCTTCTGGATACGATTTTATAAGCTAAATGGCTTCTCATGTATGTAGTATAGATTTTTATTGATGTGACATTATTGTACTCTCAAAGTTTTATTTACATTGCAATATGGTGTATGCTGTATTGCATTTCCAGGTGTGTTCGTACGGTTTCTTGCTCATAATCTCCAAAACAACCCCTACAGGCATTTCGTTTTAATTGGTCAGATGATGGATTTTGGTGTTAATATACTCAGACCTTGGTTGACTTTGTAGTGCGTTTAAACTTTGTGATAGTAGAAGCAGATTGAGGTTTGCTTTTTGTTCTCCCAAAAGGCATTAACTTTGAACAAGTTAGACTATCTACCTTCTGGTCTCTTGTGACACCAGAGGGAAGCTTTGCAGTATTTAGAACCAACTAACTAGTGCCCAGTCAGCTTTCCTTGTTTACGATGTACGGAAATTACAAGATAATCCACGTTTACAGATGTAGCCGTAAGGGAGAATTTTGTAGTTGAGGCAATGTTTTGTTCGTTCGATGATATGTTCTAATTATGTGATTTTTTTTTCTTTTTTTCTGTTTAGTGTCTGATGTCATCAGGGATTTCAGTTTATAAAAAAAGTGGGCTGTTCTAAAGAGTGTTTGTCGGCAGAATTTGCTTTGTCAGTTATTGAATTATTCTGTAATTTAATTATTCAAAATAATACCTATTATATTCAATACAGAGGTGCCTAATACAGAGTGTTTCAAAAAAGAATGACCCAATTTCATAAGGCTATATGTTTTATATGAGTGAAGGCAAGTTGCTGGTTCAGGTGGCTGTTGGTAGAAGCCCCCGTAATGTATTGTATTGCAGATAATACTCAAACTCATTCCATACTCGTGCGAGCATGTGTGGCCCTACTGCAGCCACTGCTGTTGCTATGCAGTGCCGTAGTTCGTCGGAAGGAGAAGCACATAGGCGGAGTCTTTCACAAACCCTCACACAAGGATCATACTGGATATTGTACTAATGAGCGAATTTACTAACTATTCCCTGTTCAGCGTAAGCTCTAAACTCCGATAAACAAAATATTTGTATCCTTCCGCTTGACACAAATACGATTGGCTAGTGATGTATCACTCCCACTCCCCAAGGGGAGGAGCAAATTATACACGTGCATTTTGACAATACTGTCTCGTGTTGTCCAGATACTTATAGCAGCAGCAGAAAAGAAAGAAAAAAACTCGAAAGATTAAAAAAATATTTGAATGTCGTTGATAAACAATTGTTGATTAGTGAGTAAAAGTTTCACAACAACACTCGCGGAACCGGATTCATGCCAGCCGCCTTTGAGGCTTGAAAGCAAAACACGCGTTCACAGTTGAATTGGCGCCATAATTATTGCGCATGCTTGGTGTTTGTTTGCATTGTTTCATTAACCACACTGGATTGCAGTTTTATTAGATAATCTGTATTATATTTTTGTCATTTATAACAATGTAGCAGATTTATATGGAGCTTCATAGTAAAAATAATAACCAAATCATATGAACTATTTTGCGGAGGAGTACAAGCGTCGTTAGGCCAACAGCAAATCAGCGAGATTTAGTTTCTCGAGGTTTTGTTTATCGCAGTTTAGAGCTTAGGCCGAACAGGGTTCAGCTGTACTAGAGAGACTTCTATCTATAACCATGTGAACCAGGAACTTGCAACTGGACCCATGGGGGAAATTTGAGTCTCAATGTGTGTTTCAAAATTTTTTACGAAGTTCTATCTTCATTCATGTATATATATATATATATATATATATATATATATATATATATATATATATATATATATATATATATATATCTTTATGAAATAGAGCTATTCTTTTTGAAACACCCTGTAGATAAGATTGAGAGTCTGGAAGATTATGCTTGAGTTTGAATTAGGCGTGTAGCCGGAATAGTAAAACAGTGGGGGCGTACAGGAGATTGATTGAGTTCACCTTACATTCATAATATCTAAGCGCATTAATTCTGTTACAGTGAAACCTCTAAATAACGGGAACGGATAGGATATGGTTCTAAATTATGGTGGTCGATTACAGAGAAGGTACGCAAATTTAAATTACTTTTAGCTCATGTGATAATTGTGTACAATGCACAGTAAGTACATTAGTCATAAATGTAAATAGCCTATAGACTAATATTAGGGATGGTACCGAGACTGAGATTTGTGTCACTTCGAGATCAGACCAAGATCGAGACGGGTGTTTATAAGTCGAGAGGAGATCAAGATTCAACGTATCCAGACTTGCTCGAGACGAGACCAAGCTGAGGCTTGATCTCGTCTCGAAAAAATTACTGAATTTTTTTCTACTAGAAAAAATTCATTCCATTGTTAAGTTGTGTGTAAGATTGTGGAACGATTGGTCTTGGATGATCGCTGTTATAGGCGTATACATGACAAAAATTTTCAGGAATTTTGTTGTAGCTTTTTAATATCACAATATAAGTAGGCACCTTCGAAACACACACTTGCTCTACCGCCCTGCTATTGGAGGAAACACCGACGAAAGACCTTCTGAAATTAGCCATCACCAGGGGCGCAGATTTCTCTGTAAATTTGGGGAGGCCCATTCAGATGCAGAAGGTATATAAATGAGGATTTTAAGACAAATTGCACTCAAATTATGCCAAATAGTATATTCATAAATACAATAGGGAGCCCACATGAGCTTTCGGGGGGGGGGGAAGGGGGCCAGGATCGGCAACCTTGGCCATCGCATGGGTTTTGATTTCTTCTACGTGGAGAAACGGGTATCTTCGAGTCTTACCTTTAGCTTTAGGAAGAGCCCAAAATCTGTTTTTAAGGATAAGGCTATCAACTGTCTCTGAAGCATATTTCTCCCAATTTGAACATTAACTTGATGTTTAGAGTGTTGCTCGAACTGCGACATTGCCCAACTGATCACCACGTCGCACACAGCCTGTTGTGACCTGTTCACACTTGTCAAACACTGAATTAAGGAACCTAAGGACTTCACTGTATAGACCTAATATTCATTGTGATTGCGTTATAAATGCCAAGCCTACAATAACATTCCGGGTACTTTTTGACTGTTCTTCGTATATAAATATAGGCGTACACAGAATGCAGAAGAGAAATTTGCATAATATCACTCCTTTTTATGACTTAAGAAATATTGTTTCTGATTCATTCATTCGTTTCAGTGGCTGATGACAGTTACAAGAATTCCCTTTTTCAGCCTTGATGCAGTGTCTGCATCCTAAATGTGTAACTCTGTTGCGTGTGTGTGTGTGTGTTTCTTAATTTTATTTTTAGACTGTTTGAAGATTTTGAGCTTCATCCCAAACAAAAGACAGCAAAGTAATATCTCTTGTAGATAATGTTGGGCATTAATCTTCACTTCTAATGTTCTTCATAATACACTCACATTGAAGGATTTTTTTTTTTTTTCAGCAAAGTTCCCTTAATAATCACAAAATTACTATCATAGAAGTTGTAATATAGTCCTTTCTGGTAGCTACCTGTCTAATCTTGCTTCATTTGTGCAGAATTTGTAACTCCTCAGAAAATATGTATTAATTATTCGACAAATAGTCGTTTGCGTTGTGTGTTGTAACTTAAGCCACATTTTAGTAAAAATCAGTCATATGCCTCTAGTATTTTGTAACACGGCTAACTGAAATTATATACTTCAGGATACGTTAAGTTGATTTTGAGTTTAATGTCCCGTTCAGCAGCGAGGCTATATGAGACGTGGACCTACTGATTAACGTGGAATGCGAACCACATGAGCTCCCGCCGGGAATCGAACCAGGGCCTCCCACGCCAAAGTTTAGAAAGTTTTGCTAAAAAAAAACAACAACAATAACAACAACAACTTTGCATGTGAAATGTGTGAGGCAAGAACGTGGTAACCCACAATTTTACTATTTGAAGAAATTAGAGGTTTTCTGTTGCATAATTCATTTTCAAAGTCGGAAAGCTGATTTTTCAGATAAGACTATACAGGGTGGCCCAAAAGTAGGTATACACCCCTACATTGATCAAGTATAACATTCTAGTCTATGAGTTTATTTGCTTCGGTTCTTCCGAGCTTAAGAAGTAAGTAAAAAGGCTTTAAGAACAAATAATAAGGAAACTAAGTCTACTTGATGGATAACAATAAGAAATGATATAAAATGCAATACTGTACTGTATACCTACTTTTGGGCCAGCCTGTACATGAAGGATTAAGCGGACAAGGTTAAACGAAGCGGTATGCGTTGCTCTCTATCGGGTGCTGCAAAACGCAGCAATTGCAAAATTGTGAGTTACCATGTTCTTGCCTCACACCCTTAATTTCACGTTTAGAGATTGCATTTTCCCGACTACTGTTATTATTATTATTATTATTATTATTATTATTATTATTATTATTATTATTATTATTATTATTATTAATAATAATAATAATAATAATAATTCATTTTGCCTCAAAACAAAAGAAGAAGTGCTTTTAAATTCGAAACCAGATCAAAAACATAAAACGAGTCGACAAATTTCACGAGTCTTGTAGATAGCACTAGTTCACTCGAGTCTTAGATCTCAAGCACTGTTTGGAAAATGAGAATCAAAAATGAAAGACATATTTTTCAGTTTTAACGTCCCACGATTATGCCCTTTAAGCTAAGGGACACAAATGATTAAAGCAGGTGAATGTTGGTGTTTTTACATACAAGTGATCATCAAAATTTATGTCATTAAGGGGGCAGACTACTAAATATTTTTCAAAAGCTAACAATTTTTCTTTTGCCAGTTTTTCGTAAGTGAAAAGAGATAATGAAATGTATCTTACCTCAGTAATAGATAATGTTACTCTACACCCGAAAATACAAATCGGAAGAATTTTCGTTATTGACATCCATAGAAATTACAATGTGACCAGAATTTGAATTACCCAAAAATCTAGGTGATGGTAGCGACTAGAAAAATAAACTCAACGGTAAATGATGACTTATCATGTTATCTGTGTTCCTTGTTAAGAACTTTCTAAATAATATTTGTATTTTAATTCTACTGTTTATTAAAATAATTTATTTTGTACCCTTTATAAGAAAATAAATACAAATATTGTTTAAAAAGTAGTTAACAAGGAACACAGACAACATGATAAGTCATCAATTGCCGTTGAGTTTATTTTTCTAGTCGCTGCCATAACCTAGATTTTTGGATAATTCAAATTCTGGTCACACTGTAACTTCTATGGATGGCAACACTGAAAATTCTTCCGATTCGTATTTTCCGGTGTAGAATAACATTATCTATTACTGTGGTAAGTTACATTTCATTATCTCTTTTCACTTACGAAAAACTGGCAAAAAAAAAAAAAAAAAAAAAAAAGATAGCTTTTGAAAAATATTTAGTAGTCTGCCCCCTTAATTCAGATTTGAAAATGAGAGCTGCCTCGTCGACCAGTTTAGTTGCATCCTTTGTACATATTTATTTATTTATTTATTTATTTATTTATTTATTTATTTTTAGAGTTAAACGTCCCACATTTCTGCTTTGGAAACGAAAGGAGATGAAAAATGAATTATTATTGTAATTAAATGAACTATGAAAGAACAATACATTTCAGCAGTGGTTCCAACCTAAAGGGCATGATGAGCGACCAAGTGGAGCAAGCTACAGACAGAAATGAACTAACATCGTATTTATAAATTATACGAATGTTGTTAACAAAAGAGGCCTTATGTTAAATACTGTACAAACACAAAATAACTCATGAATATAAGTTGTAGTTTCATTAAGAACAAAGCTTGTAAAAGAGTAATATTGCAGTACAGTGTTCGTCGATGTCTTGCTGGAAATCAGGCCAGCAACCAGCCACAGAGGTTTGGGGAGTCATGAATTTTTTAGGGGGGGCAAGTCATTATAAATTCTCTTAAATTTAGCTAAATTGTGTTTTTTTAAATTAATAATAGCATTTTGTGTTAAGGTCTGGAGGGGCCACGAAAAGTTCAGGGGGGCCAGGCCCCCTAGCCCCTTCTAGTTGCGGACCTGCTGGAAATGAATATAAATTACGAGATTATTATTATTATTATTATTATTATTATTATTATTATTATTATTATTATTATCACGATAATCATATCTGTTGTGCTGTATGGTTGGGAAACATGGTCGCTTACTCTGACACGTGTGAGAGGGAAGGATGCAGGATGAAAATATTTGCAAACAAAATCCTGAGACGAATATTCAGACTCAAGAGGAACGGGAATGGGAAATGGCGGAAACCTCATAACGAGGAACTGAACAATTGTATAGCTTTTACCAAACATTGTTGGGGTCATCAAATCTAGGAAGCTTAGTTGGGCAGGTCGTGTAGCCAAAAGGTAAGAAATTAGGAACGCTTTCAAAGTTTTAACTGAATGTCCAATCCGGAAACGACCATTAGGAAGACCTAGGTGTAGATAGAAGGATACTATTAAGACAATGGCGTATACAGGTTTGCTGGCTTGGGCTACCACTAACTTTATAACACCTGTGCATTAATAATAATAATAATAATAATAATAATAATAATAATAATAATAATAATAATAATAATAATAGCTCTCCCTCTTTGGAGTAACGAGTAATTGCTAGAGAGCCTGGTTTCCCTTTAGTTACGCCTATGCTCGTCGTGCTGGTCTAGTCGCTAGCGCGCGTCCCTTGATGGACATGATTCCGGATTCATTTCTGGAGGAAGAGTGTTGAATGCATTACAATGGTTAGTGTTATAAATTAGTTACTTACCTATTAATATTTGATTTCTAGGGGTCTTGTTTGGTACAATCCGCGGCAAAAAACCTGCAACATGAGCATATAAGTTTATTGTGAAATGACGAAGTCTTTTGCTCCAAAATAAGTGTGCACGGGAGGAGGCCGAGGTTTATCCTGGCGTGATTCGTTCCACTTAGACGTTATGTTAATTCCCTGTGCTGTTAGGCGTAGTTTCACAATAAACTTACATCCTCATGTTGCAGGTTTTTTTTTGCCGCGGATTGTACAAAAATGCCTTGAAGACTTCATCGTTAAGGCTATAGTTGGACTTCTTCGGAAGTTTTTGAAAAATTATGTTTTAGTCGGCATTAGCGCTAAACCAAATAAACGTTCCTGTGTCTGAGGTGATCGACAATAGGATTTTGTCCTCTTCAGCGCATAAAACGTTCCTTCAACGGATGTTGATGTATCAATCAGAATTATTGTCAGAATTAAAGCAGCTAACTTAACTTCAGGGATCACTTGATTTAACTTGTGGTAAATAGTTGACAATATTCGATTGACAAGTTTGTTGAAGAAAACAAAGGCTTCTGCTTAATATATTACACTTACCTCATTTTTCAGTCAGTCTTGATCAAAGTGATTGGCGTAAGATGTTGACAATGTGTTTAGTGCCTTTTTTTGGGGGGGGGGAGGCGGAATATTTCCTTTAGCCTACAAACTAAGAAATTTTGAGAGTCTAGAAGATGTGTGAATTCAAGCATAATTAGAAAACCTATCATTAATTTCCACATGCACTCGATGTAATATGCTGTAGTATAGTTGTTTGTAGTGAACTTCATTTCCTTTCCTTGTTTTTAATGTTGATTTCGCTGTAGTGTCCGAAAACCTTGCAGTTTCCGCATCATTTCAAATAAAAGGAAATCCATTATGTTTGTATTCGGTTATAGTATTTTATAAAACTTGAACACCTCTTGTAAACAATATGCTACGTCAACGGCTATGGTTTCAAAAGTATTGACGCAAACCGCTGCGGAACGAGGTTCAATATGTCCCTCCTTCCCAGAGACACCAAAATGCGCTGTCATTACTCGTATAGCTTTCCTTTACTCTTCATTCATGCCCAAGAAACCGATTTCTTGGAGACAACTGGTCCTACCTGGCAGGCCGTTCGTACTTTGCTGGTGTAGGTGGAGCGAAGGGGAATACAGCTCGCACTCATAGCTACACGATTCTTGCTGAATCAATAACGAGTAGAGGTTTCTGTTGTGTTGCGATGTCGTAGATCTCAACAATGCGAGACTGCGAGCAAAGAAGCATGTAGATGTTTCTAAATTTATAAAGTTCTCAGAAAATTGTATCATTGAAAGAAGATACTAAAGTATAAAATTATTAATATGCAAAGTAAATTAGTTTATATTAATAACTTTAATTTGTAATATTCTAGGGCTACCGCCGGTAGGCCCGGTGGCCTACAAAATACGCCACTGTATTAAGGTGGATCTCGCAGAAATAGGAGTACAAAATAGAAACTGGATCCTGTTGGCTACGGACAGAAGTCAGTGGAGAGCTTTTTTTGAACGCGACATTGAATCTCCGGGATCTATAGGCCAAAGAGTTAGTTATTATTATTATTATTATTATTATTATTATTATTATTATTATTATTATTATTATTATTATTATTATTATTGAAGATTTGAGAATTTTTGCTGCACCAAGCATTGCAGAATGGGTCAGGACAAAAAGCATATATGACCGAGTGGGAAGGAAAGGGTGGAATGTCCAGGGTTTACAAAGGGAGCGCACTTTTACAGTTCGGAACCAGTGCATCATACCCTTGCCTTGAGCGGGATTCAAATCCGCGCCAGCCATACGAGGTGTATTCAAAAATATCGAACCTTTGGGTGGCAATATATAATCCGAAATACTATCCCCTTCAAAGTAATCTCCTTCGTAATGCATACAGTTCTCCCAGAGTTCCCAGCATTGTTGGAAACACTTCTGGTACTCTGAGAAAAATCCGTTCTCCGGACGGCGGTATATTGTACAAATATACGGTATCCTCTTGCTTACTATAGAAATCAGTACGGAGCATACGTTATCCGTATGCTACATAGGCACTGCCCTTAGATGTTACATCATACCGTTGCAGGATGTCTGACATCTAAGAGTTTTCCGTATATCGCATGCATATACTTATGTTACCTTCGTCAACTATATGTTATATACGTCTATTTGTATGTGACATCCTGACCGCCTATATTGTTTCATACGGAAAGTACGTATAGATGAAACACTTATACGGAAAGTATTATAAACCATGCGTTTTCAGTTATATGTCTGCTGTATGTTAAGTCCAGAAACTACAGGAATTACGCATGTAAATTATCTTTTTAAGTACGCCATCTACATTTTTTCTCAGTGTACACAGTTTTTGGAATGGTGAGCAATCGTGCCGTCGCATTCCGCATGATGTCTTCTCTTGACTCAAATCGGGTCCCTTTTAATGGCATTTTTAGCTTGGGAAATAACCAAAACTCCCAACCAGAATCAATTTTCGCGGACACTCTCTTCATACCCAAATTCTCTTTCAAAATTGAATGTACCGATCCAATTGAATGATTTCCGCTAAGGTATAGCCAAGGTTTTGGCAAAATTTGATACAATATGGCTGCTCAAGGTTTTCTGTCATTTTACATAAAACTGGAATCCGACGACCGCTTACTACACGTCTTCACTCGTTGGCCGACTGCTAGCGACTGAGGGTTTCTGCGGGCGGGAAAAAATTTACGACTGCGCATGAGTGCCCCCTCTACATTTACAATGAAGAATTTCTCCCGCATTTCATTGGTTTACGCGGGAAAAAAAATAAGGTTTGATACTTTTTGAATACACCTCGTATCTTACAATCTTTATTGTAGTGCCGTTGATCGCTTGACCATGTACTTAAGAGTTAATGAGCCGTTTTGATATGCAAGTCAAATAATGTTCTGGTTAAAAGAATGTTACTGATTACCACACACGGAGATGTGGTGTGTAGATGCAAATGTTTGTTTATTGATTTAACATGACGAAATACGTGGTACATACATTAGTGGTGACGGTAATCAATAGTTATGCTATGTTAGTTGTATCGATTACCCAGCTAGTAACTTAATTTCAGCTTGGAAAATTGAACAGGTCAAGATAGAAAGGTCACCAATAGTGTTGACAACGAGATAAGACGAGACGTGAAATAAGTTTTTCTCGTGTCGTCTCGTCTCTTAAATGTTCAAAAGTCTAATCTCGTCTCTATTCTCGAAGAAGCTTTTCGAGTCACGTCCCAAATTTTTCTCCTACTTTTTTGAAAAATTATGTATATTTAAAAAAAATCCTCTAGAAATTCCGCGGCATGAGAAGTACATAAAGGTTGAGTTGATTTTGAGTTTAACGTCCCGTTCATCAGCGAGGCTATATGAGATATGGACCTAGTAATATAACAGCATTTAAATCATATTTATAATTGGAGTATAATGCGTAATGGGTTGCGTATTTTTAAACGTAGATAAGTGGTCTTCGTTACATTTGGACGCTCACTTTTATCAATTTATGGCATTTGTAATATGAACCATGTAATAGTAAAACAGTGTTTGAAATTAATTATTAATTCAGTTTAACTTCCCACGAATCAGTGGCGTATTTAGGGGGTCTTCCGGGCTTAATCCCCCCTCCCGAAATCTTACTTACTATAGTAAAGTATGTGAAATATCTTGCAGAATTTTCACATTTTCAGGCAAAGCCCCCCCCCCCCCCGAAAGTTAGCAAAGCCTCCCGAAACAAAATCGTAAATACGCCACTGCCACGAATATATGTCCTTTAGGCTAAGGGAAATGGATGATATAAAACAAGTGAATGAATGGAAGAATTCTGCAGAAAAATGCGTTAATAGAAGAAGATGTATAGCAGCGGTTGGACGAAACTGAGAGAAGTGACAGGGGTGTTGTGTGACTTTAGGGTAGAGGTCAGCACGGGTCGGAATTTTTAACCCGAGCCCGGCCCAGCCTGGGAATTTACAATGTGATTTCCGACCCGAGTCCGAAATATGTTTTAGCATTTAGGCCCGAGCTCGACCTGAGGTCGTGTGATAATCAAATGAGCCCGAAATAAGCCCGAATTACAGAAACTTAATAATTAACGTAGAATTGCATTTTTTATTTACAGGAATTAGAGGTTTAATTTTGCAGTTGTGCTTTAAAAGTTCTCTAGAAAGAACGGTGCAATATATATCATTGTACAATATATTTACAAAGTTAGGCCCGAAAAGGCCCGAGAAATATGGTTGTATATTTAAAAATTTACGGCCCGAGCCCGTCCCGGGTCCGGAGTTATATATATGCTTTGTAGGCCCGACTCTGGCCCGATTCCGTCCAGACCTCTACCGTAGGGTGCCAATATGGACCTATACCGTAGGAAAATTTTACCAAACAATAGTGAAACCTGGCATATTATACAGAGCGGGATGTTGGACAACGAACAAGAGAGAGAGGAACAGAAGTTGCAGGTTGCGGAGATGAAGATGCTACGATGGATGTGTGAAGTGACACGGAAGGACAAAATTAAGAATGAAGTGATCCGGAGTAAAGGTGAGACCAGTAGCAGGAAAACTTTAAGAAAGTAGATTGAGATAGTTTGGCCATGTAAGAAGAAGACTTTTGAAATAGGTAGCTCACCGAGTAGTGATGCTGTAGAAGTGAGTGGGAAAACGAACCCGAGGCCGGCCAAAGAAGTGGGAAGAGTGTGTTTAGAACTATATAGTGCAGTGTGGTGTCACAGCGGATATGGCACAAAAAGAAACAGTATGGAAGAGTTGATGGAATGAGAAAGTGGGAGGAAACGGGAGTATCCCGGAAAAACCCACAGATACGATGTTCTCCATCACAAACTTACTTGGCCGGGAATTGAACCACACACACACCAGATGTAATGCTTTTTAACACTGAGTCACCTTTCCCCCCACACAAAAGTGTGTTTGAGATCTGAGACGTAGGTGAATTAGTGTTGCTCACAAGACTTGGCAAATTTCTCTTCTCGTCTCGTCTCGAATTGAAAGAGTACTTCTTGTCTCGTTTTTTGACACCAGAAACGAAATTTTGAGTTTTACGTCCCACAATTATGCCGGTTAGGCTAAAGGAGACGGTGATAATGAGAAATGAATTAAATGGTGGAATGAAGATAATGGGAGAACCCCGAGGAAAACCACGCACACGGTGTTTGTCCACCACAAAGTTCACTTGGCGGGGACTGGAATCGAACCCGGGACCCTAAGCACTAGAGGTAAACGCTCTACCACTGAGCCACCGCGGTCTCCTTTTGAGACGAGAATCTAGCGGGAACACTATTCATACTTAATATGGTCCATAACTGCAACTTGACATGATTTAATTTCAGGAACGAGAACGAGTAATTTCACTACAGTGCGCCGTACGTTGTATTGAATTTTTGCCAGTTCGTAATCTCCTCAACAACGTGGAAATAGTATGCGTGGGATTTGTGAAGCGTATGGTGACCGTAAAAGTAATTTGAGGGAAGTTTTGAACACGAGGTTGCTATTGATTTGCCACGGTGGAGAGAAGGTGTAATACCATTAAATATGTAAGCCTAGTACCTGACGAAACGGGAGTTCGTACTGAAGGGTTGTTTTCAGCTTTAAGATGCTCTTGGAAGCGTAGTATATTTTCTATTCATTTTCATTTTGTAGTAATTTTACTTGCCTACAGAAGAAAGTTGTTTTACATTGACAATGAGTTTCTTCAATCTTCTGTCTCTTAAAAAAATAATCTAATTTAATATCTCACTTTATGCTTTTTAGACAAACAGAAGTTGAATTCCTTTAGCGTCTTTATGCAACGCCGGGGTTATGAAGGACGTACCTAATATTTGTGGTTCAGAATCGGACTTGAATGCGGTGCACAAACCATCATTCAAGATAAACTTTCAAAGTATTGTAAAGTACCCAAAATTTAAGCACGTATTTTGGGAATGACACCGTACAAAAAGCATTGCATTTCCTCGTCTGTCCCATTTGGGTGATTTTTTTGGATATGTTGAAGCTGAGAACCAGTGATGAAAATTTTCCGATTCATAAAAACATACCCCATTTATTCCTACATCTTTGTTTAGCCGTACAATTTATTGGTAATAAATAGTGATGTTAGGTGGAAAATTTTTCACTATATTTTCCAGGAAATTTTTCCGCTCTAAACAAATGTCAGGGATCAAGTAACAACTCTTCATTAATCATAAAATTGATTGAATTCATGTATAAAAATTTCAAAAAGTGAAAGATGGTTTAAAAGAATCTGAAAATTTTTAATGGCTCAGACAATTTCCAGTGCTATATAGGAACAAGAGAAACAATTTTTCATGAATTGAAATATTTTCTGTCGCGTATGGAAAAATTAAAAACTTTTTTTTTTTTTTTTTTTTTTTTTTGAGTCGGAAAATTTTCATCATTTTGAAGCAGAAAGTAAAACAACTTGTAATACTGGTACTTAGAGCTACTTTTAAGAGCTTCAAACTCTGGGATGGGTTTTATTTGTATATAAAATAAGAAAGTTTTCTCTTCTGAGGGGGGAAGGGCGATTACCCCTGAATCTGCCCCTGTTTCGAAGGCATGAGGAGAGGAGCGGTTCCGGAATTAGCGGAGGGTGCAAAAGTTTGTAAATTCTACCTGAGCAATACCTTTACTTGTTCATCCCGTCTCCAATCTTCGAAAGTAATAGTAAGAATCATACTGTGTGTTGTTTGACTGATCTTGAGTTGTAGTGTTTTTAGTAGGTCAAAGCCCTCATTTCTTTGTGAATGGATTCAATATCAGTGCCCTGAAAGAAAGAAAGAAAAAAAGCACGGCTTTTGATAAGATTTTGTGAGGACGACATATTTTATCTGTATTGACCGTAGATGATATTTTTGTAGACTTTTATTTTCTCCTTTCAGAAACAATATTTTTTTGTGATTGCCTAACGCAAATAAGAAATCACTGCTCTGAAGTTCGCTTGAGTTTTTTTTTTTTTTTTCGATAATGATCCAAACTTGAAGTACACTTTCCTAATAATAGCAATTCCTACTATATTCTTTCTTAGTATTTATCAAATCTATTATTATTAATTATCATTTAATTAAGGATTTGTTAAGCTGAAGTGGATGAACACTTCTAAGAAACAGTTTGAGATAACGATGGCGTTAATACAACTTTGAGTACCACTAATAGAGCTAGGAATTTTAGGTGCTAAATTTTGTTTTTAAAAAAGTGCAAATTTCAGATGTAAATATTCAAATAAATAGTACCAAAACTAATTACTTCATATACAGGGTGTTTCAAACCAACACCGACAACGTTTGTTAGCTGATTCTTAACACCAAGATAAGACAAAAAGTATAGAGCAGCCAAGATGCACAAATGCTTCCTTTCGGAGTTATAGGCTGCCGAAAACATTTTTAAAAAATGAATTTAAGGGTCCATAGCTCCAAAACTATGGGACTTACCGTAGTCGGGTCAAGACTTCACTTAGAAACTAATATGTGCGCTATCCAAAAATACATGCTTCAAAATCCTAAGGTACTCACGCAACAATTTTTATAGAGGCAGTTTGGCTACGGGCATATAATTTACAGTACTCACCAACTACCTCTATAACAGGGTGTCTATCGGTCACGAAAATTACGAAATCAGAAAACGGTCATGAAAGTCACGAAATTTAGCTTTAGGGTGACGATTTTTTAAACTGTACAAATGTAAGTACAGATTGGAAAATTTTGTTCTATAAAACGTCAAAATTCACCACCAAAAATGTCTATGGTTGGCTTTAGACGCTACCAAATCACAAGCAAAGTACGTTTTTATCGCATGCATGAAAATTCGGCCTAATTCGTACCCAAATTCGCTCTTGAAAATGTTAAGAAATTTTATGATTTGGTAAAGAAAATGTCACGAAAAACTCACGAAATTTCATTTTAGAATTTTAGTAGACACCATGTATAAAAATTGTTGTCGAAGTACCGTAGGATTCTGAAACATGGATATTTGGATAGGACACATACTACTTCCTAAGTATAGTCTTGACCCGACTATGGTAGGTCTTATATAGTATTAGAGCTATGGACCCTTAAAGTTCATTTTTTCATGTTTTCGGCAGCCTATAACTTCGAAAGGAAGCATTTGTGCACCCAGGATGGTCTATACTTTTCGTCTTGGTGTCAGGAATCTTCTCCCAAACGTTGTCGGTGTTGTTTTGAAATACCCTGTATAAGGACTTAACAACTTACTGTCGTTGTCCGTATGTTTTCTCGGGGTATTCCCGTTGCTTCTCACATTCTCATTCCACTAATTCTTCCATCATTCACTTGTCATCATCCGTCTCCCTTAGCGTAAAAGAGCATGATCGTGGGGAGGTAAACTGAGGGATTTCATTTTTAAAAAAAATCTTAATTTGATTTTTAGTTTAGCGCCCGTTTTCAGCAGTGAAGCTATATGAGACGTGGACATACAGCTTAACGTGTGGTCTGAACTACATGAGCTCCTGCCAGGAATCGAATCCGGGTCTCCCACGCTAAAGGCGCGTACACCAACCGCTTAGGCAGGAGGGAGCTCGCTTTTTTTTTTTAAATTTCATTTACAGTTCACTTATGTCTTTAAAAAAATCTGCCTAAAACACGTTTCAGAACATAATATTATTAAAACCACAAGTCCAGAAATCTTTAGCAGATAATATTTAACATTTGAGCATGTTTGTGTGCGTATGTTTTTTTTTTTTTTTTTTTTTTAATGAAGCTGCGTATTCAGTCATTAAGTAAGGCTTTAACCATCTGGTTAGCGTATGCCTCTTAAGGTGTAGGAGACAGGTTCGATTCTCGTTGGAATCTCATGTGGTTTGGATACCATGTTAAGCTATAAGTCCATCTCTTGTATAGCCTCGATGCTAAACGGGACTCTGAATCAAAGTCTACACAGTAAAAAATGGTTGTGTTAATTCAACTCAGTTTTAACACAAAGCAGTGGTTCCAGCGTGACTACCACTATGCGGTGTTAGTTCAACATATACCCCGCGGTGTTGGCGTTTAACACAGGGGATGTGTTACATCTTTAACGCACAACCGGTGTTGAGCCGTGCCGTAAGCGTTAATGAACCACAAAAATTACTCCCCCAAAATATGTTAAATCGCCAATATGCGTAATGTGTTTACATTATGCTGAGTCTAAAAAAACACTTTAAACAAGTAAAAAACAAAAAGTATTCCAGTGGCTGGGGGGGGGGGGGGCACGAACCACCAACCTTTCAGTTACTAGCTGCGTGCTCTTCCGACTTGGCCACGGAGGCGATGAAGAAAAAACGTCGCTTGTAGAGGGATAAATTGTTGAGGTCTTTTGAATTTGGCTAATCAGAGTGCTTCTTTAAGCCGCGTATTCGACGATAACCGTTCGGGATAAGATAAAATCTACTCGCCATGTAGACCTAATTTTATAACAAAATGACGACTGTCTATTTACTTTATTTTATAGTTCTTCCATATTCACTTTCAAATGATCGGCGACAGTTGCCATTTAACAAAGTTGATGCATTTGTTGCTTCTAGTACACAATCGCTTAGAAAACAAAGCAATAAATGAATCAAATGTGGGAGATGAATTTAGAACACCTAAATGGCACATGCCTATCACATCTTGTGCTGTTAGGGTTTCTGCAGAAACATTATGTAAAACAATTGAAAACACATCGCGCGGTTTGCATTTTGAAATTTTACGTATACCTGGATTTGTTTAAGTATTTCTTTCTACTGTGTTTGTAGCTTCAATCCATAAGCCTTTATAATTAGATGCCCAACGTATTTGGCAATCACGCAGAAAACAACACTGAAGATTCTACACTTGGGTTAATTTAACACACAGGCTGTGTGTCATTTCAACTACCGGCATTTGACACACAACTCCAAATGGAGAATGAGTTGTTCTAACCACTTGTTTGTGTTATATTTTAACACAATCGTGTTAACACATAGGTATGTCGTTGAAATAACACAACGATTTTTTACAGTGTACCAACCAGTCAACCCACCCGGTCACTAACTACATATTGTATGTACAGTCCTGCTCAAAGAAACCTAGCCCATCCATCTCTCTCTTTGTAAAGTCCTGTATTCTAACCTACATTTGAAATTAAATCAGACAAATATTCATATTCTTGAGCTAATAGAACTCTTTATTTAGAGCTAAAGCATTTAAATAAAGAAAAAAGTCCTTACTCAATTTTCCGGTATTTATTCTATGCCGTTATATAAGCCCGCACGACCATGATGTAATGGGGGTTGCTTGCAATCACGGCCTTATCAGAAATCGCGAGAAACGTGTATATGTTTTCGTATACATTCACTTTCCCCCACATCAGACCATTCGAGCCGAAAATAATAGTAATAAAAAAAGCCTTCGTACGGCTTTACACCTGGTGAAGAACTATGTGTGTACAATATTTAGTGGTTCTAGATCACTCCTTTCTGTCCAAAAAGCTAATGACAGACATGCAAGCAGACAGATACACACATTATTCTATTAGTATAGATATACAGGGTGTTTCAAAACAACACCGACAACGTTTGGAAGATAATTCCTAATGCCAAGATAAGACAAAAAGTATAGGCCAACCTGGGTGCAGAAATCCGTCGTTTCGGAGTTATAGACTGTCAAAAAAAAAATTATATATATATATATATATATATATATATATATATATATATATATATATATATATATATATATATATATATATATATATATATATATATATATATATATATATATAAATGAACTTTAAAAATCCATAGCTCTTTAAACTTTAAAAAGCTATTTTATATATATATCTCCCCTTCTTTCTTCCCAAGTTGCGGTGCTGAATTTGGATTTGAGCGGCATCGGAAATGTCACTGTTCTTCTCAACGACCCAGAAAAGTATGGATTTGTCGTTAATATCGGCCATTTTAGATCATTTTTAAATATCTCATCCATCTCCCGTAAGTTGTATCGTCAAAGTGAAATGATAAATCCATCCTAGGCTCGAACCTCATCTATGTAGAAAATTTTGTCAAGATCGGTCGGGTGGTTCACAAAAAAAGAAATCTTTGAGTTTTACGTCCCACGATTATGGCGGCTAGGCTAAAGGAGACGGTGATGATGAGGAATGAATTAAATGGTGGAATGAAGAAAGTGGGAGGAAACGGGAGAACCCCGAGGAAACCCACGCATACGGTGTTTTTCCATTACAAGGTTCACTTCCGATCCAAGCGATCTCGGATCAGGGTTCAATTCCAAGCGATCTCGGATCAGGGTGGTTCACGAGTTTCAAACATAACCATTTTCATTTATATAAAATATATACATAAATATTTTATTTCTATTATTTAATACTTTGATGCAGATATTTCAAGATATTTTAAAATTTTATTCACTTTAGATTCTTTATTGTGCGATATTTCTTTAACTCGTTGTTTACTGTTGTTTGAAAATGTTTGTAGTGTAGATTTCTTTTTTCTGCAGATCATTTTACTTAAAACTTCCGAACTTCGTAAAGATTCCATTAAGCAAATGACCGGGATAAGAGGTTTTTCATTTTCTCTTTTCGTTAGTAGCTGAAATTGTCGCATACCTCCGGAAAGAAAAACAGAGAACGAGAATTTGCTGGTTCTCTTGCTTCAAGTTCAGTGGATCCAGAAGTTGGAAGCTACTTAAAACTGTAAAGAGCTGAAAGAAGAGGGCAAACGAAGTTGCTTGTAGTCGTTTTTTTTCAGTAGCAAGTGATACGAAAGCTGACGATGTGCACCGGATAATGAGATCGGAAATTCTCGTCTGAATATAAGGTTCGTTGCATTTTAAGAGCTGGGAAGAATTTATTTCCAGGTCGATGGAGTGGCTGGCGTGATCATCGTAGGTGGGTCAGGTCGCCGTTTTCTTTTTCCGTGGTAGGATCTCTTTTAGAAAAGTAGCTTAGGTGCTTTGGTTCCTCCGCACCTGTGTGCCACGCCACGATCAATGAGACCATCTCTTGAAACGCTGTTCTTTCTCTCGCTTTCAGCATTACTTTGCGAAGCTGTATTTTTTTTTTTCTGATACGAGAGAAGACCAATACTTTTGCTTATACTACCTACATACTGTGGTGGCGATTGGACGTTAAAAGTGAGGGGAGGGGGAAGTCATGATCTGAATATTTGTATATTAATGTTACTGTTCCTGGTTGTTTCTAACGCTTTGTTTGACGAAAGCTTGTATAACTAATAGGATACTATATTTTTGAGTTAAAATACCGTATATTCATATTTTATTAAGTAAAATGCTAAGAGCAACGCAAGTAGGTACTAGCCTTTTGTACTCTTAAACAACGAAGGCGTGAGAAAAGATTTGATTTTTTGTTCATGGACATCCTAAAATTCTGTCTGGAAAATTGTGTTATTTTTGGGCCATTTTCCGTGGCAATTAAAATGCAATTCCTGTAGCTTTCTTAACTCCACAGGAAGACAAATAGCAAATACGTACTCACGCAATGGCAAATACAGCACCATTATTTCTATGGACCAGTAATACATCCAAAAATTTTACATTTCCAAATGAAACTACAGTATATACATTAAGGGGTCACTTTAAAAAAATGGCAACTGTCCTCTCCTGCCCCTCAAATCGCCGCCCCTGCCTACATAACAAACGAGTCCCGTTTCATATTGTAAAACTACGAAAGTTTAATGAAACTAGGGATGCGCACGAGACGAGACCAGACAGAATTTTCTGACAAAACTCGAGTCGAGACACAACTCTTCCAATAAAGAAATATACACTTTTCGAGTCGAGACATGACTTTTACAGCACATTTTTGAGACGAGACATCCTCAAATCTTGTCTCGTGCGCACCCCTAAATGAAACCGGCATTGTTCTATAATTTTTCTCTTTTGGAGGCGAGAGAGTGGGGTGGGAAATAGTTTTCCCTACGAGTCCAGACGAGAAGTAAAGTTTTCTCTTTTATATAGAACTCGTCTTGATTCTCGGGAAGCGTTTCTTGTCTCACGAAAATCTTCTACTCTCGTTTCGTAATGTTATAGACAATTGCCCCGATTTTTTTTCTTTCATTCTTCATCTAGATGTCAGAGTCCTCCCATATCACGAAAGATCCACGAAGTATGTAGTATAACAGGCGCACACCGAGAAATTTTTGTTGGGGGCGTCCAGACTTTGGGGGGAGCGTCCAACATTACAAACCACTACGTCTATGTAGTATTGAACGGGTATTATTCTATCCCCCGAAAAGGCAAGTAATTGTAAAATATTTTCACCTATATTTTCAGAAAAAATTATAAAATTAGATTCTTTTTATAAGAGAAAGAGTACGAATGAAGTGTAAAATCAAATTTTAATACTAGATCCGCCATTTCCATTTAGTTTTATGTAGAAAGTGTACAAATGTGTGTGTGAAGCTAGGAAGTTTTGGAGGGAGGATTTTGGATTTAGATTTCTGGGCTTTCGGCATCTAAGGCCATTTAGCCCTTCACGTTTTGAGGGATGACGTCCCTCGGCGAGCACACAATCCGGGGAAAGGGAAGGAAGAAAGGATGGGGAAAGGAAGGAAGCGGCCTGGGACCTATAAGTTAGGTACCACCCTGGCTTTGCCTGGTGTGAATGAGGAAAACCCAGGAAAACCTCATTCAGGGTGGCTATCCGAAGAAGCGTTTTTACACTTTTTCGACCCAGTGGCCCCACCAGGAATCGAATCCGGGACCGTTCGCGTCGAAGTTTTGGAGCGAGTACGGACTCGATGGACCCGCCGTGGGTGCGGCCCTTTGTATAACAGCATTGGAACATATTTACTATTAGAATATATTTTGCAAGGATTTACTTATTTTGAAACGTTGATAAATATTCTTCGTTTTGTTCGGACAATCACTATATCAATTTATAAATTTCGTACTGTGAACGTCTTAACACGAAAACAGTATTTGAGATCTAACACATGGGAGTGCTAGTGTTATTCACAAACTCGAGAAATTTCTCGTCACGTCTCGAATTTGAAAATATAATGATTGTCTCGATTTGCATCTCGTCTCGAATTTCAAAAGGTAATTATATTGTCTCGACTTTCATCTTGTTTTTCCGTCTCGTCTCGAATTTGTAAAGTTAATTATTGTCTCGACTTCCGTCTCGTCTCGAATTTACAAGTGTAATTATTGTTTTGATTCGTATCGTTTTCCCGTCTAATCTCGAATTTTTTAAAAAAAATATAAGTATGGTGTCGACTGTCGTCTCGTATTTCCGTTTCGTCTCGAATTTGAAAATGTAATTATTGTCTAGATTCTCGTCTCATTTGAAAACATAATTCTTGTTTCGACTTTTGTTTTGTTTCTCGAGCAATAATCGAAACGACACGATAAAGTCTCTCGTCTCACGGCCACACTAGTGAGGAACGGTATACGCACTGTGAGGGTTTATTTTTCATGATAGACTGTTTACCCGCGAACTCTACTAGATTTTAGCACTTTCCATCCCCGATTATAGTTCGGAGACCTCATGAATACTTCTGCACGTGTTGGATAAAAACATTAGTGCTAGAAACTATAAAAGTAATCTCAAAAGTAATGCCGTCTCTTCTGCTAAAATCTTATGTGGAGCAGGAAGAATTGTGACAATTTGTTCCTGTGAAGATAAATTCGTGTGTTGGATACCTATTAAGTCTATTGAAAGTATTGTCGTTTGCTTTCGATACATTTCTGCTGCGGTTCAACCCAGTTCTAGGATCCTTTCTGGAAAAACTGTCAATATCAGGTGATTGATGGGTAAACTTCAGTTAGAGGATGGTAGGTAGGAGTCTGTTCAACTAAACATCTCCTCGCTTCTGTAAATTAGTGAAATGCACGCTACAATGTGCTTCACCTTGAATAAACGAACATGGTTGAATGCTTTCTCTCTTTCTCTGCCTATTGATGTACTATATGCGTAAATTCAGATAGGCTGATTCAGGGAGGCGAAGGGTCATTTCCCTCCAGCGGCATAGGCAGTGTGCTGCAAAAGCCCTCATGAATAAAACTAAAGTATTTCTAACTAGCCCATCCCCTCAGGAGTTCGTATGCATCAACGCCATCTTGACACAAGGCCTTAAAGGGGGTTGCCACGTTAGAAGAACTTGTAGCTGTCATAAAAAAAAAAAAAAAAAAAAAACTTGAAACCCTACCATATTTCACCCATGAAAACATAGACTTGAAAGGGACACACCTTTTTTTTTTCGTCTTGCAAGGAGTTGAACCATGTGCAACTTTCTGGGACTTCTTGCTTGCTATCTGCTATCGCCCTCCCGCTGACATAAAGGAAAAACCAGTTTCGCCGCTTCCGAAACAACGGATTCTTTTGGACAGGGAGGAGAAGTGCGCCAAAATACACGTTTTTAATGAGGAGGTTCACTATTTGTCTACTAGAGTGCAGTGCTGCATGGATGAAGATACCTATCTTGCTTTCAAGAAGTTGTAATTAGGGATGCGCACGAAGCGAGTCGAGACAGGATTTTCTTGACAAAATTCGAGTCGAGACACGGCTCTTCCAATACTGAAATATTCATTTTTCGAGTCGAGACATCACTTTTACAGTACATTTTCGAGACGAGACAGCCACAAATCTTGTCTCATGCGCATCCCTAGTTGTAATATGTAAATAGTAAATAGAAAGATTGGGCAATACTACTACTGCTACCACCACTACTACTACTACTACTACTACTACTACTTATTATTATTATTATTATTATTATTATTATTATTATTATTATTATTATTATTATTATTATTATTATTATTATTATTATTTACATACAGGGCAAGTGTAAATGATGGACCCGATTTCAGAAATTTATTCTATTAAATCTACTCGTAATAAACATATATTATTGTGAGACATACGCTTCGAAAGATTAACTTTCAACGTTTATTTTTCCCCGCAGTATTTCCACTTTCTAGCGCTAAGAGTCAGCAGCGAGCGGTTAAGGGCCTTCACTACAGCGAAATTAAACTATTGCTAATTGTTGGGAATGAGGCTTTGGAGTATGGATAACAAAGGGTATAGAAGTTAGCACATGCCTAGATATGGAATGTTAGTTTCTAGGGATAACACTGAAAACAAATGATCATATCAAGATGGATTACAATAAGAGTAAAATGTATATGAGTATTTAGGAGTCTTTGGTGTTATTTCTCTAACGTGAGTGTAATCTGTGACTAGGAAATAGATACAAGGAGATTTAATGGAATCTGGATTTATATTGGATACTTTCATGGGGATATAGAATTTAGTGGAATAAATATATGAATAGTAATCAGTGCATTTATGTTTGTTGGTAGTAAAAGCATTTAGGCATAACAAGTTAGACAAGATGTTCTATCGGATTTAAAGCATTAAAAGATAGCACAGATCAAGTTTTGACACTCCAGTATATTTAAGAAAGCATTTAATCATATCTTACACTTATTTTAGAGTTTTTTCTGTAATATCTTCAAAACAAATAAAAATATTCGAAAAGCAGAAACATAGTGAACTAGACAATACGATTTTGCATGTGATACTGTTATCACAACTCATCTATCTGCTTTCGATTTGTAACTGTAGATAGATTTAGCATTTTTTTTGCGGGTTCTGTAAATAGCGGCATACCAAAAGCAGATAGGTGAATTGTGGTAAACGTATCACATGCAAAATTGTATTGTCTAGTTCACTACGTTTCTACTTTTCGTATACTTTTTGTTTGTTTTGAAGATATTACAGAAAACTAAAGTTAGCGGTAGTTTAATTTCACTGTAGTGAAAACCCTTAAGAGTCTTCATCCCGGCGAAATTAAAATACCGCTAATTTTACAGTAATTATGTGATATCTTCAAATAGATAAAAGATAATTGAAATATGGAACAAGAGCGCTTTAGACAATATTATTTTGCGTGAGGTACCGTTATCACAAGTCACCTAGCGGCTTTCCGTTTTCAGCTGTTTAGAAACGCGAAAATAAATGTCGATTTTCAAAATGGCTCGAAATTTAAAGTAGATAAGTGACTCGTGATAACGGTTTCTCATGTAAAATAATATTGTCTAGGGCGCTTTTGTTCCACATTTCGATTATCTTTTATCTATTTGAAGATATCACATAATTACTGTAAAATTAGCGATATTTTAATTTCGCCGGGATGAAAACTCTTAAGGAGATTGGCATTGACTGAAGAACTGAGATCTTTCTGTGTGCTTGATTATCATGTAAACAAACCAAGTCTGTGATTTTTGTTTACAGGTGCAGTCCGAATCTCTCAAATGTTCATATCACTTACGAATGGCTTTCCCCGTAGGAAGGTCTCTTCCATATTTGGTACGAGAATGCCGTTTGCACATCAATCATAGACTTTATTTACATGATAATCCAGCGCATAGAAAGATCCCAGTTCCCCAAATCAACGCCATTTTCCTTAACGGCTCGTTGCTGACTCCTAGCGGTAGAAAATGGAAACACTGCATGGAAACTAAACTTTGAAACTTAATCTTTCAAAGGGATTCTCACAATAACATACATTTATTAGATTTCACAGAATATATTTCTGAAATCGGGTTCATAATTTTGACTTGTTCTTTATACGTAGATAGGAGTTGAGTTGATTTTGAGTTTAACGTCCCTTTTCAGCAGCGAGGCTATATGAGACGTGGACCTACTGATTAACGTGGAATCCGAACCACATGAGCTCCCGCCGGGAATCGAACCCGGGTCTCCTTATACGTAGATAGGAGTAATGAAGTAAATGACTAATTATTTTCACATGTAGTCTATATTTTTTTTTTAAATTTCTGTTTAGGTTAAAAAAAAAATGAAATGAAATATTTAGATTTTACGTTCTAGCTACAGTTATGCCGGCTAGGCTAAAGGAGACGGTGATTATGAGAAATGAATGAAATGGTGAAATGAAGGAAGTGGGATGAAATGGGAGAACCCCGAGAAAACCCACGCACAACAGTGTTTGTCCACCACAAAGTTCACTTAGCGTGAGCTGGGATCGAACCAAGGACCCCATACACCAGTGGTAAACGCTCTACCACTGAGCCACCGCGACCCTAAACTTTTTTCGTGTCCAGAGGAATGGTAAAAATGAAATGAAACCTTTAGTTTTACGTCCCACGTGTATGCCGGTTAGGCTAAAAGAGACGGTGATGATGAAAGAGGAGTGAAAATGTTTGAATGAACGAAGTGGGGGGAAACGGGAGAACCCCGAGAAAACCCACGAGCACGGTGTTTGTCCACCCCAAAGTCCACACGGCGCGAGCTGGGATCGAACCAGGGACCCCAACCACAGAAGGTGAACGCTCTACCACTGAACCACCGCGCCCCCACCACAGGAATGGTGTGGCGCTCTTTTGGCTCATATGGACGCCCATGCTCACAAGGGGAAGTCTTTCTCCAAATCATAAGGGTATTGTATCGTTCCTTTTTTTTTTTTTTTTTTTTTTTTTTTTTAAAGGAGAACCTCAACCTGGTTATTCGATGAAATCACAGTGCCGTTTCAACCATCTCAACATAATGCGATATTATAATATGGTAATGTTTACTGTGTATGTCTTTATGTCTTTATAACACTGGAAAAAGCTTCTATTTCTAAAACGCAACCACTATCTCCTGTTTCGTTGAAAGTGAAGGCTTATCTTTCCCCTTTCGATCGTATTTCTCTATCTCCTATGAACACTTACGTTCTATTTCTGCCTCTATCCAATTCAATAGAGGATTCTCAGCTACATGTGGCCATCATTTGGGAGATATCATATCATCTTTTTGAACAGCCAGCCTTCTGTCGTCCTCTAGAGAGGTTGATCCCTATACGTGAGCGAATTCTTCTGGGGTTTTAGTTATAATGTGCGAGTGATCGCTTGGTCGCTTGCAGTTTAGGAAGGATATTCTCTATTTTTTCTATCATATACGGTATTCTTTTTTGTGGTGCGTCTACAGTGGTCTTTATAAATGTGAAATTACTTTAAATATTTTGTAGCTGGAATCAACAAGAGGTTAGTAATATCTGTTACAGTTTAGTACGACTTTCATTCAAAAGTCTTTTTAAGGTTGACAACTTTGTGTATTTGCCAAATCACGCATCTGTTCTTTCTTTAAATACTTATTTTTCATCTTTTTCTTTCAATCTCTATAGAATAACCATTAAGGTTAGTGTAAAGGGACAAGTTTTGCCAATAGATGTCAATACAGTCTTCGTATCTTTCCCATGTATTTTTTACCTTTTACGAAAATTTTCAATTTCTCTTACAAATTTCAACCTAGAGCAGCGTTTCCCAACCTTTTTCAACTTGCGGCACACTACGGGTGTTACTTGGATTCTCGCGGCACACTTATAGGCATTAATATTTGCAAATATAAAACACAGTGGTATTTTTTTTTCTGTGATTATTGATCTCCTCACAGAGAAGAAAGCTCTTTCACTGGCTTTTTCCCCTTGGTAAATCATTATGCTTATTTTTCATTCTAATTAGAAATAGAAAACAATTGCAATGAAATATTGGACTCAGGATTTTAAAAATACGCTTTCTGTAACTGTACTTTTTTTCAACATTAGAAATATACAGAACAGTAACCCGGTATCAAACTTAAAATTGTAGATTCATAGTAATGTGAAATACAAATATACATTTTCCCCTACGTTTTGCAATTTGATTGCTATAAAATTAATAATTTTGTTTCGATTCCTCGCGGCACACTAGCGGCCCATTCATGGCACACCGGTTGGGAAACGCTGACCTAGAGACTTCAAATTTTTAGAGAAGGAACTTCATAACCTATTAAAGGGAACAATCCGTGTCGATTTTTTTTTTTTTTTTAAAGAATTTTCATCACTGTTGAAACAGTTCCATTGTTAAAGGTTTGGATATCCATTTCAAAAATCAAGCCATTCCAATAATGAAGAAAATTCTAAATAAAATATTGGCACGGATTACTGCCTTCGATAGATCATAAAATTCCTTTTCTAAAAATTTGAAGTCTGTAGGTTGAAATTTGTAAGAGAAATCGTGAATTTTCGTGAACGGTAATATATATGGGAGAGATACGAAGATTGTAGTGCCATCTATCGGCAGAACTTGTCCCTTTAAACCAACCTTAACTTGGCCTCCTTGTTGGTGTAGCGGCTAGCACGTAAACCTTTGGGCCACGGAGTACCGAGTTTGATTCCCTGTGTCAGAGCCTTAAAAACTTCGAATGCATTACGTTGATTCGGCTGCGACTGTAGGTCCACATCCTATATATAGGCTTGTTGTTAAAACGAACATTAAACCTCCATCTAACCAAACTTATTATTTCTTCCGTACCTAGGGTAAGTATCTACGCCATCTCCGTCTCTTTAACCGATTGATTTACACGAGAAATTATTTTTATCCGATTCATTTCTATGGGAATTACTTTAGCCGATTGATTTCTGTAGGGAATTATTTGTGGCCGATTGATTTCTATGGTTAATTATCTTTAGTCGGTGGATTTCTATGGGAACTATTTTTACCCGATTGTTTATATGCCGAATTATTTTCGGCTCAGTAATTTGTATCAAGACTTATTTTTAACCGATTGATTTATATGGGGAACTATTTTAGGGGATTGATTTCTATGACGAATTATTTTAGCCGATTGATTTCTATTGGGAATTATTTTTAGCCTATTGAGTTCTATGGGCAATTTTTATCCGATTGATTTATATGGGAAATTATTTTTAGCCAATTGATTTCTGTGGGGAATTATTTTTAGACGAATGATTTCTATAGAGGATTACTTTCAGCCGAATGATTTATACGGTGAATTACTCTTAGCCGATTGCTTTCTATGACGAATTATTTTTATCCGATTGATTTATGTGGGAAATTATTTTTTAAACGATTGATTTATGTGGGGAATTATTTTTAGCCAATTGATTTCTATGACGAATTACTTTTAGCTGACCGATTAATTTCTATGAGAAATTATTTTTAGTCGATTTATTTCTATGAGGAATTATTTTTAGCCAATTGATTTCTATGAGGAATTATTTTAGCTGATAGATTTTTATGGGGAATTATTTTTAGCCGATTCATTTCTGTAGAGATTTTTTTAGCTGATTGCTTTCTATGGAGAATTATTTTTAGCCGATTAATTTGTATGGGGAATTATTTTCAGCCGATTGATTTCTATGACGAATTATTTTTAGCTGGTTAATTTTTATGGGGAATTATTTTTAGCCGATTGATTTCTATGGTTAATTACTTTTAACTGATTGATTTATAGGGAATTATTTTCAGCCGATTGATTTCTGTGGGGAATTATTTTCAGACGATTGATTTCTATAGGGATTACTTTTAGCCGATTGATTTCTACGGTGAATTACTTTTAGCTGATTGATTTCTATGACGAATTATTTTTAGCTGATTAATTTCTATGGGGAATTATTTTTAGCCGATTGATTTTTATGGGGAATTATTTTTAGCTGATTGATTTTATAGGGAATTATTTTCAGCCGATTGATATCTGTGGGGAATTATTTTTAGACGATTGATTTCTATAGGGGATTACTTTTAGCCGATTTATTTCTATGGGGAATTATTTTTAGCCGATTGATTTCTGTGAGAAATTACTTTCAGCTGATTGATTTATGTGGGGAATTATTTTAGCCCATTGATTTCTACGGTGAATTACTTTTAGCCGATTGGTTACTACGGTGAATTACTCTTAGCCGATTTATTTCTGAGGAATTATTTTGAGCCAATTGATTTCTATGAGGAATTATTTTTAGCTGATAGATTTCTATGGGGAATTATTTTTAGCCGATGCATTTCTGTAGAGATTTTTTAGCTGATTGCTTTCTATGGGGAATTATTTTTAGCCGATTGATCTTTATGGGTAATTATTTTCAGTCGATTGATTTCTATGACGAATTATTTTTAGCTGATTAATTTTTATGGGGAATTATTTTTAGCCGATTGATTTCTATGGGGAATTATTTTTAACTGATTGATTCATAGGGAATTATTTTCAGCCGATTGATTTCTATAGGGGATTACTTTTAACCGCTTGATTTCTATGGGAAATTATTTTTAGCCGATTGATTTCTGTGAGAAATTACTTTCAGCTGATTGATTTCTGTGGGGAGTTATTTTAGCCGATTAATTTCTACGGTTAATTACTTTTAGCCGATCGATTTCTGTGGGAAATTACTTTCAGCTGATTGATTTTTGTGGGGAATTATTTTAGCCGATTGATTTCTACGGTGAATTACTTTTAGCCGATTGATTACTACGGTGAATTACTTTCAGCCGAATAATTTCTATGAGAAATTATTTTTAGCCGATTGATTTCTATGGAGAATTATTTTTAACTGATTGATTTTATAGGGAGTCATTTTCAGCCGATTGATTTCTGTGGGTAATAATTTTTAGTCTATTGATTTCTATGAGGAATTATTTTCAGCCACTTGATTTCTATGGGAAATTATTTTTAGCCGACTGATTTCTATGGAAAATTATTTTTAGCTGATTGATTTCTATGAGTAATTATTTTTAGCTGATTGATTTTTATAGGGTATTATTTTTCTGGTTTCTTTAGAAGGAACTGGAGTGGTAATGGTTTGATTTTACTGACTTTTTAAATTCTACTTACAAGTCTCTTATTTCGCGAAATTTAAATTTTACTATGTATAATTTTAATATTTTATATTCAAATTTAATGTAAGTAACAGTAAATCCTAGAAATAAACGATAAAAATTATAATCTGTGTGTCACGCTAATCTACGAGGTGCGACAAAAAAAATCGGGCTGAAGTAATAACTCAGAGTAGTTACATTATTGGTTCCTGTCTGTGGTGTCACCTTCAAAGTAGTCCTCCTCTGCTTCAGCACACTTCTTCATTTGCTGCTACTCTTGTATGTAACATCCCTGGGAGTCATGTCCTGAAAGGGTTTTCAGTACGTTTTCCGATTTTTTCCTAACCTCATTAACGGAGGTAAAATATGTTCTTTTCAGTTGAGATTTGATTTTCGGGAGCAAAAAGAAATCATAAGGTGCCACATCAGACGAGTACGGCGGGTGTTCTAACAGTGCAATGTTTTTTAGAGACAAAAATTGCTGCACGGATAGGGCCTTATGAGCGGGTGCATTGTCCTGATGCAAAATCCAGCCACTTTTCCACAACTGAGGGCGTTTTCATGGAACGTTTTCACGAAGCTTTCCCAATACTTAAAGGTAGTAACGTTGATTTACAGATTGTCCGTCATTTTCAATATTTTTTTCAGTTACAGAAGAATGCGGGCGGCCTGTTTGTTTATCATCATCATCACAGCTCTTCCTACCCTGCAAAAACCTTTTGTGCTACTCAGACGCTTGTGTCCTTGACATGCAGGCTTCACCATGAACTTCCTCTGCAATATTTCACGCTCGTCACTTTCCGTCAACGCACTGACACACGTGTTCACTCTTTGTCGCTTATCTCGCGAATGGCTGAGCCGGGCGAGTCCAGTTTACTGTGCGAGGTAAGGGAAGTATGGTAGTTTATCCTTGCAGAAACAATGTGCATTATGTTAATTATTTTTAGTAATACAGCTAAAATCCAGTTTTTTATACTTAAACACAAACAAACTATTTGCTGAGCAAAACAATATATTCACATAAAAAAACTACATACGTGTACAGTTTCGCCAAATAACACTTTGGCTTCATCAGACACTATGAGATACCGGAGAAATGTACATTCTTATATACAAACAAGAGCTGAGACATCTTGCTTCTGATTGGCTCCTGTCAGCACGAGCCTCTTCAAGTATTCTGATTTGAATATTTCTATACCGAGGCTTTCTGGGGATTGGCTACTGCCAGGAGCCAATCAGAAGCAAGATGACTCAGCTCTTGTTTGTATATAAGAACGTACATTTCTCCTGTATCTAATAGTGTCAGATGAAGCCAAAGGTTATTGGGCGAAACTGTAACACGTATGTAGTATTTTATGTGAATATATTGTTTTGCTCAGCAAATAGTTTGTTTGTGTTTAAGTATATACAAAGCAAAGCTTCTACTTATGGAAAATATTACAGTTTTTTATGTCTCACACCTCGTAGAAACAATGCAAATTGATTTTGAAGAAATAAAAGGATATTTAAGTACAGTATGCGGCAAAACAAAGAGTACTGAAATTCACGTGCAATGTGGTATGAGCTATGAGCGCCATATCCCACATGTGTGCTTAGTTATGTGTGGACTAGCGTAGTGTGCAGTTAGCACGAAGACAATGTTATTTACCATAGAGGAGGATGTGTTTATTGTCAAGCACTATTGTCGCTCATACGGTGTGGGGCAGCGTCTTACTGCAGAAGATGAGCGCGCATGTCTACTGTATTTGGAGTGTTAGCTGTGACATACGAATATAAATATTTCATCAGCAACATATGGTTTAATGGTGAAAGCCATGTGTATCTTGATCGCTATATTAATCGACAATTGATTTATTGGCCCATTCCTGCATGATTTGCGCAGTTTCTGTCGTTACTACAAAAATCTGTCGGTACAACAACAATGGATGTACACTGCCTACACTGCATCGCCTGCACTGCCTGCACTACGGGTCGCTTTCCCTTCTGCCCACGAGAGTTTGGCCGGATATTCTCATTCATATCTTTCTCATTCTCCTGACTTCACGGCTTCAGATGCCTACATATGGGATATGCTAAAGGAAGCAATTTTCCGAACAGATAGGCCACCTACCTCTATATGGGAGTTAAGAGAGAAGATTCGGTTATTTATTTTGTCGTTCCAGCAACCCATGTTCTCTAACGTATTCATCGATCTGCGGACCGCTATGAAGAATGTGTGCGATGTACAGGCGACATTGAAAACATGATGTACAGGCGATATTCCTCTTAAATTTACAATACTGTATATATTGAATAACATTTAGTTGACATCCATTTGACATTTCTTATGTTTCATTATGCTGTACAACAAATAAATAAATAAATGTCACCGGTGTGATATTACTACTGCTTGTTTTGTCGCATATTGTAGTCTTGAAGAATAAATCAGAGCCAGTGAGGCAAGCAAACCTCTCCATTCGATGCACCCTCTGATCTATCTCCAACTGTTTGTGTTTTATAAGTACTGGATATCTTTTACCTGAAACACCCGATATTTATTGCCCTTGTAATAATAATTAGAAAAAGGAAATCAGGAAGGAAAGGTGGAGATAAGTCTGATTTAAGACGCTGCTTAAAAAAAAAAAAAAAAAATGCAACACTTGGGAATACTTAAGAATTTAACGTTAGAAGTGGGTTTATTTACTACAAGAACTTGAGTTTCACGTCGACGGTAGTTACTTGTCGATAGCTTTAAGTATCTTGAAACTCAATGCTTAAAATTCTGCCCACACAAGAAGAGGACCGATAGAGGCTGGACCTTAAGACAACTCTGTTTACGTTCTTTTTTCTCACTGGACCCATTGCAGAAGCTTAGATCGTTGCGGGAAGTGCATTTATTTTAAATCTCTCAAGCTTTCGTAACACAGCGCTCTGCAAGTTAATGGATACCGTTAAATATTTAATAGCTTTCTTGAAATTTGCATGTGCACAGATTGTAGAGCATTGTAGATATAGAAACAGAGAGTGACAGAAAATATAAGCCATATACGTAATAGTTTTTTTTTTTTTTCAAAATTGCCTGTATCTAGTATATATACATTTGGGAAAAAATATTAAAATATGAAATTAAAATAAAGTATAATCTAATATCAATAAAATAAAGAGTTTGTTTGTTTGTCTGTCTGTCTATGTGCGGACTGGGGACCAGACGAGTCCACGAGTTTGGGGACCGAGAGTTACCAAATTTTGGTCACAGGTGCCTTGGTCAAGGCCCCAGATCAAGACGAAGCGTTTTTTTTTTTTAATTTCGAACCAGGGGGTTCTCAGGGAGGGCGTTTACAGGGACCGGCCTGGGGATCAGACAAGTTGACCGAGAGTTACGAAATTTTGGTCACGGATATCTTCCTTGGTTCAGGCCCCAGACCAAAGGGAAGCACTTTTGTCAAAATTCGAACCAGGGGGGTCTCAGCGGGGCGTTTACCGGGACATGTAAAAGTAGTAGAAAATGACCGATATTAGTGTCGAATACATAGTTTTCACGGTCGCTGAGATCGATGGTGAAACTTCGATCGTATTAACTTCCAAATTCATCCTATCTTGCTGCGGGCCGGGGCTAACTGGGGAGGATACCGAGACATGTAAAAGTAATTCAAAATGACCGATATTAGTGTCAAATCCATAGTTTTTGCGGTCGCTGAGATCAATGGTGACACTTCCATTAGCGATGACTTGCAAATTCAGCTACCATTGTATGCGAGCCGGGGGTCAGCGGGGGAGGGGATACCGAGACATGTAAAGGTAGCCCAAAATAACCGATATTAGCATCAAATCCATAGTTTTCGCGGTCGCTGAAATGAATGTTGATATTCCCACAGGCGTTACTTCCAAATACAGCGCCCATGCGAAGAATAGGTATATTCAGCTCGTTGAAGAATATGGAAGACAAAAAAAAAAAAAAAAAAAAAAAAAAAAAAAAAAAATTGATGGAATTTTTCGGAGGCAGATGGAAAGTGGTTTCAAAATACTACCTAATACTATATTAATAGAGGAAAATGTCCAAAGATGAGACACATGAATTGGTCGATCCTTGTTGAGTTGAATAAAGTGAATGGATGAGAATAAAAATGTTCCTGGTTTAGTTTCCAAGGAAATGGAGGAAAACCAATTAGTTTGTAAACATAAGAATTAATATTGTACAAGAACTATGCAATAGATTGAGGTGAAACTAATCCTGAAACATACTGTTATTGCACTGTTCATTACACTTCAACCAACACGATGTTTTACAGGGTGATAAGAAACTGAACAAACTTAGGAAGCTTATTCCCGACACCGAAACCAGCAAAAAAGTCCTGTGAAACTTTGGTCAGTCAGGGATATTTTTGGCGATATAGGGTGCCGAAAGCGTGGGAAAAATGAACTTCAGAGGACTGTAATTTAAGAAAAACGCAACGTAGAGAGTGCGGTTTAGAACATAACACTCGAAGTCATACCTGGTCGATTGAAAAATGCATGTTTCAAACCTCCGCAATATGTGCACGATGGATTCCCCAAAGGAACGTAGGGATTCCCTATAACCTGGCAAGTAATCTCTACGTTCCTTTGGAGAATCCCTTGCCACAAGTTGAACAGGCAAGTCTCATGTTTGTAGGCTCTATCTTTAATTTTCATACCGCTTGTTGAACAGGCAGTTCTCATGTTTGTAGGTTCTACTTTTAATGTTCATGCCGTTTCTTGAACAGGCAGTTATCATGTTCGTAGGCTCTGCCTTTAATTTTCATGCCGTTTATTGAACAGACAGTTCTCATGTTCGTAGGCTCTACCTTTAATTTTCATACCGCTTGTTGAACAGGCAGTTCTCATGTTCGTAGGCTCTACCTTTAATTTTCATACCGTTTGTTGAACAGGCAGTTCTCATGTTCGTAGGCTCTACCTTTAATTTTCATACCGCTTGTTGAACAGGCAGTTCTCATGTTCGTAGACTCTACCTTTAATTTTTACACCGCTTGTTGAACAGGCAGTTCTCATGTTCGTATTCGCTTGAATGCTTTAAAAGTCATTAAACAATAAAGTGATCCAGACTGATTAGTGTGTCCAATAATAATTAACTGGTTAACATGTAACATATTTTACTCATCATAGGGGTTTTGTGGAAACATTCTTTCTCTCCTATCTCTTTCTCTTTCCAAGTTATATCAAAAGTCGTTGTTTTGCTTCGATTTTTTGGGTATAATTTCATATCTATTTACCATACTTTAATGAAACTTGGCAAATATGTAGTAGGACATCCGTAGGGCATGGGATAATTTTTTGAGGTATCTTTTGTGTATGTACCTAAATCTGGACCACTAGACCAGATTCAGCCGAAATGAGAAAACTTATTTTTTCAGGAAAATTTGCCCGGATTTGTGGATCCAAAAAACACAGATGGACTGCTTCATTCTAAGGATGATCTGTACAAATCTCGAATCTGTAGCGTAGTCGCTAATGCTCTCGCCTTTTAGTGCGAGCAGTCACGGGTTCTATTCCCAGTGTGGACACTCGGTCGAAATAATGTAAAAGCTTTTTACAGTCCAGCCATGCTGAGTGAGTTTTCTTATTAGACCTTTCTCAATCACACCAGCCAAATGCCGGGATGGTACTTAACGTAATAGTCCCAGGCCGTTTCCTTCCTTCTTTGTTCCCCATTTCGCCGGGGAATATGATCGCCGAGAGACATCATTCCTCATATGTAACATGTTAACATGTTAACATGGTTATAGATTCTGACAGCCCAGAAATCTAATTCCTAAGCTTAAACCACGAATCTAAGGTAATTAAAGTACAAGTAGCATCTTCCTAAGTGATATTACAATTTCTTATATATATATATATATATATATATATATATATATATATATATATATATATATATATATATATATATATATATATATATATATATATATATATATATATATATATATATATACTGCCGGTCAAAAGTTTTCGGGCACTCGCTTCAACTTACATTTTTATGAGCTAATCAATATATACTCGATAGGAAAGCCACCAATTTGAAATATTTTGTTTGTGTAGGTCTCAATAATGTCTCAGGAGGATACTACACGTTTTTCGTTTTTCTAACATGTTTACATGTGATAAAAAAAGAAAGATTATTGAATTATTGTGAAGTCGGCGATTATTTTAATTAAAAATAACGTGATCCCAATCATGATATAACTTTGCCTGATCGGAGTACGATTAAACACTAGCAGTTAATTCCTTATTAGAGTTACCCTGGAATATAATTCCTTAATATACAGGCCTTATCAGACATAAATAACGTCAGAAGTCTACATTATTAGTGAACAATATTATAAGATACAGTAATTGACGTTTTCAACCGTGTTTGTGTGGATGTTTTTGCCTCTTCTGAGGGTTTGTTGCCGTTATTGTTAGAAATCACGTACAGATGTAAGATATTAAGTGACCAGGCACACGTTAGAATTATTGCGCGTCATAATATGGACTTTTGTACTCGTCAAATATCTTTCAAACTGAAATAGACTCCATCTACTTTTGATGATTCCATCAAGCGTTTTCAGCGAAGACGAAAGAACATGGACAAAAATCAAACTGGAAGGTTTCGTATTACGTCACGTACGAAAGATGATATTATTGTATTGTTTAGCAAAAGAAATTTGAAACTTACTGTACCGGAACTCCAATCAGAATTTAATCATAGTCACCCTACAAACATTTCAATTATTACTGTGAATCGATATTTGAGAATAGCTGCACTCTGGGGTAAGTGTTGCTGTGCAGAAACCATCGCAAGTTCAGTGGAAACAAGTAACAGAGGCTCCAATGAACCCTGAAGAACAAAAATTGGAAAACAAAGCAATAGAAACGTGTATTATGAACTGGTAGTCAAAATTTCAAGTTTTTGGGCAACGACATTGAGTTTATGTTCAAAGATCTGTTCCAGAAAAGATGCGTCCTAACTGTGCAACCCCTGTTATTAAACACGGAGGAGGTTCTGTAATACTTTCGAGGTGTTTCGCAAATTCTGATGTGGGTTGGATTCACAGAATACAAGGAAATCTGGACAAAAATGGTTATCATTCCATTTTAAGCAGCCATACTATTCCCTCAGAACTTGATTTGATTGGTCACAGAATCCCTTTTCTGCAAGATACTAATCCGAAGGACACGTTCAAACTTTGTTCTAATTATTTTAAGAAGAAACAAGCCAAAGGAGATATTTGTATCATGAAATGACCTCCTCAGTCTCCAGATCCTTACCCCATCGAACTTCTCTGGTAAGAGCCTGGCAGAAGTGTACGAAAAGACTGTCCAACATTTGTTGATGATGTGTTTGATATTCTGCAGAACGCCTGGAATAATAATTCAGATGAAAATCTTCAAAAACTTGTAAGCCACATGCCCCAATGGGTGAAACGAGTGATAGCGGCGAAGGGCGGTTTCTTTGACGAGAAAAAACATTTAAAGAATTTGGCAATTTCCTTTGTTGGATAACGTTATTATGTTATTCTGATGTTAGAACTATCACTGTGTTCCTAAACTACCAAGTATCGTGTCCAAAATTGCACCGTATTACAAGTCAAACTTAATATTTCCCTGTTCTTTTGGTCTGTCCGGAAACTTTTGACCGGCAGTATATATATATATATATATAATGTTGAAAGGACTTCTGTCCTTTTAATCACTAACGTAAGTAAGGGATAGTTTGCTGTACTCTCTTGAGTTAATGAAGTAATATTTTATATGTTGTAATTGGCTTCAACTTTCCGAATGTTGTTTTCGGCTATAAGAGAAATTAGTATAACCTTGTTTCAATACACAGTAGGTGCCAAAGAAACAATTCTATGCATGTTTTTCTTGGACTGAACTTGTCTTAGGCACTCAGCTGAAAATGGGCTACGTCGTTGAACGGTAAGTAACAGTATGTACGTTAATGCATTTGCTAGATGTTTGCTCCCTACGTATATAAACTCCTTTAAATGGGAGTACTCATACTTTCTGAATTAAAAGATTTTAGCTGTATTTTTTAAGGGACCTCCATATTGTGAATCTGCATCCAAGTGGTAACTTTTCTGCTGCAGTGCGAAGCGAAGCAGAACGACTTTTGGATTTTGAATTCATCGAAACTCATTTTAGGTTTTAAAGAATATTTTCGAAGTGAGAATCATATCTGAGAATCAAAAACACTTTGTGGAATATATAAATTGAATTTACAACAGACCAATACCATGTTCACGACGAAATTAAATGTCGACTAAAAACAAGGAATTCGTGTTATTATTCAGTTCAAAATCTTTCGTTGTCGCGAATTTTGTTGATGAATTTGAAGTTTAAAATATATAACACGATAATTATGCCTGTTGTCCTGTATGGTTGCGAAACATGGTCGTTTACTCTGAGAGAAGAACATAGACTGAAAGCATTTGAGAACAAGATCTTGGAGACGAATATTCTTACTCAAGAGGAACTGAAATGGGGAAACTTCATAACGAGGAACTACATAATTTATACCGTTTACCAAACGTTGTTAGGGCCATCACATCAAATCTAGAAGGCTGAGGTGGGCAGGTCATGTAGCCAAAATGGAAGAAAGTAGGAACGTTGTTTTTTTTTAAATAAATGGAGAAATTATTTAATTTTCATTGATTTTCTAGACATTAATGTTAATATTTCGTGTTTCTTTTTTCTTTCTTTCTTTTTTTTTTAGTATGTTTAATCCATTTTAGGACAATTTGCTTTTGGAAAATAGAATCTGCGTAGTCTTTTCTACAGTTGAGCTGAGTTAAATTCATCTCCCCCAAAGTCTTTTTACATTATTGCAACCGGATACGCCCTTTACACCACTTCCGGTTTTAGTAAAGATATACAGATAAAAATAGTAACTTTCTTAAAGATACTGAGTCGAGTCCGAAAAAAAAACGTTTGTCGCTATCTATTACCTATTTTTATCTATTTTTTTTCTGTGGTGATTACTGTCGAAACCAGAAATGGTTAAATTCTACCACATCCAGTTTAAATAGATGATTAACGGACGAGATCAAACCTATTCTTGGGGTACTGAATCGATTACGAAAAACTGCTTTTCGATATCTTGTACCGATTTTGCTGATACTTGTGGACAGACAGACAGGCGGATATAACCGTTCTATAAAAATCTAATAATAGATACAACCTCCAGGGGAAGATTTAATAGCTCCTGGGGAATTCCACCCAAGTCATCCCTGAAATCACCACTGCTTGCAGCACTTTCTTTTTTTTTTTTTGTTTGTTTCCTTTTTCGTGTTTTTTTTTCCATTGATTTTCGTATTTTATCATTATGAAAAATAGCTCGATGATACTGAAGTATTAACCTTTTAGAGTGCGTGTGGTGGCAAATTCGGAGTGGGCATGACTATGCATGCAACAGTCGCATAAATTAAACGCTCTGTACGTATCGTATAACACGAAAATGCAAATATTAATGCCTTTTCGTCTATCTCAGTGTTTTCTACTGTGTATCGAATTTGTTGCTGTCGTGTTACTTTGAGGTTAACATTCCGACATTATATATATATATATATATATATATATATATATATATATGAAAGGTGCCGAATATCGGACACTGTTTGAAAAAAAGCAATAAAATGTTTACCAACAGATATATTGATATAGCCTCTTCTAAATGTTCTGTTATCTTTGTAGATTATAATTTGAAAGTTTCGAAGCAATAACGAAATATTAAAAGATATATATATATATATATATATATATATATATATATATATATATATATATATATATATATATATACTTTGGTACAAAGTCGCATTTTTCTCAGTTGTAAAAAAGGTTGCCCAATATCGGATAGTAAGGGGTCTCAATATCGGACGGAAAATAGATGAGAAGGATTTAAGGAAAACCACCACTGGATAAGACTGTGCATTATTTTAATTATATTACATGGCGTAAATGTATACAAAACGTAAAGTTACAAAACATGTAGATGTAACTAAACGTTGTTCTATAAAATAAACGACTTTCTAAATATGTGCACATGTAAATTTATCTTAACTAAACATTGTTCTACAAAATTGTAGACGTTTTCAACATGTAGATTTACTTGGAATTAAACATTGTTCTATCAAACAGACAACTTTCTAAATATGCAGATTTTCTGGTACTTAAACATTGTTTAACAAAAGACGCTACTTTCTAATGACGTAGATTTATTTGTAACTAAACGTTGTTCTACTCATCTGTAGTAGGATCTACCAAGAACTTAAATTACTGACAATAATCACAAACAAAGGATTCCCACGTTTTTGGATCAGTGCCTCCATATAGCTCGTGTGCCCATTTAAGACATTGCATACATCGTATCCATAGTTCACCACCTTTGTCAAGTTTATACGGCTGTGAACAAAACATTGAAGATTTTGGATGCCTTGTGGAACCCCATTTTTTTTCCCTTGACGGCAGCAACAGTTTGGAACATAGCCTCAGAATCCCACTTCTTCCTCCGAGCGATTTCTGTCAACAGTGATAACCGAAGAATGACATCAGCAATACCGTTCTCTAATATCTAGTATCCGATATTTGGAACCTCTGTACTATCCGATATTTGGCAACGTAGGTCGTGTGGCAACTTTCAACTATATACATTACGTAAACAGAAACGAACTACCGAAACATCATATAATAACTACTCTTCTTAGCCCATATTATAAGTGTAGCATGAATATGATTAGGTTATCTTTATGGATAACATAACGCAATCAACTGTAGTACTGGAAATATTTCATAAGGTCAAAATCACAAAACACTTCACCACACAAATAAACATGTTGCTAGATATATCATAACTTAAGTGTGTAATGGTCCACCTATTGTTGTGCAGTTACGATAACGGCCACTAGGCTGCAGCACCTCACACGGAATATTTCTCGGTATCCGATATTAGGAAACCATCCGATATTCGGCACCTTGACCCTATATATATAAACAGCATTGCAGGAGATACACAGCATTTTTGTTACTGGGCGGGACATTAAGAAAAACTATAAATTAGATATGTACTAGGTGTAAAAAAAGTTGATCTATTATTTTTTAAAGAATATACTGTTCCTATGAATATTTTATCTCCGGTCTTTCAAAATTTAAATTTAAATGAAGGATCAATTATCAGGAACATTCTAGTAGGCCTTATAAGATTGTAATGCTATTACGATCACGCTAGTTGGCCTTATAAGATTGTAATGCTATTAGGATCAGCTAGTGGGCCTTATAAGATTGTAATGCTATTAGGATCACGCTAGTTGGCCTTATAAGATTGTAATGCTATTAGGATCAGCTAGTGGGCCTTATAAGATTGTAATGCTATTAGGATCAGCTAGTAGGCCTTATAAGATTGTAATGCTATTAGGATCACGCTAGTTGGTCTTATAAGATTGTAATGCTATTAGGATCACGCTAGTTGGCCTTATAAGATTGTAACGTTATTTGGATCACGCTAGTGGACTTTATGAGATTGTAATGTTATTGGGATCACGTTAGTAGGCCTTTTAAGATTGTAATGTTTTTGGGATAAAGCTAGTGGGCTCCGTAAGATTGTAATGTTATTGGGATCACGCGAGTTGGCCTTATAAGATTGTAATGCTATTAGGATCACGCGAGTTGGCCTTATAAGATGGTAATGCTATTAGGATCACGCTAGTGGGCCTTATAAGATTGTAATGCTATTAGGATCACGTTAGTAGGCCTTATAAGATTGTAATGTTACTGGGATCACGCTAGAGGATGTTATAAGATTGTAACGTTATTAGGATCACGCTAGTGGGCTTTATGAGATTGTAATGTTATTAGGATCACGTTAGTAGGTCTTATAAGATTGCATTGTTATTAGGATTACGTTAATGGTCCTTATAAGATTGTAATGTTATTAGAAACACAATAGTGGATCTCATAAGATCGTAATGTTATTAAGATTATGCTAGTGACTCTTATACGATTGTAATATTATTAGAATTACGGCAGTGACCCTTATAAGATTGTAATCTTGTTTGGATTGCGCTAATGGGTCTTATAAGATAGTAGTGTTATTAAAATCACGTTAGTGGGCCTTATAATATTGAAATGTTATTAGAATCACACAAGTAGACCTTATAAGATTGTAATGTTATTAGAGCCACGCTAGTGGACTTTATAAGATTAGGATCGCGCTAGTGGGCCATATACAATTGTAATATTATTAGAATCACTAGTGGCCTCATACGATTGAAATGTTATTAGAATCACTAGTGGGCCTTATAAGATCGTAATGTTAGTTGTGTATGTATGTCCGTTCGTTACTCCACACGATAGCTCTTAAACGAAAGGAAATTGATTTTTATTATTTTGCAAGAGAGAGCTAAAGGTAATATATATCGGCGAGTTTATTAATGGAGCCAATCCGTTAAGATGTTCACCGGTAACTGTGTGTTTAACAGTGGCTATCCGTATCCCATTCACTGATAAATGTTCAAGGTCTGTTAGAAAAGTATTGAGAATGGCAACAGTGTACACGAACCGACAGCGCTGTTGCCTCTGCCTTTACATGGCACTTTAGGTCAATCCTTGTTGCCGTTGCTCAGTACAAGTTTGAACTTGCTCCAGTTGAGAATGTCTATAAGTCGTGTGTGTGAGGTGCATTACGAGAATGGATCGATAGAAGTTTGAGCCTTCAAATTCTATGTAAAGTTTGGCGAATTCGCTACTGAAACTTATGGAGAACATTCCCTGAAAATCAAATTATACAGGTGATTCAAAAGGTATAGGCCTATAATTTGTTCGTTATCTGCCTTGTAGAACGCAAACTGAAACAATCCAATGTATCATGGTGATCGGAAGTTATTCGTATGGACACGAACTTTGATTTTTTCGTTGGTACATCATAACGTCTGGATGAAGAAGTTTCATACTATGTACAAATCTCGAGCCATAATTTTTGATTGGTCGGAATCCAAACACATCAAATGGTTGTACAAATCGTGTGCAGTTCTTTAGTATCTTCTCAACCATTACGTCTTTGCCATCCGTCATGCAACTTGTAATGAACAATTCGTCTGTGAATGGACCCTGTGATCAAGCAGTAGCAAGTACAAACCATCAGGCTTCGCCATGAGAGAGAATACTTAACACATTTAAATGCGCATTCACTCATTTTCTCATATAAACTTCCAAGCTGAATATCTCGAACAGTTCTCAACCGTACAGATATTTCATTACCTGTTGTAATCAGCATGAATCGGTCCTTCAAATGGCATTCTTAGTTTCTTTGTAGGCGAGTGCTTTCTCCCAAGCATCCCTTGTCAGCGCTAGCTTCAGACCATCATATCCAAAACACAAAATCAATTTATTTTGTTCCAATCTATCGCAATGCAGAAAAGAAGTTCCGTCTTGGAAGCGAAGATGATCCTTCGGAAAATCTAGTTCTTTAGACGTGGAGTTGTTTCGCTTTATGCCAAGAACTGTCCTCCTAGTATTGTTTAAATAGCCCTTCCTGTAACCATAAAACATTATTAGGATGAATAAATACACACTAAATTTACTTTATAATACTCGATCCATTAAATAATACAATAAAACAATTAATATAAATAACGAAATGTGCAAATTGTACATAACAGAAAAGACAATCCCTTTATAAACATCCAAGCGTATATCGTTCCACTTAGTGAGCAACTTTGTAACTTACAGGATGCCACCCAGATTTACTGTGATTAATAAATGAATCCGTCATGCTAAATTTAAGCCGCCTTATGCAGAGTCGTTCTGACGGGTGATTAGTGCCATACTAAAGAGTTCGACTAACATGTTTCCTGCAGTAGTCAGGCTTTTAGTATAACGCTAATCATGCGTCAAAACGACTCTGCATAAGGCCCATGATGATTAGTAAATTTAGTATGAGGGATTAATTATACTCTTTCCAAATACAGTTTCTCTCAGGCTCGTGACAGTCAGCACGCCGTCGTGGCAATCAGCACCTTGATATTTGCAATCAGCGCCAGTCGTGGCAATCAACACCAATAATTGGCTGTGGCAGTCAGCACCCGTGGTAATCAGCACCAAACCCCCTGTCAGGGATATTTTTTCTAGTTCTTCTTTCTTCATTTTACACATGTTTCTAAGTCATTAGAAAATTATACAGGGGGACCCAAAAGTAGGTATACACCCCTGCATTGATCAAGTATAACATTCTAGTTTATGGATTTATTTGCTTTGACTGTTCCGGGCTTAAGTTATAAGTAAAAAAGACGTTAAGAACAAATAATAAAGAAACTAGGTCTACCAATAAGAAATGATATAAAATACTGAAAGTTGATCAGTACAGGACTGTATACCTACTTTTTGGGCACCCTGTATAATTCACTGGTTACGCATTCCACGTTCTCGTCTATATAAAACAAATTGTCTCTTTATACAGGGTGAGCCACGGGAAATGCGATACTTGAATGTGGCAACATTGCCAAACTGAAGCGCATGGTGGCGATAGTTGCATGCATATTGCTTTCCTGTTTGGCACACTAAAACGCTAATCCTGCCCACGTCGCAGCTTCCGTTGAACAGCAACTATACTCTTCTCGCGAACAATGGCTTCCACCGCGTGAACACGCATATGCACTGGCCAACAACTGATGGTAAACTAAATGGCAGTCCTCTGTGATGTAGATGGCATAGCAACTACCGCCACCACGCATTTTAGTTTGGCAGTGTTGGCACTTTCAAGTGCCCCATTTCTCGTGGGTCACCCTGTATATTAGTCCCTTATCCACACCGTTGAACTCTAAAATAAAATTTTAGAAAATAGTTACCACTTGGATCTTCTACTTTTATCGTGCTATTTTTTTTAAATGCATATCCTAAGCGGGGGAGAGGTTGTTCAAAAAATACATCAAAATTATAGAGTATCTCAGGAATATCTGAAAAGCCGTTAGGATGGTTATATTCGGTATTATTATTATTATTATTATTATTATTATTATTATTATTATTATTATTATTATTATTATTATTATTATTATTATTATTATTATTATTATTATTAAGTATCCTGCCTTTCGGCAGGTCCTGGGACTAACGAGGTTTTGCTTTCCATTTTAGATTTCGGCCTTGAAATGTTTTTTCCATGTTCCTCGATCTTCAGCTTCCTCTTTTAACTCTCAATATTTACTTCTGTTTCTCAAATCATCGATCAGTTGCGTTCTTCTTCTTCCTATTCCTCACTTTCCTTCCATCTTTTCTTCTATGGAGATATGAAGAAGACAATTTCTTCGCAAATTCTGTCTAATTCAATTGGCCTTCCTACGAAAGATACGGACTAAAAGCGTCTTCTTCTCTCCCATCCGTTTTAAAACATTCTCTCTGTTCATTGTATCTTCTCCATCTTACTCCAATACCACGTTTCAGTATATGAACTCCTAATATAAGATTAAATGGATCTTTGCGTTTTTGAAAATATCTAACTAACTCTATGTCCTATGGAACCCGGAGGTTCAATGCCGCGTTCACAAAAGCTCTCCACTGACTTCTATCCTTAGCTAACTGCATCCAGTTTCTACTTTGTATTCCAATCTCTGCGAGATCCATCTTAATATTGTCCTCCCATCTGCGCCTAGGTCTTCCTAATGGTCGTTTTCCGATTGGTCTTCCAGTTAAGACTTTGAAAGCGTTTCTATTTTCTTCCATTCTAGCTACGTGACCCGTCCACCTAAGCCTCCTAGACTTGACGACCCTAACAATGTTGGGTAAATTGTATAACTTATGTAGTTCCTCGTTATGAAGTTTCCGCCATTCCCCATTCCCGTTCCTTTTGGGTCCGAATATTCGTCTCAGGATCTTGTTCTCAAATACTTTCAGTCTATGTTCTTCCCTCAGAGTAAGCGACCATGTTTGGCAACCATACAGAACAACAGGCATGATTATCGTTTTGTATATTTTAAGCTTCAAATTCCTCGACAGAATTCGCGACGACAAGAGATTTTGAACCGAATAATAACACGAATGCGTTTTTGAAAATTCAGCTTTTTAAAGGGAGAAAGACAACAATTTCTATAATATTTTAATTTTCTATTTTGTCTTTATACGCATAAAATGACGAAAGTGAGTGATCGGTTTAAAATTCACATTTGAATATAGATGACAGTTTGGCTTGTATCATTTTACTTTGATCAAGATGCAGATTCTAACGGAAGAGAGGAGTTCGAATAAACCATTAAAATATTTTCCCGTAACCTTATTTTTCCTGTGCGAAGAACTGATATTTCGCGTAGTATTCTATATAGAAGGAGTATAAACTAGATTATGTGTAATTTACAGTAAAACTAAAGGCAAGAGCAGTGGTTTTAAAGCTAAGGATTTGCTTTCGGAAACAGTTACTCCGAGTACAGAATATAGGTTACTCCGAGAAACCGTCAGAGGGTTTTGTGACACTAGATGTGTTTACATTTTGGCACGCTTCCAGATAGGGACAATGATTTTTGGGATGCTCCCCTTTAAGAGAGAACGAGAGAGAGTCAGCGTTACAGAAGTAAAATGGAAAACAGAACAGATTGATCTTGCAGACTTTTTATTCCTTTTTGGTTTGAAAGATTCACGTGCGAAAAGCAGCAACAGTTTTCGTCTTTCGATTTAGGTTACTAGTTGATTTTTTTTTTTCTTCTAGTAGTTCTTTTGTGATTCTCAGCTGAATGTAGAAATTAGTTTACTCTGATTATTGACTCTGTCTAGCAATATGATAGCAAACAAAAACTAAGCATTATATTAACCATTGTGTCTACAAAAAAGGAGATAAAACGCTTCTCATTTAGATGTGATGAGTGTTTTATCTATAATTTGTTGATTTTTAATCTTACCCACTTGTTACGAAGTGATGTTTGCTCTCGTCAAAGACAGAAACTGATCAATACAGTAGTATTCTCTGCAGTGGGCCAGAGTTTACAAAGATTTTATTTTAAAAGGAACTTGCTTGACCTACTTTTGACATGTAAACTTCAAAGATGACGTGTGTTATGTTTATTGTTTATACAGTGGTTTTCAAACCTTTATGGCTCATGTATTCCTGGATATACAGGGTGGCCCAAAAGTAGGTATACACACCTGCATCATCAAGTATAACATTCTAGCTTAAGGGTTTATTTGTTTCGGCTTTTCCGAGCTTAAGATATAAGTAAAAAGGCTTTAAGAACGAATAATAAGGAAACTAAGTGTACCTGATGGATGAGAATAAGAAATGATATTAAATGCAATGAGCTGATCAGTACGGGGTTATATACCTATTTTTGGGCCACCCTGTATGTATATCCAGGCAAACTTCTTGTACAGCTCACAGATGACGAGAAGAACCGTAAAACAGGGGTAGCGGGGAAAGGTCAACGACACGGTCAAGTCCATTTTCGGTTTTTGAGGTGTGGTCTATACTTAAATGTCGCCTGCTACTGCGGGTAGTTATCTGTGTGCTATTCCGTGGTATCATTTGAAACCCCCGTGCGAAAAGTGGGCGAGTCCATACCTACGTCACACTACTTCTGCTAGGGTTCTTCTCGTCGTCTGTGAGCTGTATAGATACCAAACCAAATCACTTGGGACAAGAGCCTGAGGCGCTCCAACGCCATCTGTCAACGATTGGCTGAACTGCTTTCAGCCTAGCGATGTACGCGCCATGTCTCTCTAACAGGTGCATCAGGAGCTTTTTAGACCTAGTAGCCGTCACGTCTTTCATTCACATGACTACCCAGTTTGCCTCACGACGCTGGGCGGACATCGAAAATTAGGGAAGATCGGCCGGGAATCGAATCCGGGACCACGCTCTGACAACTGGAGTACGATTGTCCCAAATAATCCAGGTGAACAACAGCAGTTTCAACAGCGATGTACAGGCTTCAAATATTTTAAACAATTGTTGTATATGTCGTATCAGTATAAAAGCAAAGCAGCAGAGACCTTATTTCTTGTCTCCTGTCATCTCGTGGACAACATTACTCTATAAAGTTTAAGATGGAATCCGAACCACCGAATTGGATTCAAAGTTCGAGGCTCTTCTACCGGGAATCGAACCCGGGACCTCGTGGACTGAAGGTGCGCGGAAGTTAGCAACAAGATCCGTAGGGAGGGCTGTAAAAATCAAGAAAGTGTAGAGAGTTACTTCCAAATCGCTCGAAATCCATTTTGATATAACTCGAATAGAAGGTAGCCTGTCTCTTTTTCGGCATATATATTAGAACGGTTACGAGAGTACATCTGTCGAGCAGAGTTGGCGTGGGTCAATGAAAACTTCACCCATGATCCAGTGACCAACTTCATCTCTGCTGTCGAGAGTTATCAGAGCAGAAACGGTGAAAGCAAGAACCCCCCTTAAAAGAAAATGAAATGAAATGAAATTTTGAGTTTTACGTCCCACGGTTATGCCGGTTAGGCTAAAGGAGACGGTGATAATGAGTAATGAATGAAATGGTGGAATGAAGAAAGTGGGAGGAAACGGGAGAACCCCGAGAAAACCCACGACCCCCCCTTAAAAGAATCAACATTTCAAGGATAGATTCCATTTTCTCTCTATTAAAGTTATTCACGTGGTGTACACGTGTCAGTGCTACTTGTTTTCTGCTCAAATTCGGCAACAAGAGCCAAAGTGTCAAATACACTTCTATTTTTGTTTGTTTACAGCTTTTGTGTGTGTGTGTGTGTGTGTGTGTGTATGTAGAAATTAGGTTGGGAGATTGCAAATGGCGACGGATGAATCGGGAGTGTATGAGTTGTGTGCATGGATTATTTTAAGAATTTTTTATTGTATGCATTCTTTTAGATTCCAAAATATTTGATATGAATGTGTACATATACAGGGTGTTTCAAAACAAAACCAGCAACGTTTGGGAGGTGATTCCTGACACCAAGATAAAAAACAAAAAGTATAGATCAACCTGGGTGCACAAGTGCTTCCTTTCGAAGTTATAGGCTGCCGAAAACATGAAAATATTTAACTGTAAAGGTCCATAGCTCCCGTACTATGGGACCTACCGTAGTCGGGTCAAGACTTTAGTTAGGAATTAACATAGGGGGGCGCGGTGGCTCAGTGGTAGAGCGTTCATCTCTGGTGCTTGTTGTCCCGGATTCGATCCCAGTCCCGCCAAGTGAACTTTGTGGTGGACAAACACCGTGCTCGTGGGTTTTCTCGGGGTTCTCCCGTTTCCTCCCACTTTCTTCATTCCACCATTTCACTTGTCTCTCATCATCACCGTCTCCTTTAGCCTAACCGGCATAACCGTGGGACGTAAAACTCAAAGATTTCATTTCATTTTTCATTTTAGGAACTAACATGTGCGCTATCCAAAAATACATATTTCAGGATCCTAAGGTATTTACGAAACAATTTTTATGGAGGTGGTTTGGCTAGGGTCATATAATCTAAAGCAGTGATATTCAACCTTTTTTTCGCGTACCTTTAGACACAGTTTGCCATGCAATTGTGTATCACTGAAGCTTTTAAAACAAATTAAATCGAAAAACTTATTAAATGAACTTATTAAACTAAATACAGATGTTCTGTTGTTTAAAAAGGTTGACAAATAGAGGCCCAACAAAAGGACAATCAGTATGCCAATCGAAAGCTATTTACAGGGGGATAAACAGTACATTTGAAAAAAAAAAATAATATGGGAAATTTCAAAATTTTCTTTAACTATGATCATTCAATAAATATTGGAAATATGCGTATTTGAGGATTACGTACCCCCAGGGGTGCGCGTACCCCAGGTTGAATAGCACTGATCTAAAGTATACTCCCCAACCACCTCTATAAAAATTGTTACGAGAGTACCGCAGGATCGTGAAACTTGGATATTTGGATGGGGCACATACTAGTTTCTAATTGAAGTCTTGACCCAACTACGATAACGCCCATAGTTTTGGAGCTATGGACCTTTAAAGTTCATTTTTTTTTTTCATGTTTTCGGCAGCCTATAACTCCGAAAGAAAGCATTTGTGCATCCAGATGGGTCTATACTTTTTTATCTTATCTTGGTGTCAGAAATCACTTCTCAAACGTTGTCGGTGTTGTTTTGAAACACTCTGTATATACCTACAAGATTATTTTACGAGAATTTAAAACATTAATGACTGCTAAGAAAGGTGCCATAGCAAGGTTGAGACTTCTAGAAGAATCCAAGCATCATTACAACATCAAAACAAAGGAAACAAGCTACAAGATATTATATTAATGACAGACTATTTTTTTTTTTGAAAACCTTTCGATACAATTATAAACATGAAACTATATTGTAGCATTTCTTCACTTGTAGAGGTGGTTTAGTGATGTGTGTGTAATTATACAGGATGGCCCAAAAGTAGGTATACACTCCTGCATTGATCAAGTATAACACTCTAACTTATAGGTTTATTTGCTTCAGCTGTTCCGAGCTCAAGATATAAGTAAAAAGACATTAAGAACAAATAATAAAGAAGCTAAATCTATCTGATGGATAACAATAAGAAATGGTATTAAAAGTAACAGGGTTGGCTGGTTTAAACCAAAGTGGTTTAAACCTTGGTTTAAACCAGCTGTTTTTTTTAAAAAATGGTTTAAACCAAAAAGAAAAAAACGAAAAATGCTTTAAATAGTGTGAACTTCATGGTGACATTTCCACACATGTCAAACCATCTGCATTAGTTTTATCTCCTTTTCACCTTTTAATCAAGGTGTCCCATCTTCAATTCTTGGTCGAATCATAACCCTTCTTTATGTGTAAACCAAGTAGTGGTTTGGATGTCACTTTAAAGCGAAAGTCTTCTTTATAACCTCGGTATTACATAAAGATGTTAAGCCTAAACATACGAAACGAAGGCAAATTGTGTTTTTGCTTGCCTGAATGCTTGTTGTTTTATAAAGAAGCAAAGGTTGCCTAAATGTATTGATAGACATTGGCAAAATTTATCGACTGCCTACTAGCTTCCAACATTAGCTTGGATTAGACTTCGTTTTAATTTTATTGAATGATATCTACATACTAAATTTGGAATTTAATACCTCAGTTTTAGCGTACTGATTATGATACGTTGACCTTAGATTTCACATGCAAAGCAATAACAGGATTTACTTTGCATTTAAAGTAATAACAGGACTTTCCCAATGACTAACGCGGGGGTTTCCCGATTTATATGTAATTCTGTATAATGGTTTCACTTGCGCAACTTTTAACTTCACTTGTGCACTTATCTTTTTGTCCTGAAATGACTCTTGACAATTATATTAACAAGTATGTAAAGATCAGTACAACGTATTTTTATCAGGAGTCCTTCATGAGTGAGTCGGCAGACTCATTGCATTTGTGGCCAATTAGTCCCGGTTTCGAGTCCAAATAGAGGACAATTTCTCTCGGATGTAAGCCGGGAAGCTGTTTGGATCCCGCTTTAAGCTTATAAGACTCCTTCCAGCATAACTCTGTTGTTGGATAATAACAGCAAGGCGAAACAAACTTATTTTTGTCGATATGTAATATAAATATATAGAGCAAATTATTTAAACCAAAAAACCTGCTTAAACAAACAAACAAACAAAAAAAACAGGTTTAAACAAAAAACTTTTTTCTTTTCTTTTCTTTTTTTTTTTTTCAATAAAAACCATGGTTTTTGCCAAGCCTAGAAAGTAATGAGTCGATCAGTACGGGACTGTATACCTACTTTTTGGCCACTCTGGGTATGTCAATATCTTAAATTTAACAACACTACAAAGAAAGTAACAATATTACTGTTATGGACAATAATATGATATGATTTACAAAACCGTCGCCATCGCTTTTTATCAACAGTAACAATTTGTTTAATAAAGTTGGAAGCTCTCACTGGAAAACAACGGAACACACTCTGTGCACAGTCCCATATTGTCCGCTTCAGATCAGCTGTGAACAGTTTGGGAACTCACTTTGCCGACAATTTTTTCATGCCAAGTTCTTCACGCACGATGTAATACACATCCTGCACACTGATCCCTAGGACCTCTGCAATACGTGACCGACCAGTTCGCCTGTCGACAAGGATCATGTCGCGGACACGATCCACAGTTTCCACAGTCACCACTGTTTTGGGTCTTTCACACCTCTTCTCATCTTCGGTGGTCCTTCTGCACTTCCTGAATTCTGCTACCCACAGTTTCATTGTGCTGTATGGAGGACAGTCATTGCCCATTGTCTGTGTCAATTCATCAAAAATTTCCTTCACTCCCACATTCTTTGTGAAGAGGTATTTGATGGCTACTCTCTTCTGACATTTGGTAAAAGTCACAGTGTGCTCCGCTATAGTCACTTCAAACCTGGACTGCAAAAAATAAACTATTTTTAGACATGGTAGGACACTTTACCAACACTCTTTGAACACCTCCAGATTACACATATTCACCCCTCTCAGATACTGTGTTTTCCAAATATGTCCCAAACTATTTGCAAAATGTGTCGTCACTTTGTTTCCGAACTGTTTGCCGAAAAGAAGTGTTTTAAATATACCATACTAGATACCATGCTTTTAGAGAATTAACGCGTTTGGACACGCGAAGCACACTTTATAAGCACTATTTCATAATTTTTTCCCTCAACATCTGTACTAAATGTATTTAAATGGTGCTTTTTTTTTACAGTGTACAACAAAAGAGAAGTATTTAAAATCAATTTATGATTGTTTTACAAAACGTTTTTATTTACTGTGTAAGGCCGGAAACTTATTCCCCCCCCCCAACTAGTTGACTTGGACTTAAGATCTGCAACCGTAATATTAAACCATGTAGAATAAGTTTTAAAAAAATAATTGTACAAGTAAAATTAGGTTATATGAACATCTCCCTATGTGTATATATACAGGGTGTCTCAAAAGTCCCCTAACATAGGGTAACTCTCTTATTATCAGAGTTACAAAAGAGCTCATCAGTGGCTAAATGGTTACCGTACGCGCCTTTGGCGTGGGGGACCCGGGTTTGATTCCCGGCGGGAGCTCATATGGTTCGGATTCCACGTTAATCAGTAGGTCCACGTCTCATATAGCCTCGCTGCTGAACGAGACGTTAAACTCAAACTCAACTCCACTCAGACTTACAACAAAATGTAAAAGGGGAAACCGTCTCCAAATGACGTTTTCAATCTAATGTGAAGGATTTTTTTTTTTTTTTTTAATCAACGAGCAGTTTGGGCTGTACAGTCTTTATGCGTCCAATGTTAAATAAAAATGCAACGTTGCCATTTACTTGGACCCACAACATAAGTGAATGAAGTTACTGTCTTTTACAATAACATGTCGATGGCCAGCCCCAATTTCATACATGATTCCATTCACCATACTCTTACAAAATGTATCCACCTCCCGCACCGCCCTCGCCTCCCCCAGCCCCTATATTAATGGCAGTGTTGCATTTTCATTTAACATTGGGTGCAGAAAGAGTGTACAGCCCAAACTGCTCGTCCAATTTTTAAAAAATCCTTCACTTTAGATTGAAAACATCATATTTATAGACGGTTTTCCCTCTTACATTGTCAGGGGATTTCTAAGCGGTGGCTTGCCGTGGAAAATCAGCGCCCGGGGCGAGAGTATACGACGGTGCCCCCATACAAATATTCCAAGTAAATTTTCCTATCTTTTTCCTTTTTTCTCTCTCCCGAATTTTGCGCTCTCGTACTTCGGCGCCCGGTGCCGTCGTCCCGCTCGCCCCCCTTAGGGCATTGTACTGCTTTTGAGACACCCTGTATGTATAGCTGTAAATAAGTGCATCATTGATTCCTTGTTTTGCTTGATTGACTGTTGATATTGTGAATAGTTCTGCAAAATTACTAACATGGTACAGTAAAACAAAAGTGCCATTATTTGTAAACTTCATTAAAATTAGCATTTCTTTTTGTCTTTGTTTGTACCTGTTTGTCTCCCCACCCGTGTCCTCCGTTTGTGTGTTAGAACTTTAGTAGAGAAACAATTGAAGAGCACTACAGTATTGCACAATTCATTTGTGTTTTCATATTTAAACTCTCCTAACTAGAGAAAATGAATTAATTTGCTCCATTGGAGTGCCGCAGGGCGTTCGTTGTTGCCTATTGATCCCAATTCAATTTCACATGACATTAGAGGATTGGCTTTTTGCCATGCATGAAGTGGCCCGTCCCGTTCTCACCCCATTTTACTAATGCTCTATGCAATACAGTTAAGGGATTTTTTTTAATGCCTTTTTTCATCTATTTGTAAGCTTTGTGCAAATTCGCTTATTCAGATGCATAGCTATACATTTTTGAGTCGGCAGCGTTTGATGTATATATATACACACATATGTGTGAACTGCTTTCGCCTGTTTAACTTCACACACACGCTGCGTTCCAGCTTACCTACACAATGTACACAAAATGGGTCCCATTCGAACATGTGAGAAAAGTGATCAAAAGAGAAGATTTTGCATTTTTCAAATTTTTCCGTTTGTAATTATGTGTTGCTGAATGGTACTGAAGCATAAAGCTTTTAAAAAAATTATGGCATTATAAAAATGTATATTACGTATTTTAGATTCCTCAAATGGTTTAGATAACGTTTTTATTCATTCAAAGTGAATCTAAGGTTTATCCAGAGATGATGCACATTTTCCTTATCTAATTAATGCATTTATTTTTTGAAAGTGACAAAACTTACACTAATTCAATCTGATTCAAGAAATGAGTGGTCACACTTTGCCCAAGTGCAAGTTGAATGAATAGTTAGAGAATTATCTGTATATTTCTATGATATTTTGTTCAATCAATCCAGATATAGATTTTGAAACTTATTGAAAGCTAAATTGAATCAATGATTACAAATTATCCCTAGACTTCTTTGGCATTTCGTTCAGTCACATTCAAAATAGGGATGGCCACATTTTTTCGAAAAATACTTTTTCGAAAAATGGGTTTTCGAAAAAGCGAAAAACGAAAATTTTTTCGAAAAAACGAAAAACGAAAAATTTTTCGAAAAAGCGAAAAACGAAAAAACGAGAAATGAATTTTCCGAAAATCGAAAAACAGATTTTTCGAAAAAGGCTATCCCTAATTCAAAAGATGCATATTAGTTTTCCCAAATATAAATTAAATTAATAAGTACAAACTTGTTCGCACATTTCTGTGATATTTCGATGAAATCAATCAAACTACAGATGTTGAAACTTTACCCAAAGCTAAATTGAACCAATAATCACAGAACCTGTCCATACACTTCTTTCGTATTTCGTTCAGTCAAATTCAAGGTATGGATATTATTTTCCCTCAATTATAAATTGAATTAGTAGTTAGAAATTTATCCGTATATTTCTGTGATACTTTGTTGAATCAATCAAGATACAGATGTGGAAACTTTATCCAAAGCTAAATTTAAACCAATAATCATAGAATCGTTCATAGACTTCTTTGATATTTCGCTCAAATCAAATTCAAGAAACTTGACCTAGGGACAAATTGAGTCAAGCACGTAGCCAGAATTTTTTTCGGAGGGAACAACCAAGTTAAAAAGAATATATATATATATATATATATATATATATATATATATATATAAAGAATGAATTCATGAATTAACTGCACAGAGCTTTATTCTGCATTAAAACAGTGTATTTTCTACATATAAATCATACATTTACCAATTAGAATCTAATAAGTATGAGACATTATATTTACTACAAGAAATAATACTGTAAAAATGTAAAAAAAAAAAAAAAGTATTTAAATACACTTGAAGTCTCAGGTAACCCCCTGATATTTAGTGTTACTCAAAAAAATACAATAGTAGTAGAGTTAAAGAAGTACCGGTACCGTATTTTCCTCTCTCCACTGCTAGCCATCACATCAATTACCTTTTCAACATCAGGCGATAACTGGGTATGAATGGATAACAATGCAAGTCCTGTAAGCCGTTCAACACCCATCTTGTTTCGGAGATATGATTTGATTCTTTTCAATGAAGAAAAGGATCTTTCTACTGATGCTGTTGAAACGGACAAGTAAGCGAAAATTCGGAGTAGCTTGCTGATTGACGGAAAGAAGGCTGGATCACATGCATCCAATACATTCATTATATCGAGAGGTTAGTTTGGTTCTGCTCGCCATTTTTTACACCATAGGCTGTACTCTGCTTTGATGACAGGTTCAGAAATAAAAGTTACCCAATAAAATTCAATATTTGAAAGGTCTTGAGCTTTCTTTCATCAGCTTTTCTGGAAGCAGAATCTCTAGAGAAGATAGTATATCTTTTTTATCAGAATATCTTTCTTTGAGTCCAGAGATTAAATCATCCAAATATGGTAAAAATATTGATCTTCTAAAATACTCTTCTGGAGAACAGCTTGGTGGATTTGACCTTCTCATTTATTCGCCAATTAGCCGAGGGGGCTGGATTTTACTTCCGAATATTTCCTTTGCTAATTTGGAACAAGATTTGAAAATATCACTGAACTGTGAGTCAGTATTTTCTCGCACTTTTTCCAGCTTCTTTGGTACTTGTTCAGAATATTGAACAGCAGATGCGAAATCATGGTTCGGATTTTGAAGATAGGCCGACAATGATAGAGTAAAACTAAAAATCAGCTCACACGTTTTCATTGACACCTAAAAAAAAATACCTTTCTCTATGGCAGCCAAAAGTGTCGACACAGTTTGTGCCACAGTTTGGTGGGTCATAGATAAATCTCTCAAGGTCACAACTATCGATTCAAACGGTTCACAGAATACATTCAATGAGTCGTGATGTATGAATCTTGTCTCACACATACTGACGAGTCGTTTTTTCTTGCTCTCTGGTGTAAGTTTTTCTATATTTACTTTCAGTTTTTTCCTTCGCTAAAGCATTGTTGCTAAATAGATTGCACACTTCCTTCACAACACCGATGGTATTTCTCACGTCAGGAACTGATAAAAAATGAGAAAGCACCAAATTCAGTCAGCGAGAAGCACAGTGGACGTAGGTAGCTTTTGGAAACTGCGCTTTTATTCTAGTTTGCACACCACTAATTTTCCCTCCCATGTTAGATGCGCCATCATATCCCTGTCCAACAAAATAGTCCAGATTTAATCCCAGATATTTGCAGTCATTCAAAATTGTGTCACTGATGGCTTCGGCACTCAAACCATATAGTTAAAAAAAAAAAAAAAAAAAAAAAAAAAACTCAAGAAATCCTCTCTGAATGTGCTTTCATAAGTGTAACGAACACACAACGACTCCTAAAATGGCGAAATATTTGTTTTAATTTACTCAATTCACTATTTCTTGTTGTATGAGCTTTCCACAAACTTGTATTATCTCATTTTGAATTTCAGGACTTACATAAGTTGCATTCTTGGTACTGTTTATTACATGTTTTCTCAAAGTTTCATCATAAGGTACTCTAAATCGCAACAATGCCCGAAATTTCCCATCCTTATGAAGCGGTTTTTCTATTCCCTGTTCAGCGTAAGCTCTAAACTGCGATTAACAAAATATTTGTATCCTTCCGCTTGTGACAAGTACGATTGGCTAGTGATGTATCACTCCCATGGGGAGGAGCAAATTGTACACATGCATTTTGACAATACTGTCTCATGTTGTCCAAATACTTACAGCAGCAGCAGAAAAGAAAGAAAAAACTCGAAAGATTAATATATATATATATATATATTTGAATTTCGCTGGTAAACAATTATTGCTTGGGGAGTAAAGGTTTACCTTGTTGGTGCTTCACAACAACATTCGCGGAACCGGAATTCATGTCAGCCATCTTTCAGACTTTAAAAGCAGAACAGACGTCCACGGTTTAATTGGCACCATAATTACTGCGCATGCTTATTGTTTATTTCTATTGTTTCATTATCCACACTCGATTGCAGTATTATTAGATAATCCGTATTATATTTTTGTCATTTATAATAGGCCTAATATAACAGTTTTATATGGAGCTTCATAGTAAAAGTAATAATCCAATCACATGAACTATTTTGCGGAGGAGTACAAGCGTCGGTAGGACAACAGCAAATCAGCGAGATTTAGTTTCACGTGGCTTTGTTTATCGCAGTTTAGAGCTTACGCCGAACAGGGTTTAGAGATAAGGGACCACTGTCTTTGTCACCTCGTAAAGACAACTCTTGTTCTCCATAGAAAATGATAGTTTTCAATAAAGCTCTCAAAGCCGCTCTGTTTTGTTCTTTTTCTTTTCTTCTTTGTTCACTCAGTTGCGTAGCAACATCCTCCATTTTTGATGTCATGATCTTTAGAAAATTTTCTGCTGCCAATGTTGAAAACTGATGGAATTTCGACGTAGAATGTTCTCTAAATCTTTCAGTTGCGTCTTCCCAATTGTCGAAAGGTTTTGATACCAAACTTCCAACTTTCTGATGCGGGCCTTTTCCTGCATATCCTGACGAGAATATAATACAGTAGTTACAGTAGGTTACACATTTCACGAGAGAAAATACTAGTCATTCCCATTTTGTCATCCAGTCTCTCTGAAAACGCAATTTCCTTTTTCCATAACAGCCAGTCGGGAAAATGAAAGATGCATCAGGACATTAGTCAACACAGTTTTTCTTTCTTGATCTGTCAGTGGGGGATTTATTGGATTCGAATTAAAGACATAGTCCGAAACTTGGCCGATGTCTGGGAAATTAACACTCACAACAGCTTCTGTACTTTTACTTGTCGTTGCGTACACCTCACATTGTTTCTGAGATACAGTTTTGTCTATTACCACTTCTGCTTCAGTCACATACACAGATTTTACCGCTGAATCACTAACAACGACTTTATCACTCACAACCACTTCTTTTCCTCTTTCTTTCCTACTGTCTTCACTTTAATGTGTAGCTATTTTCTTCGACACTGGTTTCAACTATCTATTCTCTTCATTTTATAGGCAGGTAATGCACACGCACAGGGAACGTACGCTCTTCTTACAAAAATTTACTTCACTTCTTTTGAATCACTAGTGAAGAGCTAAGGGAACCGCATTTTATACTGCTTCAAACAAACTTTTTTACTAGAGCTATAGCACGGCTAACAAGAGATGGTCTCTGACGTTTCTTACCATATGCGGTGGGACATTGCAGCCCCTACTTTGATACCAATGTTACCAACCAGGATCACTCTGTCTTATACCATTAATTAAATTGCCACTACAATTGCACCGAAAAAAACCTTGACACGCGAGTAGTGGCAATGTCACTGCGAGCTGTCAGAGACGTTCTCTTACTGGACGCATTATAGCTCTTGTATTTTCAGGAATGTTCGAGAAAAGTCTCAATGTATTGTTTGCGCCATATAGCGGCTCCGTTTGTCTACCAGTTATTCATTGCTGGGGTTTACATTTCTGCTTACTGCGTGAGAGTTCAGAGGGCGCCGCTCCGAGTGTTCAGAAAAAAAATAACAGTACCCATTGTTAAGGCTCAAGTTACGTCACGATTTGGACCAGTGTTGCCAATTTGGGGAAAAAGTCGCTAAATCTAGAGGATTCGCATTCCAAAATAGCGACAAAAAATAATTTTTCCGATTAGCGACTTTTTTGGTGATTTTGGAATGACGATTTGGCGACTTATTTACAAATCTAGCGACTTTTGTACTGCGAACAACTTATCATAAAATAAGTACTATTAACTCGAAGCAGTTTACATATATGTTTATTTTCCTTTTGCTTATATGAACCAGTGCAGATATTGACGAGCTGGGAAAGTACATAACATTTATCTCTATATTAAGCTTTGATTACTATCATCTCTTACCTTCTAACGGGGACCAACTCCAGCTTTTAATATCCTTTAGTTTAGAAAGCTTCCGTTTAGAAGCACAAATATTTCATTAACGATAGCAAACAGATTATTTGTAGAAGCGTGAGTAGAAGTGAAGTAAGATTTTTCAGAGACCTTGAATTTTGTTCGTTTTTCTAAACTTATTTTTGATTTCGTTGAAGCAAAATTGATCATAAAGCTATATATATATATAAGTGAAATTATTGTTATATATAAGCAGGGTCGGATCTAGGATTTTCTGAGGGGGAGGGCACCAATAACTACCAGTACATTTGAATTCAGTTGGAATTTTTTAAATGCCTTTAGGCATCTGTAGTGTGAGTGAGGAAATGCCCTGGAAATGTTAAGGGTTAGGCTTTTTGAGAATGCGTTTCGAAGCGTTACCACCCGTAGCGAACGCGACCATAGTGTTATTCGGTAATTTTACTTTCTCCAGAGCTATAAATCATACTGCGAACCAGTCAGAGTTTCCAGATCTTTTTTGTCAGGTCCAGGTCTATAATAGCAGAGTTCCAATACTCTGCACAAAGCATCTTCCAAGCAGCTGTTTCTTGCTAAAATCCCCTTGCCTAGCAACACATCTTTCCTTTTTTTCCTTCCTTTACACATCTTTTAAACAGCAGGCGGTCTATTGTTCCGAAACGCACCAAATACGCTCGAACTGACGTTTTCTCCGCGTTTTTATTGCTTTCCCGTTTGTGATTAGCCACTCACATTTAAATACATGGTTAGCGTATTTCAAGCGTACGCATGTAATAAAAACGCGTGGCGAACGCTTATGATAAGCCATGGGCTAAGTGTCTGTTCTCGGTAAATCCTTTTCTTTCAACTTTTAGAAAATTGACTTAAACTATCAATTTTGCAAAACTTCCCTTTGTTTTAAGCCCAAACGGAAACATGTCAGCAGATTTTTTTGGAAAGTGGTACTATTTTCTTCTGCTACCTTCTGACTTTAGTTAGTGTATATTTACAACAAAGAGGGGGTGCATGTGCACCTTGCAACCCCTAAATCCGGCCCTGTATATGAGTCTTTCATATACGTTCTTTTAGCGTATATAGTATTATGGCTTGAATTGATCACGTATTTTATACACACAAACACACACACACACACACACACACACACACATATATATATATATATATATATATATATATATATATATATATATATATATATATATATATATATATATATATATATATATATATATATATATATATATATATAAGAGGCCAAACTTCACGAAAAATTTTTTAGCGACTTTTCACCCAAAATTGGAGTCATTTCATCTCCTATTTAGCGACTTTTTGTATCAACTTGTTGGCAACACTGATTTGGACGTAGGAAACAGCATTTCTTATTCGCCTTTAAAATGAACTGACTAAAATTTTACATGCTATTATTATTATTATTATTATCTAATCGTATTCTATTGTTATTAGAAAAGACAGAATTCATTAGAAAACATATTGCAATGAATTTTGGGTGATTTAAATTAAGAAAATAATTTTCAAAAAAAACATTTGTAAGTGGTAAAACACTTTGGATTCCTCCAAGTTTGGTAATGAAGATGGCAATGAAATAGTTAATATTTGCTGAAAGTACGTTCTTATAATAATAATAATAATAATAATAATAATAATAATAATAATAATAATAATAATAATAATAATAATAATAATAATAATAATAATAATAATAATCTTCTTCTTCTTCTTCTTCTTCTTCTTCTTATTATTATTATTATTATTATTATTATTATTATTATTATTATTATTATTATTATTATTATTATTATATACTAAATACATTCCTGAAGAAATGATGGGAAACATCCACTTGTCCAGTTGCACAAAATACCAACAGGAGTAGACTTGGACGGGCACATTCCTTTAATTATACTAATAATTTCTCATTCTCTACAACTAATTGCTTTGTTCCCTTTAAAATTCATGTCACTAGTGAAACGAAACCAGATGAGAGGCATTTTCGTGTTCTCCCTGTTTAAGTCCAAACTTAGTTTTCAGTTCTTTCTTCTTTTACAAAAGGAGCCGTCTATTTTTAAAAACGGGAAACAAAAATTTCGACAATAAAAGCAGTACAATTTTCTTTCGATAGATAATGAGACTATTTTTACAATTTGCCGCTCGTCTTTCTACTATTAAGGATATCCTCTTTTACTGGCAAAAAAGAAGAAAATGTTACACTTTTCCTGATTCTGCTAGACTTCCTTGTAACTAGTATGTTGTCAAATATTCCCGCTAAAATAATAATAATAAAATTTAAAAAAATAAACATTGTTTTATGTGGAAAATGATTATCTCATATATGGAGAAACATATTTATTTTTACGTTTTTCAAACATCTTTTGGCCCAGGGCGAGATAGGGAAAAGGGAACGAATCGCCTATAGCCTTATTCAAGGTAATATTCTAGACCATGTCTAGTATGTTGGTATGCCAGATAGTAACTCGAAGTAGGCCATAGGTAGGTACTGAAAACTGACCCTTAAATGTCAGAGTTGAATATTTAGAGTGTATCTGTGTGTGTTTTAAATTTATCTTGCCTTACTTCATTTTTTTAGTGTTTTACCTCTTCTTATTTTTTATCTTTATGAAAATTTCGGGGGGAGGGGGCATGTCTCACTGCCCCCCTGGCTACGTGCCTGAATTGAGTCCATAGTCATATCAATCAATATGTTAGTTTTCTAATGTTTTGTGTCCTTTTGTTGATACAATTCAATATGGACCAAGTTTTGGGCATTTGCTGTGTTTACGCAAACATAAAAAACGACACTAGTTTCAATCATGGTAACAAATTGTCATATTAGAAAGTGATTCAACAAACATATCCTTCTTTACGAGCATATTCATCGTCGCTTACGCTCCTGTTTCTTACATCTGTGGTAATTAAGGTTACCAACTCTGAAAAATAAAATAAAGGCATCCAGTTATCATGCACAAAGTAGATTAAACAGTTTCTTTTTTCAAGATAACCACTATTCCTGGTTACAGATTTCGCTGACTGAAAGTCTACTTTTCCATTTGATGTAGTTGAGTAAGGTAATCCTTATATCAGTGTATTTTCGACAGTCAATTAATAGAAATGTCGCATAAAATCTGGTTCTGGTGTGCTAGTTAGTGTGGTGCCTATGAGGAAACGTCCTGATCTTAAGAAGTGAGGAACAGAAGGATCGTTAGTGATCGGGGTAATTTGTCTTGAATTTAGGTGTGCTTCAATTTGAACTAACAACGCAGATAATTCTTCGAAAGTTAAATGAGCATCTTCTGCAACTTCCTTCATATGATACTTCATTGATTTCATATAACTTTCCATGATCCCATGCGCGGGGATCTTTAAAGGAATGAACTTCCAAATAAATCCTGGTTGAAACGCATATTCTTACAACGATTCCACAAACTGCCTACCATTGAAGAATTATTGTAATTTGTGATTTGGATTGTCAGTTTGAATACTGATACATTCTTGTTATGAATCTTTGCAATGTTGCAATAAAGGCCTTAGTTGATAAATCACTGACTAATTTTGTATGTACTTCTCGTGTTATCAAACAAATAAACAAAGCTGCTTACGCCTTAAGAATCTTAGATCTAGCTATATATATATATATATATATATATATATATATATATATATATATATATATATATATATATATATATATATATATATATATATATATATATACAGTGGCGGATCCAAGGGGTTATAGGGGCTATTGTCCCCCTTGACGCTCAGGTATACACTGGATAAAATGGGCTTCAATCCTGCTTTACACCGGATAAAACGGAAAATATGGTTTAGCCCCTCCCTTGATCATATCCTGGATCTGCCCATATATATATATATATATATATATATATATATATATATATATATATATATATATATATATATAGGGTGTTTCAAAACAACACCGACAACGTTTGGGAGGTAATTCCTGACACCAAGATAAGACAAAAAGTATAGACCAATCTGGGTGCACAGATGCTTCATTTCGGAGTTATAGGCTGCCGAAAACATGAACTTTAAATGTCCATAGCTCTAAAACTATGGGACCTATCGTAGTCAGGTCAAGACTTCACTTAGGAACAAGTATGTGCCCTATCCAAATATCTGAGTTTCAGAATCCTGTGGTACTTACGCAACAATTTTTGTAGAGGTAGTTATTAAGTACTTCAAATTATATGCCTGTAGCCAAACTCATTCTATAAAAATTGTTGGGTGATTACCTTAGGATTCTGAAACATGTATTTTTGGATGGCGCACATATTCGTTCCTAAGTGAAGTCTTGACTCGACCACGGTAGGTTGCATAGTTTTGGAGCTGTGGACATTCAAAGTTTAGTTTTTCATGTTTTCGGGCAGCCTATAACTCCGAAAGGAAGCATTTGTGCACCCAGGTTGGTCTATACGTTTTGTCTTATCTTGGTGTCAGGAATCATCTCCCAAACGTTGTCTGTGTTGTTTTGAAACTCCCCATATATATATGTTACTTTTACCCAAGGACCTGAGAATGAGGGAAGTGTGTGTTTTGCAGAATACCTCGATTTTGCCAGAACATCAAAAGGTAAGAAGAAAGAGTGCCGTGGGGATTTGGTGGCTACTACAGTACAGGACAACTTCATGTGTATCATGACGGGAGATGAAATCTGTTGTTTACAGTATGACCCTCAAACGAAACATTAGAGTAAAACCTTGTTAAGTGTTTAGTGACAGGGCTAAATCACCTCTATATTCTCTAGACTTATTGAGTATTGATTTTTTTTTTTTTTTGTTTGTTTTTGTTTTTCCGAAGTATACGATGGCCATTAAAGAGGAGAGGTTCGCAAATATCGCAAACATTACTTCAAATGTTATGTGTATTTTTCCAACACTTACTGTCAATGACTATCAACAGTATTAGGAAGACCTGTACCAAAGCTGATCCTTAGTGGTCGCGTGGTCGATTTGTTTATGGGCACACTTGTATTTTTTTCTATTACAATTTCATTTACGCAGACTAATGTTCAACCTAAAAGGATCATAAGGACAGATCTTGAAGACCACTTGTGGTCTGCGGACCCTAGTTTGAGAAATACTGGAGATCATTTTAAAACCAAAATTGTAAGAACACTGTTTGCTCAAGAATGCTGTGTAACTTTCAGAAAGGTTAAGATGTGCTGAGAGCATCTCTTAATTGCACAGATATTGTAGATAATTCCACTGACGACAGAGATTTTCTTTTCGATATAAAGTAATTACGGAAGTTTTCGGTCTTTTAATATTTGTTTAATAGAGAGAAGATTTTTGTACCTAGTTAAGAGTGGAGGCTGAAGACGTTTAATGCAAGTTAATTTTCTCCTCTGGAGTTTTCGAGAACTTATAAAATGAAAGTAATTAAGTTTTGTACATGGAGCGTGAAACATTGAAAAGTTTTGTGGTCAAATACAAAGCTGTGATATAGAAGGAGGCTGTACTTCATGATTTGTTAAATAAATTGAATACAGGACCAGAAGAATCGCTCTGAATAGGTAATATTGTTAAATGTACTGTTAGAAGTTCTGATTTCAGTTAAAAACGTTTTTAAATAGCAATCAATGATGTACGTACACAATATAAACAGACGTAATATGTTTATTGTATATACATATTCGTCTTCGCTCAGAAATCTGTATGAGCAGAAATGTCCGGTTTCGCACGTTCACTGAAAAAAAAATCCCTTATCCGGACAGCGGTATATTGTACAAATATACGGAACCCTCATGTTTACTACAGAAATCAGAACGGAGCATACGTTACCCATATGCTACATACTCTTCTCGTTTAGATGTTACATCATACCGTTGGAGGATGTATGACATGTAACAGTCTTCCATACACTACATACATATACGTATGTTACATACGTCAGCTATATGTTACATACATACATCTGTAATTATGTGAGAATCTGACCACAGGGGCCGTAGTGGCTCAGTGGTAGAGCGTTCACCTCTGGCGCTTCGGGTCCCTGGTTCGATCCCAGCCACCGCCAAGTGAACTTTGTGGTGGACAAACACCGTGTGCGTGGGTTTTTCGGGATTCTCCCGTTTCCTCTCACTTTCTTCATTCCACCATTTCGTTCATTTCTTATCCTCACGGTCTCCTTTAGCCTAGGCGGCATTACCGTGGGACGTAAAACTCAAAATTCATTTATTTTTTTTTTTCCTCAACGACCACAGCACTCAGTAGAGAAGAAACGGTCTTGATTAAGACCGATCACAGCAACATCAGAGTGATTGGATGAATTCGTATTTAGTGTATCTTCTAGCAGCGAGGCTACATGAGACATGGACCTACAATTTAACGTGGAACCCAAACCACATAGGTCCCCGCCAGGAATTGAATTCGAGTCTCATTAATCGAAGACATATGCTAACCATATAGGCACGAAGGAACTCAATAGCATCAGAAGAAATCTGAAATAGACATAATAATAATAATAATAATAATAATAATAATAATAATAATAATAATAATAATAGTATAATAATAATAATAATAATAATAATAATAATAATAATAATAATAATAATAATAATAATAATAATAATAATAATAATAATAATAATACAGTGAAACCTCTCTAAAGCGGACAGCCGTGGGGAATCCAAAATTGTCCGCTATTGAGAGATATCCGCCTTCGAGAGGTTTCAATATTTTCTTTCGTAAACTAGTAAACAATGTAATATGCAATTTTAAAAAAAAATGCATGAATCGTGTGTATTCACGAATATTACGAAAATGTTCCTGTGCCTGCATTATGCTTCACCATCAAATATTCTATGTTCGAGGTACAACATGGAAGTAAGATGTTATAGTTCTCTGCACTTTACACTTATCACTACTTACTACATTTTCGATATGTTGCTTTAATTAATTGAATTAATTGCAGTCGAGTAGTGTCTTTTTTGAGACAATATGTGTATTCGCGGGCAAAAAATACCAAAACTTGTCTTCTGCTTGGTTAGATTCCAGCGGGACTGTAGAATGACGTGTTATCCCAAATGGCAGGCAACTGTCAATCACTTTTGCCTCTAAAACAGGTTGGGTGGGAGTGGAATGCAGGCAAAGGACATGAGAGCATTGTTACCAAGGATCTTATAAAATAGAGGATCTGCCCTTACAACTAAATCTTGAAGCCATACGTCATAGTTTCGCCACCCCTACTCTGCCCACTCCGCCCAATAGGATCGCAATGTTTTGAGCCAACAATCATGGCGGAAACAAAAGTAGCCAATCAGACGATGGCGGAAACGAGAGTAGCCAATCAGACGTGCCGATGGTCGGTTGTTTTTTGGCTTCATCGATTTAATAGGATGACGATACATATGGGCAGATCCTCTATTTATAACATTCTTGATTATTACACACAGACGCTCTGTCTGAGTTGCTGAACAGACAGTTGAGGAGACAAAATGTTGTCACAATGCTTCCGTGGTGACATACCTGTATGTATAAATTACTAAAAATGTGTTTTTACTGTACTTTTCAACTTGTTTTTAGAGTAAGTGTCCGTAATACGGAGGTAAATAATACCTATAAAAGACAGGAAAGGCTGTCCGTGTCCGTACTTGAGAGTGTCCGCTTTAGAGAGGTTTGCTAATATGTTTTTTTTTTCTATTACAGTGTTTGGGGATTACAAAATATGTCCGTTAAGGGAGGTGTCCGCTTTATAGAGGTGTCCGTTAGTAGGTGTTTCACTGTACATAAGCAAGCTCGGATCATATGCTATTATCGCCACTTTGCTTGTTTTTAGCATGAAAATGCCACTTTATGCATTAATACACGAAAAATACATTATTCATTAGGCACTTCTTGCTTCATTGTTCTTGACGTGAGACGAGTAATGAAGTTCCGTCCTTGAAGACTAAATATAACTCGCTATTGTTTTATTTATTTTGACTCGTTTTGAATGAAATCTATTGTTTCCACCGTGTTATAGAAAGTTAATTAATGGGTAAGACATAGGCAGCTTCTTACGAGCACGGGTTGTTGTTCAAAAGTTTTGCTGAAGTTTTGGTTTCAGGGTGCCAGCGGGACTTAAGAAGTTCTATAACAACTGATATTCAAACTTTTTTTTTCTCCTTCTAAAGTTCTTCATCTATAATGTACGCATAACAGGTGTAGTTCCTTCACTGAATCACTGAACTAAAGGGGAAGTTCGTACAAGATTCGAGATTCATTTTTCCTTTCTCTTATATTATGTGTGATTAATTAATTGATTTTGGCTGTTCTAATTTCTCGTGTTGAAAAAATCCTGAATTGAATACTCAGTTATTTAACAATTGGATATATTAAAGATCGAGTATATATAGGGTGTTTCAAAACAACGCCGACAATGTTTGGGAATTGATTCCTGACACCAAGATAAGACAAAAAGTATAGACCAATCTGGCTGCACAAATGCTTCATTTCGGAGTTATAGGCTGCCAAAAACATGAAAAAAAAAAACAACTTTAAAGGTCCATAGCTCTCATACTATGGGACCTACCGTAGTTGGGTCAAGACTTCAGTTAGGAACTAACATGTGCGCTATCCAAATATCCAAGTTTCGGTATCTTGTGATACCTCCGGAACAATTTTTATAGAGGTACTTGGGGAGTACTTTAAATTTTATGACCGTAGCCAAACCTCCTCTATAAAAATTGTTTCGGAAGTACCTTAGGATTCTGAAACATATTTTTGGATAGTACACATGTTAGTTCCTAACTAAAGTCTTTACCCGACTACGGTAGGTCCCATAGTATAGGAGCTATGGAGCTTTAAAGTTAATTTTTTCATGTTGTCGGCAGCATATAACTCCGAAAGGAAGCATTTGTGCACCCAGGTTGGTCTATACTTTTTGTCTTCGTGTCAGGAATCACCTCTCAAACGTTGTCGGTGTTGTTTTGAGACATCCTGTTTCACATATATATATATGTGTGTGTGCCCAGTGGGTATTTAGTAGGGATGATCAATTGTAAAATTTTTACTTTCCGGAATCCGGAAAGTAAAATCAGAAATTCCGGAATTCGGATTCCAGATTTTTGTAATTCCGGGATTTTTCTAAATTCCGGATTATTTCCGAAATCCGGAAAGTGAAATTTCCAATCCAGATTCCGGAAAATTTTGGACATCCCTAGTATTTAGGATTTTATTTTGAAGTGGGGCTTTTAACAACACGAGGAAGCAGGGGGGTAATTGCTCACCTGAGTTTGAGAATTAAATACATTTTAATCGATTGTCTACTAATGTATTAGAGGAAAAAACGTGAAACTCGTATGTCGTTGACGGATCTTACTCCCCCCCCCCTCCGAGGGAAATCTGAAATGACGCTTGTGTAAACACACGTTGAATATTTTTAATTTCATTTCAACTTTACTGATTTCTATTTAGAAAAAAAAATGGAAATATTCAGTTTTATCTGTATACGTTTTTACCTGAAAGAAAACGTTGAGACAAGTTGAAGCTGAAATACACTGATTGCAGTTTTAATGCCAAGAATTGCAGACTGGCAAATCTTATGTGATATGATGCACAAAAAAATTTAGCAGTCAATCTAACCTTTTATTCTATTCATAGAAGAAAGAGGTTAGCATCCTCGTGGCCTACCTAATTTTCAGGGCTATTTATTCCACCCTGTTAATTTTCTTTAATTGAAATATAAATAACAAGTCCCGTTATGTTGATAACTGTGCAAGTTGGTGTGGAATACAAGTTTCCTCTTAGTTTTGGTGTTACTGACAACGGCCAACTTGAATCACAACTAACAACGGTCGGAAGTATGTTAGGAGAAACGAAAGAAACAACTAAGCAAGGGCGCCGATTTCTCTGTAAATTTGGGGGGGGGGGGGAGAATTCAGATGCATATGAGAATTTTAAGACAAATTGCACTCAAATTATGCGAAATATTGTATATTCATAAATTCAATAGGGGGCCCAGATGAGTGTTGGAGGGCCCGGCCCCCCAGGTATCAGCGCCCTTGCAACTAAGAAAAAGAAAGAAGAGTAGAATGGACGAAAGAAAGAACAAAAAGGAGCGCAGTTTTTACGTGCAATGAAATTTGATAAATACAGTATTATTTCTGAACAAAGAGCATAAGAAAATGGAAATTCAATGAAATTCTTAGAAATAGTAACAAGGATTATTGTTCTATACGTGAAATGCGAAAAACTAACAAATTTATTTCGGGGAAGGCTTGAACCAGATAGCCTCCTCCCCTAAATACGCCACTGTGTGTGCCACTGAGAAGTCAGAATGTTCATAGTTCACCGGTTGTGATGTAGAGTACTCTATGGACCGTTTCTCCCTGTTGGCCCGCCTGACCGCTTGAAATATTGATAATGTTTCTGTTGGTAATTGAGAAGGGTTTTCCCTTCGAAACCTATTGCCTCAATGGTCTTCAACAATGGAAAATTTCCCCCGCATTCAATGTTATCTGTATTGATTCGTGTAGCTATTGTTCCTTTTGCTGCTGAAACCAAGATATGTCTCAAAAGAAAGAAAATTTTAAAAAGTATATAATTTTCCTAAGTGTAGTTGTATATCGCATATATACAGGGAAAATATGAAATGAAATCTTTAAGTTTTACGTCCCACGGTTATGCCGGTTAGGCTAAAGGAGACGGTGATGATGAGAGATGAGTGAAAATGTTGGAATGAAGAAAGTGGGAGGAAACGGGAGAATCCCGAGAAAACCCACTAGCACGGTGTTTGTCCACCACAAAGTCCACACGGCGCGAGCTGGGATCGAACCAGGGACCCCAAGCACCGGAGGTGAAGATCCTCACTGAAGATAAAGAGCGTGAGCTACCGTGAACCTTATTGAGAAGAGTGAGCATGAGCGTTATTGAGAATAGTAAGCATGATCTAGCGTGAGCCTCATAGAGGATATTAAGCATGAGCGAGCATGAACTTCATTTAGAATAATGATCATAACTAGCGTGAGCGTAATTGAGAATAATGAGCATGAGGCAGCGTGAGCCTCATCAAGGACATTGAGCAAGAAATAGCGTAATCCTCATTGAAGATAGCGTGAACCTTATTGAGGAGAGTGAGCATGATCTAGCATGAGCTTCATTGAGAATAGTGAGCATGTTCTAGCGTGAGCTTCATTCAGGATAGTAAGCATGAGCAAGCATGAACCTCATTAAGGATAATTAACATATCTAGCGTGAGCGTAATTGAGGATAATGAGAATGAGGTAGTGTGAGCCTCATTGAAGATTGTGAGCATGAGCTAGCGTGAACCTCAAGGATGGTGAGCAAGAATTAGCATTAGCCTCATTGAGGATAGTAAGAATGAACCTCATTAAGGATAATGAGCATAGCTAGTTTGAGCGTAATTGAGGATAATGAGCATGAGGCAGCGTGAGCCTCATTGAGGACAGTGAGCATGAGCTAGCGTGAAACTCATTAAGGATGGTGAACAAGAGATCCTCATTGAAGATAATGAGCGTGAGATAGCGTGAACCTTATTGAGGAGAGTGAGCATGAGCTAGCATGAGCCTCATTGATAATAGTGATCATGATCTAGCGTGAGCCTCATTGAGGATAGTAAGCATGAGCATGCGTGAACCTCATTAAGGATAGTGAGCATAGCTAGCGTGAGCTTCATTGCGGATAGTGAGCATTAGAAGATGAGCTAGCGTGAAGTCGCGCAAGCCCAAGTCAATATCGATTGAGAAATGGCTATCTCTGCTCTGTATAACATGTAAATTTAAACTTGTTGCATCTATCTGGAAAAAAAAAAGAGATGTAATGCTATTCTCCATACCTTTTTGGACAATCTAGATTTACTTCAAACTCATATTTTTTCCTAGCACTTTTCAATGTTCATAACAGTAACAAATTGCTCGAAAACGTTGTTAGAAACTTTGGTAGTTATAAAAGTTTGATAGTCAATGTAGTCATCTGCTCATTATCTTCCAAGAAGATTTATGCTTCCTTCCTTTTGCACATGTCAGCATGAAGGTTAAGAACATCTTAGGTGGTTGTTCTTCTTCTCTTCATTAAGGAAGATGTTTTACTTTGTTTAAAATATGGATTTTTTTCCCTGTGCTTTGTCTTTGAAATTACTCTGTTGCAATCACTTCCTTAATCTCATTAACTTCGCTAATTGGACCACCGCATTAAATTGATAACATTACGTTTTGTTAAAATAAAATGAAATCTTTCAGTTTTACGTCCCACGAGGGCCCGTATCCACGGAGGTCTAGGGAAGACGAACTTTCCCTTAAATTTTTACTGGCCTCCTAAAATTTTCAAGGTAAGCTTGCAAATGAACTATAATATGGTTGGATCGGACCCCCGAACTTCTACCGGTCCCCTTATATTTTTGGGCTGGCCACGGCCCTGGTCTCACGCAGGTCCGAATCCATGAGGTGTCTTGGGAGGCCGGCCCCCTAAAATTTTCAAGATAGGCTTGCAAATGAACTATAACATGGTTCGATCGCCCCCCCCCCGCCTACATTTTTGGGCTGGCTACGGGCCTGGTCCCACGGTTATGCCGGTTAGGCTAAAGGAGACGGTGATGATGAGGAATAAATTGGTGGAATGAACAAAGTGGGAGAACCCCAAGGAAACCCACGAACACGGTGTCTGTCCACCACAAAACCCACTTGGTGCAAGCTGGGATCGAACCAGGAACCCCCCGTATTAGAGGTGAATGCTCTACTCCCAGGCATAAATAAGTGTTATTCGAAGGAAGCTGAATAGAAACTCGAGGAAAATAAAGAAGGAAGTATATTTGTATAAGCAAGGTTCTTAAAATGAAATCAAATAAAGTAACTGCAGGTATTTACGCCAGTGCAGCTAAATACGCCAAATGTCCAGTGCTGGAACGTTTCCAACGAAATCCGCTAGAATGTACCTCCAATATGTGCCACGGGCTTGGACAAGTCCGATTTGGAAAATATTCTGGGGAACAGCGCTGAGACCACCACGCCGTGCAGTGTTGTTTGCTTCGGGAAGGTGCCGTGGAAGGACGTTATTATTCCAATGGATGTGAGAATCCGTTATTAGTACCGTGCTAACTCAGAACATTGCCGATTGTTTACAGCAATGTACGCCGTATTTCGTGTCTGTCTAGGAACACATTATTTTGTAACTGTAACTTCTTTATTTGTGACTCCATAACTACTAAATCCAAGCATGATGCAGCGAAATACGCCAGGACTTGTGCAGGGCTGACTGCAGAAGACAAAGATGTTTTCATTGGTTTCACATGTTCCATGTAATATCGGTGTAGTTGTTTTAAGTCACAGTACAGTGACATTATGTGTTTGTGTTCTTCATGGAATAAAACTTTTCAGCTTAGAACTTCATTTCAGCTGTAGGGATTATCGTTTTTACATTTTATCTTTCTATCTTCATCTTACACTTTTGTTATTCTATTTTTTGCTTCAACTATAATGTGTAGTAATATTTGAGTTCGTATAATACAGGCGATGTAAACAGTTGCAAGATTTATTATTTCTACTGCCTACCCGCGCGAGCCGGAAATACGTGGGTGGGTTCTTATCATTCATGCCACACTAGCTACGGACCCGCGCGACTCTGCTGCGGCGGGCAAAAATTGAGTTGCGGGGACTGCTGACTCGCAGCGAGTCCGCGCAAGATGTAGTGGGTCGGCAAACCATTACTGGCAATAGCCAAACCACACCCCCGCGCCAGCAGAAATGGAAATCAAAGATCTCGACGAAGAACTCTTTATAAACGAAATTCTTCCCACCAAGGGAGCTTAGATATGCTTTTATTTGCTGCACTGGGAAGCGATATTCCCATTAGTCATGGGAAATGATTTTGTTTGTTTTGACTGTGTGCTGGGGAGCATAGAGGAGGTATCGTCCTATCCCTTGTAGAAAAATTCGCCCACGAAAGGGTTAAAATGTAAAAAATATCGAGACAGAAATAAAAAGCGAGAGGCATTCAACAAGATGTGTGAGACCGTCAGCCTATGTAAGAAATTTAGTGAAAAAACAAAGAAGAAAAAAACAGCATTGATATCTATTCTTATTACGTTTTAATGTGAGAATCTAATATTCATGTTGTGTTACTGGTGACATAGTAACACCTTAAATTAGAGTCAAGATATCGTTGTCTTATTTTTTTTTTTTTTTGCTTCGTTTTATTTTCTTTTATCAATTCCTTGTCTGTGGTTGTCCCTGACCTTCTCTTCCCTTCCTTTCCCTTTTTCCCTCCCATTTTCATTTATTTATGAAATAAAGGATATTGAAATAAAAAAAATAAACATTCCCTATGATGACACCTCGCCGGTTTTGAATGCTAAAGGCATCGGCTGAGAGTTACGCGGCTGAGCGAATGTAATAATAATAATAATAATAATAATAATAATAATAATAATAATAATAATAATAATAATAATAATAATAATAATAATAATAATAAACTCATGTAGTATTTACATTTGATTTTTGTTTAGCATCCCTCTTCAGCAGCGAGGCTATGAACACTTTATGATATTAACAACAATAGACAACAAATAGGTTTGTAGAACGAACCTCTATTGTTTATGCAGTCTCTAAGGAATAAAGGGGGGGCGCGGTGGCTCAGTGGTAGAGCGTTCACCTCTGGTGCTTGGGGTCCCGGGTTCGATCCCAGCCCCCGCCAAGTGAACTTTGTGGTGGACAAACATCGTGCTCGTGGGTTTTCTCGGGGTTCTCCCGTTTCCTCCCACTTTCTTCATTCCACCATTTTTCACTCATCTCTCATCATCACCGTCTCCTTTAGCCTAACCGGCATAACCGTGGGACGTAAAACTTAAAGATTTCATTTCATTTCATTTTCTAAGGAATAAAGATGACACTATTTGATGCCCTAGCTTAGTCAGTGACAGACTGTGCTTGGGTTAACTCGGCACAGCTCTAAGTTGACCAGAATTTTCACTTGCGAAAACGGGACGCATACGAATCGGCTACGGGGGGGGGGGGGAAGGAAGAGTTTATCTGGCTTCCAGATTGCATTTTGGGACTCAGCAGTGTTCTCAATTTACAAAATACACAAGTAAGAGTGGTAACACACCGTTTCTAACTTTACGTGTACCACACAACAAATAATGATTCCCGAATGCAAGTTCTACCTAACAATTCTTTTAACTAATTGAACACTCAGAATTCCCACTCAATTCCCACTTGAATCACGAACACTCAATTCCCATTTGAAAATTCAGAAGTTCTAGACATGCCTCAACCTTGACAACGAGTGTTGGTGCGAAAGAGAGTAGAATTTGCATTGACGATTTATATTTTGAATAATAATTACGGGACACCTAGGTCATTTTTACTTAAAAACGGTACATTTAGGCGTCCCGTTCGAGAATCAGAAATAAAACTGGACAACGGTTGGAAAAAAGGGACTGTCCCGGCTAAAACGGGACGTCTGGACACCTTGCACAGCTCTGCACCGGGAGTTCTTGATTTCAGTTCAGCGACTATCCGGAACGCTTGTACTGCTATAATATGTAAAAGAATTTATATCTATTTTGATTTTTAGTAGATCATATTTCCGTTTTTAATCAGGTACGTACTCATACTTTCTATAGCTAGTAATCTTTCCACATACAAGCTAACAACACATTTTATTGTTTTGTTTTTGATAGGTGAAGTATATTTAGCTGACCTCAGAAGCCAACAAGAGTTTTGCATCAATGGCGTATTTAGTATCATATCAACTTTTTTGCTTTTGTTTTTATGAAACCTTTAAATAGAAGCCCTTTGATATGTTAACGCGAACCATCACAATCAAGTGTACCACACATTAACCAGAGAATTTATCGCATGCAATTATTCCAGGAATAGCTGCTGTTATTGAATGGGTTGTGCAGTAAGAGGTTTTGATATTAACGTCCATCATTTGATTCGTAATGGTTACTTTAAATCAATAAGTTTGATGGAGATTTTGAACCATTAAATGCTCTATTTGGAGGTAACCCAGAAGGACGTCGCGAGTGTGATGGCATTTGGTTGGAGGTCCTGGAATTCTCCAGAGAGCACTGGAATTTCATTTTATGCTTGTTGTTATGGCAACCTGTGATATACTTCGATGATGTCACTGCTTCTGACTGTGCTTCTGGGATGGAAGGAATGTTTTTTTTTTTAATGCTGTTTTCAAATTGTCTGTCGTCTTGGAAGACTCGACAGGAAAAGAAAAAATATTGCTCTTACTGATGAAATGTAAGATATTTTTCGTTTTTAATTTTCTTATGTTTGTATCGACGAATATATATGTTCAACTTTTATGCATGAGGGGTGTTCAAAAACTTAGTATCCAGATTCGTTTACAGACATACAGGGCCGTGCCGTGGGGGGAGGGCGAGCGGGGCGGCGGCCCCGGGCGCCGAAGTAAGGGGGGCGAGAAATTCGGGAGAAAAAAGGAAAAAAGATAGAAAAAATTACTTGGAATATATGTATGGGGGTGCCGTCGTATACTCTCGTCCTGGGCGCTGATTTTCCACGGCACGGCCCTGCAGACATACCTCGCAGACCCGTCTTCTGTGCTCTCATTATTTTCCTAAATTAAAATATCTTCAAATGCAAACTTAGGTACAAAGTAGAGTCACAAGTCTTGCAATATTTCCCAACAGCAGACGTGTGTATACACTGTGAATGATTTAAATGTGAAACTAACAAAAGAGGTAGTGCAGCAAGCGGAGTATTTAACACGGAGACCGCCACTCCGTCAGTATCTTCAGTCAGTTTTTAGTGGCAGTGACGATGATACTCAGCAACGTGTCTGATACGTGAACTATTACTGTATTAGATTCGAACACGGACATAACGTTGCGACAGCAACTCAAAGCATTTATCGTGCAAAAGGGAAAGGCACAGTGAAGCACAGTACTGCTAATTGTTGGTTCCAGAAATTTCGTGCAGGTTTTAAAAATGTTGAACATCAGCGAAGGTTCAGCCACCAGAGAGTAACATATTGTGATGGCATATGACACACCATTGGGGAGAATCACTCTACCAGCATACGACGATTGCCAAATTAACTCGGCATGTTCCAATCCACTGTAGTGCGTCATATTCACGTACTCGGGAAAAGTATCAGGAGCTGATGCAATGTGCCACATAAGTTGACCGCAGTTCAGGCCCAGAGAGGAGTGAATGAGCGTCGACAACTGCTGCAAAATCCGCATGATGTGCGTTTGCCGAAACGGATTGTCACTTGCGTTGGAAAATGGGATGCTTTTCCGAAATCGAAATGTGCAAAACCAGTGGTGGAGCAAGGGTAATCTTTCAGAACCAGTCATTAAACAGAGACGTTTCGTGCATAAAGTCCGGCTCTGTATGTGGTGGAATTACGAGGGAATAATTCATTTCAACTTTGTTCCTAACGGTCATATCATCAATGCCGACCTTTATTCCGATTTGTTGGAGCGGATGTATGTTTCCGTGCTGCAAAAATATCATGCATTGGTAAACCGAAAGTGCGCTGTGCTGCAACAGGATAACGCGAAACCATACTTGACTCGAAAAACGCAAAAATTCAGGCAAAAAAATGATGGCATCGAACTGAGGCCACACCCGGCGTGTAGTCCTGATCTTGCACCTTTGCATTACTACCTTTTTTGGTACACGGTGTACCTCTGAAACCAAGCATCAAAGTGAAAATAGCATTGATTTACTTTGTTGCCTTTAAGGACAAGACGTTAGATCGAGAAACTGGCGGAATTTTGGCTGAATATGGTTCAACATAAGGAGCTATTATTTTGAATGTTAACCTAATTCCATTGTACTGTAATAAATACAGGTATATTGTGTACGAGAATATTGTAAGACTTATGACTTATCCTTGTTGTAGAGGACAAATGCACGGGTATAGACTGTAGACAAGCGTTATCATTAATACTGTGAAGTATCAGTGTAATCATAGTGACATGATTGTGAGATAACTGTGTAAACTTTTAAATTACTTCGCCAAATTCAATTATTTATTAAATTGCGGCTATGTTCTACAGAATTATCAACTCTCTTTAAAATCCAACGGAACAAAACTTTTATTAATGTTGTACATTGACAGACAGTTTGAATAAGCATGTATTTGTTAATTGTCACTTTCAAAATTGTCAATAAACAGGACTAGTTAGCTTCTTCATTTTCCGCATACCTTTCCGTACAGCCTGACACTTCCCCGTTCATTGAACGCCAAAGTCATCACTTTACAGCCAGACAAAACCACGGAGGACACATGGACAAAGGGTATTCGACACACAGTTAGGACCGACGAGAGAAGCGGAACACACCATTGGAGAACAGCCAACTCCATAAGTCAAGAATACTATTCTGTTGGTTTATCACCGCAGATACATCGAGCTTAAGTTGAAACTAGTGGAATGAAGGTGTAGGAGAACATCATCGTAAAGTCGCATTGTCAAGAGAGAACTCGACGCCCCTTGCAGAGATGTTGACTGACTCCAGTTTATCCAGGCTCCTCCAGAGAAAGACATTCATCGTTCCAGATGACCAGGACAACGCCAGCCTCGTTGGAAATATCAGGCTAGTGTTTATTCCTTTATCTTAGTCGAAACCTTTCTCTCTCACACACTTATTTCCCCAACTTGTCATTTTATAAAATTAAAACATTTGAATTTAATTTAAATTCAAACATAATTTACAGTTAAGTACCGTGTTGTACATCAGTTTCACCCCCATTTTGTTGCGTTCATTTAATAAGTATTCTGAGCTACAACTGATGGCACAGCACCGGCACAATACCATGACTAAAGCGTATATGCATAACGTGCGAAATTTTACATCACTCTTAGAAATGCGCACAAGACGAGTCGAGACAGGATTTTCCTGACAAAATTCGAGTCGAGACACGGCTCTTCCAATAGAAAAATATACATTTTTCGAGTCGAGACATCACTTTTACAGCACATTTTCGAGACGAGACTGCCACAAATCTTGTCTCGTGCGCATCCCTAATTCACTCTTCAGAAAACAAGACACACTGAAGGTTGACGGTGAAGTAGAGAGAGTAAACGGGTAAGGATTTTAAGAAGAAGCAAGCATAGTAACTGGCTTTATTGAGCATGACTTCTTCACGTTTCCATGCTCAAGAACTTGGTCTCTGGGAACTTCATCTTCCACAGGGCTATGGCGGGCCGGATGACTTATGCGTGGACAAATAGAATGGTTTCCCTGGATAATCTAGTCTTCTAACAAATACTGTTATTAACGGAGCCTTAGCTAGCTTCTCCGTAAGAATGGACGTGTAGGAATGGTTTCTTGGCATGGCTCTTAACCGGACTTCGTCCTTCTCTACATCCACATCTTGGGTCTTCGTTGTTCTCTGGCAATCGTCTCCATCACTCACACTGGCACTCTGAGTTTTTCTTTTCTCCAAATCATTATCTTCTACGTAAACCAGGCATCCCGAACTATTTACACTACCAGGAAGTCACAACAGTAAGTCAGCAGGAATAGCTTACTTAAACAAGAAGATAAAAAGAAAGCTTCCCATGTGCCAACGTAGGAGAGGAATTTGTCAGTTATTTATTTGTCAGTTATTTCGTTACGTATGTGTCGATTTTCTGTAACTTCCTTGAGTTTATTTATTTATTTATTTATTTGGTCTAGACGACATCTGCAGAAGGTTTTGAAGTTTTCTGCCAACTGCTCAAACAGTCCTCAGATGTTCGATACTCTCACTGTATTATGGGTTGGTAGAACCGTTCTATTTCAAGTGTGCCCTCGGAAAATATGTGAAACATACTTCGGCCCCACCCTTGCCTCCCTCTTACTGAGGAAACATTCCGTTTGCTTTGGGGAAATTGGTGAATGACCTCAGCTGTTGGTCTTCGCGAGTAAAGATCCTAGGTTACTTAGAATGGCTAACAAGACAGTGCACAGCGAAGTCCGTGAAGTAATTAAATGTCGCAACCCTGTCCGCATCCAACCATACAAGGGTCTCGGCCACAACAACTTCTCCCTCGTCTTTCGAGCAAGGCACGGGAAAGCACACATTGACAGCAGCGTCAGCAGAAGCACAGTTGAAATAGAACGGCTCTTACCTTGGTTTCTAAAATATTCCTTACGTAGATTTGAAGATACTTTAGTTTGTCCACAAATTTTTGCTGTTACCATGATTCATGAAGAGGGATGCGCACGAGACGAGTCGAGACAGGATTTTCCTGACAAAATTCGAGTCGAGACACGGCTCTTTCAATAGTAAAATATACATTTTTCGAGCCGAGACATCACTTTTACAGCACATTTTCGAGACGAGACAGCCACAAATCTTGTCTCGTGCGCATCCCTATTCATGAACATTGTAAGATCAAATGACACTAGAGAGTTCTCCTGAATCTATTTTTGATCAGATTTCACGTATCTCTTTCATTTAAGAGTTATTTGATAGCTTTTTTCTCTTTTTTATTCGGCCTGTGGGAAACACAGATATCAGTTTATATCTGGAATTGCGGGTTCTATATATATATATATTTTTTTAGGATTTTCGTAGCCTATTAATTGAACCAAACTGAATTCCCGAAGGGCTTAAACAAACTAGCCGGCTCCCTCCCCTTCACACACACACGTATATATATGTTTAATATATGGAAACAAGGTGCGAGTCAAAAGTAAATTTAATATTATCTTCACAATTACATATTATAAAGGTAAAAACTATACTTTCAACTCTCCTTTCTCTGTTGTATGCAAAATTACATTTTTTTTTTTAAGTAAGCGAAGCTCTTGTTATTGCATGAATGGAGCCTTTACTACAAATATCCTGAAATATATGGAACAAGCAGATCAAAAAGAAAAGTGAGAGAGAGTATATCTATGATCATTTCACCTGGCCATCTGCTTTCTGCGTCTGAATGGTCTCGAAACAAAAGAATATATATATATACTTTTGTATCGATCTTTGCTGTATCTGCTCCTGTACAAAGAAAAGTAGATACGATTGTAGAGGGGGGCAAAAAACCTACAGGACTCAAACGGTAGCCTTTGGTTTGGTTTTTGCTTCAAAATAAACTTTTTCATCAGAGGGTTATCCTTTTTCGTTTATATTGATGTTTCAGCAGCCCTAAGGAAAAAAAAAAAAAAGAGAATATTTTCTAATGCATATATAGTATTTCTATATTAGTGGTGCAGTGTGTAAGGGATACGGATATCGTGTTTCTTCGAAGATGGTTGGATTTACTCCGTGATCCGTAATGGAGATTTATGTTTTATCAAAATCAGATAACTTTTGCAAAACTTACCGTGGAACAACGTTTCGTTATGTGTATGCGCTAAGTTCGAGTTGAGATCGAATTTACCCGTCCTTATCGTTTTAACCCTAAATACAGGGTGCGGCAGTGAATTTGCACAGTATTTTTTCAAGGATAGAATTGAATGGGAGGCGAAACCATTACTGCCATAATCTAGCTTCCTGAAAAGCATCTTGTCGCAATGGAGCAATAGGTTGGAAAACAACGTACCTTGATGTGAAAGTGTTTTACAAGAATCGTAACTTTTGAATTTACGAAGACTGAACGTCGTAGATCACAATCGTGCTGTTCCAAGAGCTCCTCCGTGGCTAAGCGGTTAGCGTACGCGTCTTTGGCGCGGGAGACCCGGGTTCGATTCCCGGCGGGAGCTTATGTGGTTCGGATTCCACGTTAATCAGTAGGTCCACGTCTCATATAGCCTCGCTGCTGAAAAGAGACGTTAAACTCAAAATCAAATGAATCGTGCTGTTCCATCAGCTTATGCCAGTGGTCGCCAAACTTTTGAAGCTTCTGAGCTACCGTACCATTTCTAAATCCTACTGTGAGCTACCAACCAAAAGAATTACCACTTACATTCAGTGTTCCAAGTGGATTAAAAAAACAGAGGCGGTATGTTTTATTTCTAATTTGACTCGACATACCGTCTATTTAACCCTTTCCCCTCGAATGCGGCGAGAGCCCCGACATTCGAGATTTTCCTTTCCGTTCGTATGTCGGGGCTACCCCGCACTAATTTTGACGCTTTAATTACTCGCATGTCGACAGAGCCCCGCTTGTATGATTTAGTCGACAGCTTCTGCCATTTTTTGGCCGTCTATTCAACTCCTTAGATACCGATTTCAGTGATAGTGGTAGCGAATATTTATATAATGATAGTTTGAGTGAAGAAAGTAGTGGTGATAAATCTTCCGATTCCAATTAAAATGATGACCAGGTGACAGATGATGTGTTGACAATTGGACTCCCTATGGTAATAATGATGCAGATTTAAAAAAAAAAAAAAAAAAAAAAACTTCACAGCAAATTCCGGGTATAAACCACCGGTTGTTGGAAGGCCAACTACAGAAATTTAATTTTTCCAATTATTTTTTTAGTGACACTTTGCTTGAGGAAATTACAACAGGTATGCTAAGTCTAAGATACAAATGTCACAACAAGAAAGGTCCATTTGGTCCACTTGACATGACATGACAGTTCCTGAACTGAAGGCATTTTTGGGTGTAATACTAAATATGACACTAAATCCTAAACCAAACATACAAGATTACTTTTCAGAGGAATGGTTGGACAAATGTTCATTTTATAAGGATATTTCCAACCGCGATAGTTTTTTTTTTTTCAAATTTTTTGGATGTTTCACTTGTGCCCCCAACACCTCAGATGCAACAATGTGTTCGTGCAAGGGGTTCAAAGATAATAACATTGTGGAACATCTTGACAACAAATTTAGGGAATTTTTTGTGCCAGGACAAAATGTAAGCATTGATGAAAGTATAGTGGGGTTCAAAGGGAGAATAGTTTCTAAGTGCTACAACCTACAGAAGTCAACCAAATGGGGGCTATGAGTATTTGTATTGGCCGACTCAAGTACTGGGTGTATCTCAAAATAAATCCGAGCTGTACAGCTTGCTGTGTCAAAACAAATTCGAGGGGAAAGGGCTAAATGTTGAAATACAGTGAGGGTATGTTGCCTAAAAGATTGCATTGCTATTTACATAATGACTAAAATCATTGGATAGTTTCTCCGTAGTTACGGGAGGGAGGGACATGGAGAGACTTTGATCCCCCGGCAATAACTCTGAAAGAATAAAAAGCATCCTCTTATGTTGCATTATAGAGAATTATTTCTCTTAATGCTCAAAAACCAAGTTTTTATATTAAGTTTTCTGCGTGAAAATTGCCGGTTCCTCCACTCGACTGAGGGGTATTCTAAACAGCCAGAAGATCTGCCCATGCTCAAAACACGACATTTATATGCATTAAGACAAGAAGACACACACAAAATAAGAAATAAGCAATTTAATATGGCACATTAAACTATAAACTAAATGGCGTGACATACATCTTGGCATTTGAAGGCGGCGCTCCAAGTTCCCTTTAAATGCTGCTAGCAAAATGAGAGGCCGACAGTATTGCCATGTTTATTTTATACACATCCACGTACATCCTCTGCCACCTGATCGCGCTATAGTTCGTGTGCTTAACCATAGCCACACACTCGGCAACGTCGCGTCAGAGCTTGAGTTTTATTCGTTTAGCTGAAATGCCAAGATGTTTGTCACAGGCTTTAGATTAACTTGTTTGAAGACACCTCATTTTAAAAACAAAAGATAGGAAAAAGATAACAAAAATGTCGGTGTAGTCAACTTAGAGGTTATTTGAACATAAAAACTAAATTCGTTTTACGTGCAAAACTATTCGTCAATTACTGTATATAAAAATGGATTTATTAAAGGTATTTAGCATCTACTCTCCAGTGACGGTAGTCTTGATCACTGAAAAACTAGAGGCGGTATGGCATACCACCGCATACCGTTTTACTTCGACCACTGCTTCTAGTAAATATAAAATCAAACTATCCAAGTGAGCAAATGTCTAATATACACACGAAAAACATGACGTTTAGCAAATGTCTAATATACACACGAAAAACATAACGTTTAGCAAAAGTCTAATATAAACACAAAAAACATAACGTTTAGCAAATGTCTAATATACATACGAAAAACATAACGTTTAGCAAATGTCTAATATACATACGAAAAACATAACGTTTAGCAAATGTCTAATATACACACGAAAAATAACCTGCATAACTCCACGCGTGTAGAATCAACTGTGAGATGAGGCTGATAATGGCAATTGCATGGGAGAAGCAAGCAGTTGTCGTCAGCGCCCTCTGCCGTTAGCGTCAGCTCAGTGGAGGAATCAAGGTTAGCCAACCGGAGTGTTAACACGATCTACCGAAAATGTCCGCGCGAGCTACTAGTAGCTCGCGATTGACGGTTTGGCAATCATTGGCTTATGCCGTTGAGACTTGGGTTCGAAACTTTGTAGCTACTGGTTCTTCGTTGAAGAAGAAAGGCGATAGCTTAAAAACTGTACGTGCACCTGAGAATATAGCCACGGGTGAGTGAGACCTTTGAACGAAGTCCACGCAGATCAACTCGTCGCCATTTTGTATCGCTCGGATAATCTGACTCTAGCATACTGTAAATTTGAAATCATTGATTCACAAACGGTTTCGAAGCCAATTCTTTATGGCATGAGCCGATGAAACAGCGTGACTGCGATTTATTGCGTAGCGTCTTCGAAATTCAGGGTGAATGATTATGTTACTGTCGCCGTTTTTGTAAAAAAATGTCGTAGTAAAACCACGCTGTTCTCAGTTTACTATCTCATTGTGACTAAACGCTTTTCAGTAAGCTACAAGATGGTAGTAGTGGTTTCAGCAACAATCATTTTTTCTATTCTTTAAAAAAAAAAAAAAAAAAAAGTTGCAAAATCGCCTGATTCACTGTCACACTCTATATTATACATATATTATACATGATTGAAAATCTTTGGAAAAGACATACGAAGCTTCATCGAAGCAGGGGCGGAGCCAGGACGGACTTCTGGGGGGGGGGGGCGAGAGCTCCAAACTCTGGGATGGGTTTTATTTATATATATAAAATAAGAAAGTTTCTTCTTCTGTTGGGAGCGATCGCCCCGATCGCCCCCCCTGGATCCGCCCCTGCATCGAAGTCATTCGAGTGTTGCTTTTTAGACTTTCAAATTATGCTGTACATAAATGTCGAAAATCTTATAGAACGGCTATTTCCGTCCACCCGTCTGTCAACAGGTATCAGAGCAAAAATGGTAACAGATATCAAGAAGCGTTTTTCTTTTCACTCTGTTCAGCATCCATCAAGAAGAAACTCCATTTCCTTCGTTAACTCTCTATTCAAACCGGAAGTGATAGAAATCAACCATTTCCGGCTTCGTCGTTTGCCTCCAAGAACAAGAACGGCAACAGATGCCTACAAACATTTTTTTTTTTTTTTTTTTAATAGCCTGAATGGCATATTGCGGGACATCAAACTGAAAGATTTGTATGTGTATACGTAAAAGGTCATATAGAGTTAGTGACTACGCTATGCGGGGCCACGACTATATGAGACGTGTATCTCCCCAACTCTCTTCCTCACCTGCTGTAGGAATATACTTGAATTATTTTATTATCCGCTGGAAGGTGCTGGTGCATTCTGGCTTGGACTAAAGCACAGAGGACATCGTGAAAGCAAGAGGGATATTTTTAAGTTGTATTTTAAGCAATATCCATAATAAATTATGGTTTAATTGTTTCTTTTCCTGCTATAAACGCGGTAACAAATAAATCGCTACTGGTGACAAGGTAAAGGATTGTACAGCGGTGGACACTTCTAAATGGTACAGCCATATGGAGATTTACGGCTAAGGTGTACCATTTAGAAGTGTCCACCGCTGTACAAGAGAACCCAAGAGCTGTGGAAATGGTGACATTGAGTACATTGATAACCACGAACTTGATATGGACTTGGAACACGAAACGCTATTTCTTTCGCCACGGCATAGTATTTTGTGCCTTTCTTTCACTGGCGCCCAGGGCATGTGCCCTACTTGCTTTACCCTAGATACGCCTCTCATTGTTTTACAAATTGTTCGCTTTTGAATTCCTTCTGCGATTTTTTTCTAATGTTAGTACTTGTTCGTTGTTGTTGTTCGAGAAACGAACTTCCTATCACAAACATTTACGCGGGAGAAAAGGGCAAATAAAGAATTCATGATAGAAGAACTTTCTTTCAAGTTTAGTAGTTGAGTTTTCTTCGTTGACCGAGTTCTCGTGCTTTTTTCGTTTCATGGTTGAAAACTTTCATCTCTTTCCGTAACTTCGTGAATGCTTTGATCCCGGCCTTCCAAATAGACTTGCGTACTGAGGGATACACGAAATCAAGCCTAAATCTAGGAATAAGATTCTCTGTTCAGTAATTTTTGTTTTTGTTTGCTAATTCCTTCGCCAACTAAAATTGAATTGATTGAATTATAACGGATCTCTGCATCTCTGAGGTATATGAGACTTCACTATTGCTTAGGGGGGCGCAGTGGCTCAGTGGTACAGCATTCACCTCCGGTGCTTGGGGTCCCTGCTTCGATCCCAGCTCGCGCCGTGTGGAATTTGTGTGGACAAACACCGTGCTCGTGGGTTTTCTCGGGGTTCTCCCGTTTCCTACCACTTTCTTCATTCCACCATTTCACTCATTTCTCATTATCACCGTCTCCTTTAGCCTTTCCAGCATAACCTGGGACGTTAAACTTATAGATTTTTTTTGACTACTGCTGAACCGTCGGGCACTCACGTATTGTAACGATCAGTGATGCCAAACATTATAAAATCCCATCTCCAGAAACAGAAATTCCTATTTTTCTCTTGAATTTCCATGCTATACTAATAACAAAATTTTCTAAATTTAGAAAGCATGAACAGTGAAATTAGTATATATCGCTCTTGGAAACCACAAAGGTGCTAAGCGCCATTTCCCTTGATTTCCACCTAAGTACATATTCTGACTTCCTATTTCATGTTTAATATTGTGCAGAAAGGAGACAATTGGCAGGAGACAAAATGAAAGGTCTGCAGTGAAAACTGAGTTCCATAGAAGAAACAAAGAACCGGAATTAATTAGTATTTCATTCGTTTTTATGCTCTCCTGAGAAATTTGCAGTTTGTCGTTTAGCACCTTTCTGCTTTCTGGGGGCGGTATAGCACTAATTTTCTTTAATATATGAATGGATTATCAAAAAAAAAAAAAAAAAAATCCGATCGTCTGCGTTTATCGAACAGTTGATGAACAAATATTTTCCTTAATTGAAAGAGACAATTAAAAATACTGATGAAAATAAGTACATTTTATTATGAGTTTATTATTTCCTCACGCTTTCGAGTCATAATCTTCTACTGAATGCAGTAAAATTACTTCATTCTTTAGTCATATCCAGTGTTTCTTTTAAAAAAAAAATGTTCCAGGAAGCACATTTAGTGTTCGGAGGGGCACATTATTTTCACACGGTACTATTCTGTTTATTATTATATAATAGACGTATTATTTTAGTCTCCTCCGGGCGTCTTTGGCGTGGGAGACCAGGGTTCGATTCCCGCTGGGAGCTCTTGTGGTTCGAATTCCACGTTAATCAGTAGGTCCCGTCTCTTATAGCCTCGCTGTTGAAAGGGACGTTAAACTCAAAATCAACTCAACTCAGAGAACTAGAGAACGAGAAGAAACTGACGATTCCGCCAATCTAATCCAGTGCATTTATTTTTCTGAGAAGACGACGTAGATACTGCCTACATGAGTGACCGAAGGTTAAAGAGGGATTCTGGACTGCTCTTCGGATTTCTTTTCATCCCAGGCTTTGTAGTACAGTCGGTGATCAAGCTCAAGACCATCTGAACAGATACCAGCCGCTTTATTCACTTGTCTTCGAAGAAACATGGGGGTTTACCAGAGCCAGATCTAAAAGGTAAAAACTGGAGGGAGCAACCTGTACCCAGACAGTGATAGGTATAGAATGAGTTTACTGCAAACTTTTAAAAATATATAAATAATTCCTTAAATTATTTTTGTCACACACAAAAAAAACTGGGGGGACCTAGGCCCCCCGACCCTGGGCTAGATCCGCCACTGGGGTTTACTTATTTTCCCGTTTCGAATGCTTTAAGTGATCCTGGACTTGAGTCTAGTCACCATTAGCCATTTTCAGCTGAATTCTCATGACATCACAGTTCGCTTCTTGCTTCTGTAAACCTTACGGTGAGGAAAAGCAGACAGGAAATTTGACGTTGGTAAAAGACGTATGGTGACGGGTAAACCACAACATTCAAAGCTTAGTCCAGAAAAAAAAAAATCTGACCTATGCGCCAGTTCTGGAAAATAGGAGCTATTATAATACAAATCGAACTTAATACATAGGCTTACATGTTTTGGTCTTAAATTAGCTAGTCTCCAGACTCGTATTTCCAGTCACCATAGCGACTTGGCACCCGAAATGGTTGGAGCTCTGTGGTAGTCCATGGTTTTGCAGGCATATCAGTTGTGGAACCATAACTACACGTACACTGCCAACGCTTACTCTCTTACGTTATCCACTCCCATCCTTTCGTTATTGTATTTCTTTCTGTTTTTTTCTCAAATTGTAAAACCGCTCTCCCATGTCATTTCCTCTCCTCCTTTTCTCATTGTTTCTCTACGCTTTTCTCAGATTGTAAGAGCCTTCCTCCTACGTCATCCCCTCACCCCGTTTTCTCATTGTATTTCTCTGTGCCTATTTTTCTCAGATTGTAAAAGTACTCTTCTACGTCGTACTCTCTTCTGCTTTCTTCATTGCGTTTCTCTTTGCTTTTCTTAGATTGTAAAAGCGCACTCTTACGTCATACGTCGACCACTTGTAATTTACTGCTCTAGAGCTATCACGAAGAAGACGTGCCAGAGATTGGGTACCAGAATTGGTAGATCCGTTGGACTGAGTTTATTGAAATCCTAAGGTAGCCCATGATTTTGCAGGCATATCACTCATGGATTCATAACTACACATACACTGCCAGCACTTGCTCTCGTACGTCATCTCCTCCCATCCCTTCCTCATTGTGTTTCCCTTTGCTTTCCTCAGATTGTAAAATGTGTTTCCTACGTTATCCCTTTCCCTTCTTTCTTTATTGTGTTTCTCTCTGGTTTTCTCAGATTGTAAAACCGTTTTCCTACATCATCAACTCCCCTCCCTTCCTCATTGTTTCTCTCTGCTTTTCTCAGATTGTAAAAACGTGCTCTTACGTCATACGTCGACCAGTTGTAATTTACTGCTTTAGAGCTGTCACGAAGAACACGTGCCAAAGACTGGGTACCAGGATTGGCAGATCCGTTGGACTGAATTTATTGAAATCCTAGGGTAGTCCATGATTTTGCAGGTATATCACTCGTGGATTCATGACTACACGTACACTGCCAGCATTTGCTCTCGTATGTCATCTCCTCCCATCCCTTCCTCACTGTGTTTCCCTTTGCTTTTCTCAGATTGTAAAATCTGTCTCCTATGTTATCCCCTTCCCTTCTTTCTTTATTGTGTTTCTCTCTGGTTTTCTCAGATTGTAAAAACGTTTTCCTACATCATCAACTCCCCTCCCTTCTTCATTGTTTCTCTCTGCTTTTCTCAGATATTAAAACCGTTTTCCTACATCATCAACTCCCCTCCCTTCTTCATTGTTTCTCTCTGCTTTTCTCAGATTGTCAAACCGCTCTTCTACGTCATCCTCTCCCCTCCTTTCCTCATTGTGTTTCTCTGTACTTTTTTTTCAGATTGTAAAAACACGCTCTTACGTCATACGTCGAACAGCTGAAATCGACTGCTTTAGAGCTGTCAGAAAGAAAACGAGACAGAGGTAGGTCCTAGGATTGGCCAATCCGTTGGATTGAGTGCACTGAACTAAGTACAGACGTTGAATATATATAGAAATACTTGAAAAAGGACCATGACCACCTGGACCTTTGCGTAATGTTTTTGGAGAGCAATAAAACATTCTCAGTTGTTATTGACTAACGCTTTCAAATCAATGTATATATGTGTAGGACGAGAGACAAGAAAAAAAAATTATAACATTCTAATCTCATCACAAATACTCCAACAAGCAGACGTGCTTTTCATTACCACGTGATATCATTTCGGGTTCTGTAATGGGCAATAAATTTCAGATTTTATTTTCTAAATCAAACGTACTTCATGCAATTGCGTCTGTACATGTTAGATCGTGAAGTGGTAATTTCATTGTGTGAGAACATCAGCCATTAGGTTACCCGTACTTTTAACATGTAAAGTGCGTCACGTGCTACTTGAGCCCCGTTAATCATGCTTTATCCTGGTCGTTTTTCAATCCTCCCTTTTTCTCTCTGTCTTATTCTTCCGTTTTCCTGTATCGATTATCGGGTATCATTAAACCGCACATCTGGAAGAACAACATGACGCAGTAAGAGAGAGGGAGAAACTGGAAAACCGTTAAAATAAAACCTTTGATACTTTGGGTTCTGTGTTTCATTTCAGGAAGTCAATATGGCGTATAGTATATAATTTATACGTTGCAACTTTATTCCGAATGTTTAATATTTTTTACTCTAATTAACATCTACTTCTTGTCATTTATTTCCAACATATTGTAGAAGCACTTCTTTTCGATTACGATAAATAAGGCCTTATTTTTTTTAGTTCTAGACTTCCAAATTATGCTATGAGTAAATATGAGAACACTTGTAGAACGGGTGTGGACTTTGTGGTGGACAAACACCATGCTCGTGGATTTTCTATGGGTTCTCCCGTTTCCTCCTACTTTCTTCATTCCACGATTTCACTCATCTCTTATCATCACCGTCTCCTTTAGCCTAACTGGCATAACTGTGGATGTAAAACTTAAAGATTTAATTTTTTGTACTTGTACAGTAGAACGGGGAGCCGGAGTAGTAGAGCGTTCACTTCTGGTAGGTAGGATTCCAGGTTCGATCCCAGCTCGCGCCAAGTGGACTTTGTGATGGACAAACACCATGTGCGATGGATAAACACCATGTGCGTGGGGTTTTCTCGGGGTTCTCACCTTTCTTCCCACTTTCTTTATTTCACCATTTCCTTCATTTCTCATAATCACCATCTCCTTCCCATAGAGCATAATCATGGGACGTTATTTCTTGTAGAACGGCTATATCCGTCTGTCTGTCGGCAAGTGTCAGCGCCAAAACCGTAGGGATAGCGAGAAGTAGCTTATTGATATGGATTCCATGTTTCAAGAATACACTGAGAAAAAAATGTAGGTGGCGTAGTTAAAAAGATAGGTTACATGCTTAATTCCTGTAGTTTTTGCACTTAACGTACAACAGACGTATAACGGAAAACGCATGTTTTATAATACTTTCTGCCAGTGGCGTATTTACGATTTTGTTTCGGGGAGGGCTTTGCTAACTTTCGGGGGGGGGGCTTTGCCTGAATATTTAAAAATTCTGCAAGATATTTCATATACTTTACTATAGTAAGTAAGATTTCGGGGGGGGCTTAAGCCCGGAAGCCCCCCCTAAATACGCCACTGCTTTCTGCATAAGTGTTTCATCTATACGTACTTTCTGTATGAAACGATATAGGCGGTCACGATCTCACATACAAATGGACGTATATAACATATAGCTGACGAAGGTAACATAAGTATATGCATGTGATATACGGAAAACTGTTAGATGTCAGACATCCTGCAACGACATGATGTAACATCTAAGGGCAGTGCCTATGTAGCATATGGATAACGTATGCTCCGTACTGATTTCTATAGTAAGCAAGAGGATACCGTATATTTGTACAATATACCGCTGTCCGGAGAACGGATTTTTCTCTGTGTAGGTTTTATCTTCTACCTTAATCCTCCATTCAAACCAAAAATCGGTCCCGGATTCGATTCCCAGTGGGAATCCTCAGTGCAAAAGATGTAACAGCTTTTTCAGGCCGGGCATTCTGAGTGAGTTTTTTTCTGCGTTTTCCTTACTCACACCAGGTACATACCATGGTACATAATAGTAGATGGTACATAACATAATAGTCCCAGGTCGTTTCCTTCCACATTACGTTCTTCCTCTCCAATTCCTCTGCTAGTGTGATCACCGAGGGATGCCATTCCTGATGTAACGTATAGGAACCACTATCTAAAATGTAACGATGATAGCTTATTATTATTCTCATATTTTATACGTTACATTCCAGCCCACAGTTCGTGTAAGTTTTTAAATTATGTCAACACGATTGAATGATATAAAATTACACACACCACATAGAATCACTATTACCTTTTATTCTCAAAACTCTATTAATTATACTTTTTCGGTTGTCATAGCAACGTTTTACACAAACAACTATCTGCTGTTTTGGTAACAAGGCCTAAGAGTACCAATTATACATATAAAATCAACATATATTTTCAGCTACTAAGATTAAATCCAAGGATGTTATAAATAAGAGGATCTGCCCATATGTATCTTCATCCTATTAAATCGGTGAAGCCAAAAAGCAACCGAGCATCGACACGTCTGATTGGCTACTCTCGTTTCTGCCATCGTCTGATTGACTACTTTCGTTTCCGCCATGATTGTTGGCTCAAAATATTGCGATCCTATTGGGCGGAGTGGGCAGAGTAGGGGTGGCGAAACTGTGACGTATGGCTTCAAGATTTTGTTGTAAGGGCAGATCCTCTATTTTATAAGATCCTTGATCTTCATCCTATTAAATCGATGAAGCAAAAAAGCAACCGAGCATCGACACGTCTGATTGGCTACTCTCGTTTCTGCCATCGTCTGATTGGCTACTTTCGTTTCCGCCATGATTGTTGGCTCAAAACATTGCTATCCTATTGGGCGGAGTGGGCGGAGTAGGTGTGGCGAAACTGTGACGTATGGCTTCAAGATTTTGTTGTAAGGGCAGATCCTATATTTTATAAGATCCTTGATTAAATCTTATTTTTATATTTAGAATCAACAGAATCTAGATTCTTTTTTTCTTCTTCTTCTACACAACAGATTGTGTACTTTTAAGCACCGCTGCCCAAAACCAAGATACAAAAATAGAAGATATTTACAAAATAGGTATACAATATCGTTGTACTGATATGTGTGACGGGCTGACATGGGCAGAAATCTAATTCCGAATCCTAATTCTAATCCTAATCCAAAGCAGAAATAATAGAAATCAACGTTAATCAAGAAGTTAATAGATAGCGCGAAGCTTTTCTTCTTATTATTTGATTCATTGTTTCAAGGATAGGTTTCATTCCCATCTTTATCTCTCTGCTAAAACAGAAGTGGTATAAATTTATTTTTAATCGTAGTTTCAATATTTATTTCCATAGAACTAACACTGTCAAATATAGCGTGAAATAGCTTTTTGATATAGATTCAGCTTCCCATAAATATCTTTCATCTCAACCTTTATCCTTTTATTCAAGCGACAAGTGGTGTAAAATTTACAATTTCCGCTTTCAACATTGATCACTATAGTGGAAAACAGTAATATACATAGAAGTATTTGTAGTGTGCAGGTGTAGAATGTCAGTTCAATAATCTCAGATATTAACTTGACACTTACCCATGAATTATCGCAACTTGCTCAAAACTGGAGGGCGTTACTTGGGACTAGAACTGGGAACTTGCATGTAACTAATATTGTGGAAGGTTACGCTTCAATGCATAATTAAGACTCAACAATTTCAAATGATAAAATAGCGACTTAGATTGGGTGGAAGGTAAAAGAGGGTTATTAAAATAGGATACGAGCAATTACCTTAATTATCCTTTGTTTTCGACGATGCTAGCGTTGTTCCATTTGATGAGGAGACTCTCCGAAGTTGCTACTTAACTTCCTGGCGGAGATGCAATGGAACCAATACTGATGTAGACGATTGGATTTTTTAAATCCCGTCAAATCTGTCAGGACGATGAATGGGTTGTGACTCAGCTTGATGATAACTTCTGGACGGTGGCCTAGATTTCTTTCATGAACTGCTTCTGCGGTGATGCACTCTTGCAGGTTCTAAGTAGTAGTGGGCACAAAAACCGGGTTTTCGGTTTTCGGCATTTAGAAAAACCGGTTTCAGTTTTCTTCAAAACCGGTTATCAGTTCTTTCCAAAACCGGTTCGGTTTTTCTAGAAACCGGTTTCCGGTTTTTATTTAAAACCGGTTTTGCTCATCCCTAGTTCTAAGTCCTCGACGGCCTGGAAACTGTTCTTCCTCCAATAGTGGTTGCTTCTTCACTTCCTGTCAAACAACACAACCCACACAGAGAAGTTCCAATAGTTTTTATGGGAGAGTACAATGACGTCTTGCATCATGCAACCCGGAAAGCTCGTGTAATGCAAAGGAATGTAGTATGATGGTTGAAGGAACACTAGTGTATTGTTTATTGGCTTTTCTTATAAAATGGTGAAATGAATGTAATGATTTTACAAATACTTTCAGACAATGTACAGTTGAAGTCATTTTTTTTTTTTTTTGAGGTTGAATTGATAAATCAAGTGAGATTTGGAAAAGACCTTAAAATGATGTGATTGTAACAGTAATTTAACTAGTTCGATGAGTACATAGTGTTAATAACTTTACAGGAATTTCACAGTATTACAGTAGCAACATGCCGTTTTTTTTCTTTGGATATGGATTCATTGCCACAAGAATAGGTTTCATCTGCGACTTGATTCTTCTATTGCTACCACAAGTGATAGATGCCTACTACTATTGCCGGTTTTAATACCTAGTATTGATTCCTATAGATCGAAAATGGCAATAGGAAGCCACAAATGGTTTCTTGATATTGTAATATTCGGCAACGGTACACCTTCATTTTTTCATTATAAAAAAGATGTTTATACAATTTGTATACAAGATTACAAATAAGTACGTCTCTAAAAGATTCTTTCTTCTACAACTGAACCTCCTGCGTGTTGAAGCTAGGAGGTTTTGAGGTTTGCTGGTTAAAAATGAGCCTGTCCGTTGTAGCGTGAAGAGAAGAGAGTATCTCTTGTCCGTTGCAGCTTGAAGAGAAGAGAGTATCTCTTGTCCGTTTCAGCTTGGAGAGAAGAGAGTATCTCTTGTCCGTTTCAGCTTGGAGAGAAGAGAGTATCTCTTGTCCGTTGCAGCTTGAAGAGAAGAGAGTATCTCTTGTCCGTTACAGCTTGAAGAGAAGAGAGTATCTTTTGTCCGTTGCAGCTTGAAGAGAAGAGAGTATCTTTTGTCCGTTGCAGCTTGAAGAGAAGAGAGTATCTTTTGTCCGTTGCAGCTTGAAGAGAAGAAAGTATTTCTTGTCCGTTGCAGCTTGAAGAGAAGAGAATATCTCTTGTCCGTTGCAGCTTGAAGAGAAGAGAGTATCTCTTGTCCGTTGCAGCTTGAAGACAGGTAGATGAAAAAAAAAAAAAAAAAAACCGGATACGAAACTTCTTGAGAACAAAGTAAGCGGTTAATCAACTGAATTCAAGATACCAGATTGCTTTCTGTCTATTGTTCAACGTAATTGTGAAATGTCTGGGATATGGCAAGAACACATCGGCAGGGCAAACTTTTATTACTATGTGAAATTAGTTTTCCACCCTTACCACAATTCACAGCCAGGTTACACCTCCCTTTCCTATTTGTATTTGTTACAAACAAGGAACTTCCTTACTGTGACTACCAAAGTAGACGTACACATTTGACAACGATGCATTATGACGTTCTGCGCAAGTTCCTTCTCAAAATCTATTTCCTTAAATAAAAAATAATATTTAAATTAAATGTGAAACATAACACGAAAAACAATCAAACAATATATCTATTTCATTATGAGATCATTATTTTAAAATACTTTACACATACAAATAACATTTCACAAAACCGAGCACAGATATAGTAAGATCTAAGAGCAAGTGCCATCTTGTGTGCTCATTGTAAAACGAATCGAGTTTTTAGTTTTATTTGCTACCTTTGTCGATATCAGAATGTTTAATTGCATGAATCAGTATCTTGTGTTTTAGCTAAAACATAGCTCTATTTTATAGTGCAATATATATAATATGAAACGTTTCCTTACGCAGTAGTTAAGGGAATGAACTAAAATCTGTACTGACTTCCGGGTGGTGACCCACCTGTGGTGAATGTTGAAAAGCAATAATTGGGCTTATGCCTGTTGTGTTGATGGCAAATAAATAAGTAAAAGGCTTTCAGTTACTTTCTCACGGATTGTTTACCTTTTGGTTATGCAACCTGCACATCAGCTTTGTGAAGTTGGTTGTATAACCTTCTGGTGTACTTGGATTGAATTTACTACCCTTTTCAGGTTTTAGTCCAGTGGTTCCCAACGTTCTTTACCTGACATTCGCCTTCATAAACTCTGTATGCGTCAATCCTTTTCCATCCTGCTTGTTGGTCTTACGTGCTTTCTGCCTAAACCTATATGAAGACTAGAAAGTTGAACAATATTATTATTAAATGAATGTTAAACCAAATGAACTTGAATCCGGTCAAAAGTCTTTGAGTCACTTTCTCAGATTGATTATTTATGTTGTGATTATGCAACCCGTGCATCAACGTTGTAAAGTTGGTTGCATAACCTGGGGTGTTTGGATTGAATTTATGACCGTTTTCAGGTTTTAGACCAGTGAGTGGTTCCTGACATCGTTGTTTACCTGGCACCCCCCCTTCGTAAACCCTGTGTGCTCCAATCCCCGTCTTCCTCGCTCGTTGATCATACGCGCTTTCTGTTTGACCCCCTATTTCATTGGATTGTTTTTAAAGTATGAATTATTTTTATTTGGAACGAACGAGATAACTTTAAGCAGCATGGAAATTAGTTTTTATCTCGATTTTCTCAAAAACTACGCATGAAAATTTGCCCTCAGGCATATCATTTTGTTCAATGCAATGTGATCTGTCTATTTGTAAATGTTTCGTCGTGCACAATATAGTAAAGCTTCTTCGTGGCTAAGCGGTTAACGTACGCGCCTTTGGCGTGGGAGACCCTGGTTCGATTGCCGGCGGGAGCTCATGTGGTTCGGATTCCACGTTAAAAAGTAGGTCCCGCCTCATGTAGACTCGCTGCTGAAAGCGACGTTAAACTCAAAATCAACTCAACTCAATGCACAATAGAGTAGTTAAACAAAAACTAAACCTAAAGGATTGTTCATAAATTTGGGCTATTTTATTAATCGTACTATGTACTGGGGAAGGCACGGTGACTTACTGATTGAGTGCTTATATCTGGTATGTGGGGTCCCTGGTTCAATCCCCGACCGATTAAGTTGGTGGTGGACAACATCGTGCTTGTGGGTTTTCCCGGGGTACTCCCGTTTCCTCCCACTTTCTCATTCCACCAATTCTTCCATCATTATTCACTAGCCTGAATTATCACCTCCATTAGTCTAAAAGGCATAAGCGTAGGACGTTAAATTGAATTTTGTTTTCATTTCCTTTCTACTGTCGGAAAACATAAATATTAGGTGATCATGTTTACTCTGTATTATCAGTTTTATCTTGATAGGTAGTGTGGTTGTCATAGCATCAATTTTTAGGTTAACAAGAATTTTTTTTGGCTCGATTATCTCGAAAACTGCACATTAGGATCTACACGCTAGGGATGCGCACGAGACGAGTCGAGACAGGATTTTCCTGACAAAATTCGAGTCGAGACACGGCACTTCCAATAGAGAAATATACATTTTTCGAGTCGAGACAACACTTTTACAGCATATTTTCGAGACGAGACAGACACAAATCTTGTCTCGTGCGCGTTCCTACTACACACAATCAAGGGCGCCGACTTTCCAAAATTTATGTGGGTGCATTTCAATGGTGGGACGAGTATGTTTTCAGGGGAGTCTCGATATTTTTCGATTGATTTCCTTTTAGTTAAAATCTGTTATGAACACTGTCATAAAGGGCTGTGGTCGATTCTATTCGCAGTATAGTTCCATTTTTATTGTGCTGACTACCTTTAACTAGGCCACAGTCAGGCAAGGAACAGAGAAGTATGTTTTATTGTGTGCCTTTGCACAAACATATTTTAAACAAACAATTATGCTTTAGAGATTAGAAATTTTAACTTCCATTTCAATGTTTTAATAGCTTATTTTATTTATTTACTTATTTATTATTTGATAATAGCAAGTGAGAAATATTTATTATACAGTAAAACCTGCCTTCAACGGACCCTTTATTAAACGGAAAACTGTCTTAAACGGAAATATTTCACGGTCCCATGAATTTTGGAGTAAAAAATATGTAAAAGTCACTTCATTAAGCGGAAACTGTGTTACGCGGACAACGGAAAGCAAAATAAGCCTAATAACGGAAAATTCTGAGTTGCGGACTACAGCGTTTAGAAAATTTTTAGATATTGTATGAGGGGCAAACATATATATTACACTGTCTGCGATAAATCCTTCGATCTTTTGTTAAACCTTCTGAACAATTTGCCTTAGGGAAATAACGACTGATTTACTTAGTGTAGTTTCTCAGGCTACAGCATATGCAAACAATCAAGCAGCCAAGCAGCAATGCATACAGAAAACCCTGTTTGACTATTGGAAAAATACAGTAAACATGTACATAGCATATTTTGTGTTCATTTGTGTGTGTGTTTGTGTGTGTATTAGAAAGTAGAAGAAAGAAGTACTGTAAGTGAACAAGCTACGTAGAACAATATGTTTTCTCAGCATGTCCGTTATAAGCATGTATTTTTTAAAAAATAAAGGTCTACCTCTATTAGGCGGAAACCTGACTTTAACGGAAATTTTTGCTAGTCCCGCTCGATTCCGCTAAAGACAGGTTTCACTGTATTTCTATCAAGCTAAAAATCTTGTGGATGTGTGATTAAAATGCTTTCAGTTACTTTCTCACTGATTGTTTACCTTTTGGTTATGCAACCTGCACATAAGCTTTGTGAAGTTGGTTGTATAACCTTCTGGTGTACTTGGATTGAATTACTTGAAATAATCTTGTGGGTGCTGGAGCCGCGGCGCGCATGTACGCAATTCATTACACATTAGATTAAAAAAAAAATATTGTTCAAGTTGTTCCTTACCTAACATATGAACGAAAATAACTTTAAAGCAAATTCTTCAAAGTATCAAAGTTAATACTGATGTGAGAAAAGAGCAGCAAAGCATACGACGAACGCGAGGTTACGAAAGCCATCCATCCTTGAACACTGTTTGTTTTTCCTCTCACATTACTTTGTTTACATTTCGCTGTATGTGTCACCCTATCTAATGAAATCCCTGCTTATTTTCTTTGACATAAACGTTGGCTGCTAAGGACTTTGATAAACAGAAGACCTTTACGAGTCAATGTATACACACACACGACACTTTTAATTAAGACTAGTCGACTCGAGAAGGTAATTTTCTTAATGAGACTCTATAATAAGATTTCTCTGCTTGGATTTGTTGACTTGTCTGCAGAGAATACAATGGTTTTAACTGTGTATCGCGGTTTGAATAAACGTATACACTTCGGTGTTTTTGTAGAAATTAATCATTTTAGTTTACTTGTATGTCTCTTTACTACATGAGAGCTCCTTCGTGGCTAAGGGGTTAGCGTACGCGCCTTTGGCGTGGGAGACCCGGGTTCGATTCCCGGCGGGAGCTCATGTGGTTCGGATTCCACGTTAATCAGTAGGTCCACGTCTCATATAGCCTCGCTGCTGAAAGGGACGCTAAACTAAAATCAACTCAACTCAACTCTTTACTACATGTAATACCTTCTATCCGGGAAGAAGTATTGCAAAACTGAAACGGTAATTGAGTGTGCCTAGGGTAAAAAAAAAGTATTGTTAGAACTAAGTATGTGCATGAATTCTGGGATGCCACGCTGACTCAGGTAAAGCACTCATCTTTTATACATGGGTCTGTTGTTCGATACCAGCTCGCGTTAAGTAATTTTTGTGATGGACAAACATTGTGCGTATAGGTTTTGTCTAGGAACACAGGTTAGTTCTCAACCATAAAAGTCTACTAGGCGCGAACTAGGATCAAACCAAGGACCCACGCACCAGAGGCAGTGCTCTATCCTTGAGCCACCAAGAATTATGAAGACCTTCCTAACAATTATAATAGTACTTACGTACTACACCTTAACTAAAGAAAAAAAAAATTATCAACTATTTACAAGGATATAAATATTTTTATTATAATAAGCATTGAATAATCTGAAACGTTCAAATCATTTAACTCTTCCAAAATTTGTCGATAGACGTTATTTGCATAGATTCACATTTCTTGTCAAAAATGTGCGCTTTGAACGTCCTTCCTACCTATTTCAGTGACTGCAACTACTAAATGCTCATTATGATCACAATACAAATTCAGGTTTAAATAAGTTTTTTTCTCTTCCCACACACTCGTCTGACCCCTTGTCTACTCTAAATTGTTCTTTGCATCCACTAACCGTGGATGGAATTACTTTCTACTGAACACACTCATTACATCTATTTAAGAAGTCGGACGAGCAAACTCTTCATGTTTCAACCGATGGCCCTAAAAACATACGCAGAAATTAAATTGATTAGTGACTATGTGAAATTAGAAGATGGACTGGTAAACGTATTTAACTACTGTATAGAAAATAAATCTAAATAGCTAAATATTAACAAATTCAAATCTATTTTCTTCACGCATAGTAGAAATAGATTCGATTACTCCTACATGTTAGATAGCACTCCATTAATTAAAAAAGAGATGGTTAAAGATCGTGGGGTTATATTCCAGTGCTGTTCAACCTGGGGTACGCGATGTTTTTGGGGATATGTAATCCTAAAATAAGCATATTTCCAAAATTTATTGAGTAATCATAGTTGGAGAATTTATTGAATGAATCCAGAATAAGTTCTGATTCTCGCACTCTCGAAGATTCGGCCAAGAATCGAGGCGTTGGCGTCCCAGAAACAAGCTCAGTCATCTCATTAACAGGTTAGTTTTAAAGTTACTTTTAGTTTGTTTTTTTAAATTTTAAACATCGCCTTGTGTGCGAATTATCAGGGAGGATGAGAGGAAAATCCTCTTAGTAGAGCCGGATGTCTTCCATATGTTTTGAAATTTCCCATGTTATTTTTTTGGATAATCCTTATCCTCCTGTAAATAGTCTTTTGATTGGAACACTGATTGTCCTTTTGTTGAGTTTCTATTTGTCCCCCTTTTTAATCAACAGAACGTGTGTATTAAGTTTAATAAGTCAATTTCGATTTAATTTCTTTTAAACAGCTTCAGGGTAGGAGCGGATCCAGGGGAGGCGATCACCCCGATCGCCCCCCCCCCAGAAGAGGAAACTTTCTTATTTTATATATATAAATAAAACCCATCCCAAAATTTGGAGCCCTTAAAAGTAGCAGTATTACAACCCCCCAGAAGTCGGTCCAGGATCCGCCCCTGCTTCAGGGGTACACAATTGGATGACAGACTGAGTCTAGGGGCACACGAGAAAAAGAAATTGAATAGCACTATTATATTGGATAGTTATTTAGCACTTGCAACACGTATTTCTTTCATAGTAAATGAGTCTTTTAACTACTTGGGTTTGAGTGTAAGAGTTGATAAGGATTTCAGAAAAATGGAATCTTTCAAAGTACTTTGTTTTGCCTACGTCAGGTCAAAATTGCAATCTGATTCTCAAATATGGAATCCGGAGCACATCAAATGTACTAGTACAATCGAAAACATACAATCCAAATTTGTAAGATTTCTCACTTTCAATCAAACTCAGATCTATCCCAAACTTGATTCAGCTTCCCAACTAAGTGCTACTTTTCATTTACCACCCTTTGAATGAAGAAGATTTACTACATGGTCATGTGCTTTCCATGACTGTATTGACTCGTTAGAAAAGATCTATTCTAGAGTCCCTCTTCCAAACACATGAAATCGAAATAACGTTCTGTTGTTTTTGCAACAAAGTGTAAACAAACATTTTAAAGAAGTCTCGTACTTGGCGGATGTGTGTTTGGATCGACAACACATATTCTTAATGAGAATGGGAATAAATTAACAAGAATTTTAGGAATGATCAAAAAATGAAAAGATGATTGTGATCTTCGCCAATAATTAGTTTTTGGATCAGAAGTCATAAATTTCTGAATGGCCTCTAAATCAAGTTTTCGTGTTATTTACGGAATAAGCATATCATGCTGAGTCGGGACAGGACGTTTGGGCGCCGCCGTTTGGGCGCCGCCATTTGGGCGCGGATGTTTCGGCGCTGCCGTTTGGGCGCCGGACGTTTGGGCGCAAAGCCGTTTAGGCGCCAGACGTTTGGGCGCGAGGTACATAGTAAAAATCACAATTTACAACATATAAAGTAAGCTAGGCACTGAAAACTAAGCGCGAATCAAGATGTATATATATGTATCTCACCTCATTTATCTGTATATTTTCTATCTCTTCTATCTTATTTATTCATCTAAATTAAATAGTTTAATGCGTTTGTGGCATTTGTTGCCCAACCCTGTCATGGATTTATTTTTCGCTTGTTCACGATTCTTGTACTTCTGATCTAATGTTGATCTAATTTTTATATTATATAAGAAAGCTAGGAAATGACGGAATCAGACTTAATGTTAATTAAAACATATTGATTTAATTTTTGTATTTTTCAAAAAAGTTAATAATTACATACTTATGAATATTAAAATTTGTTTTCTTTCGTATTACGTTTGCCAAACACTTCTCTTCCTTAAGTCCAATAAAGAACTACCAATAAAAGATTTCCGCGCACTCGAGTTGAGGGAAGTGGTCCCGCGTAGCGTGGTTGATAACGCTCCCGCCTTCGGTGCGAGCGGTCCCGGGTTAAGAAGTGTAACACTCTCTTTCAGGCCAGCCACCCTGAATGAGGTTTTCCTGGGTTTTCCTCATTCACACCAGGCAAGTGCCAGGGTTGTTCCTAATTTATAGGTCCAGGCCGCTTTCTTCCTTCCCTTTCCCCGGATAGTGTGCCTCCCTCAAACGTGACGAGCTAAATGGCCTTAGATGCCGAGAGCCCAGAAATCTAAAAATCCTAAATCCTAATCGAGTTGAGGGAAAGATATTTCGCATACAGGGTGTCTAAGACATTGAGTTTAGGAACTGCAGTATACCGTATTTCTGGTATCACTTTTTTTTTTATTAACATTCCAATATAAAAGTCAAAACTTAACACACTTTTTTCCCCCCGTCCCATTGTAAGCATTTAATCTGCATTAAAGTAAGTGGAAAAAAAATATTTCAAAGTGAAAAATAATAGTTAAGTGTATATATATTGTCATTTAGCCACTAGAAATGTGTTTGGTGACATTCACACTTATTGCATAACTACAGTAGAAGGCCTGCTTTAAGTTTTTGAATGGAATAGGCTCACTATGTATGTAATGCCGTCAATCATATCTAGTCTGGTCTACTTACCTTTGGCTTGAAAAGTTATCAAATAAAAAGCACACTTAAGTTTGGTTGAAACTTAAATTTACAAAATTTGTTAATTCAGTTTTTAGAATTTTGAAATTCCAGTATTTCTAGTATGTAAAACAAAATTCAGTATAATTCAAGGACTTCCACTACAGTAGATACATTATGGTATCTTGATTCGAACTTAGTACTCAACGCCTAACATTATGACTTTTTAATTTAACTCGCGCCCAAACGTCTGGCGCCCAAATGACTTCGCGCCCAAACGTCCAGTGCCCAAACGGCGGGGCCCAAACGTCCGCGCCCAAACGGCGGCGCCCAAACGTCACGTACCGTGCTGAGTTAACTGATAGTTTGGGTGTGGCTACATTGTATGTAGTTCTCCAGATATAAGGCGTACAATAAAAATTTTTATTGAAATATATGGGATCTTTTGATGCATTTTTGGATCAGGGGCCACAAAATTTTTGAACGGCTCCTAATTGGAGATTATTATTATTATTATTATTATTTAACGAAATAAGGATATCATACTGAGTTAAGTGATAGTTTGGGTTTGGGTACAGCGTATGTAATTCTCTAGATATAAGGCCTACAAGAAAATTTTGGATTGAAATATATTAGATCTTTATCTTTTGATCCAAAAATACAACTCCATAAATTATGTTTAGATAAGTTATATAATCAGTATCATGTGTATATCTTATATTCTAATGACGTGCATGAATGCTCTTAATAATAGTTACATCAATTAGAAAATGTCATGAATATAAATGCTGTAATTTAGAATACTGTAATTGGACAGTAGCCTGTTGTACTTTTCTTTAAACAAATAAATTAGTAATCAAAAGACAAACAAGAATAAAGTGGGTGAATAAAACACACACACAAGTCTCAGGTTTTGTATTATACTGGATAATGAAAGGCAAATTTGTATTCTGTACTGCAACATCCAACTTCTTTAGGTTGTTGCGAATCCAGAGTCCATGATCGATAAAAGACTTGTCTACAACGTGTTACATGGAATAAAACGCTGTTGCCCAGAACAGGTTTTTGTGTATTCGAATTTTTAAACGAAATATCATAAAAGAAATTTTTGTGTACAAATACTTCTGTATTAGCTGTCTTTTACTCTTAGCTTGTCAAGAGCTAAATCAATTAACGTTTATTATATAATAGATGTTAGGACGAATATTATTTCTATAATTAACAATAAGTTTATGAAGGCAAATTAAATACATCCACACTACGTAAATAATGAGTTTCAAATTGAATCACTGATTGGAAAAAGGGAATAAGTGCATCAGACCTAAGTTTTCAAAAACGCTAAAAAACCTTCCCGAAGCGTTGTTTCTATTTGTTGCAAAAAGTGTAAAATTGATTACTTGTAGCAAAAGAACTAACAAACACTAAGACAAGAAGAAGAATCTTGTATTGCAGCACTGCAATTGGTTAAATAAGATTAAAAATGGAAAAAATATTCCCTTTTTCCAATCAATTAGAGTTGGACGCAATTGTATTGTGTGTAGGGCATGTAATGTGCAGTTTATGATAGAAAGCTATGAAAATATACATGCTGAATACAATGTTGTATGTTAATCTTTGATATATACAATATGTATCCGAACTATCACGTATGTTAGGCTTCTAACCCTTTTATTGTCACCGTTCGTTTTTTTTTTTTTTTTTTTTTGTACAGCACATGTTATTCGTACAGCAAGAAAAGTAGTACAATAGACAGCTGAAAAAAATACGTACAAAATACGTTGTCGAAATAGAATGACTTTACATATGGTCCTATCCGTCTGCATCTTCGTCTTCTGCAGTTTCTTGGTCAGTGGTTTTCCATGAACAAATCATCCTATAAAACTTTTTGTATTGGTCAGGTATGCATTTGATGATTTGTGAAGAATCGTTTATCTTTTTCTGATTGATCGGGACTTGCCAATCGTATACCTTTGACGTTGGCAGTGCAACGTTTGTGACATTACTTTTGAGTAATCGAAAAATATCAGTTCTTAGTTCATTGATAAACTTATGAGCTTGCACATAACCTAGAGATTCTGCTTTATAAACAGAGTCTCTATTTACTTACTTGGAATTTCACTGTTTTGTCCACAATGCTACCTGAAGATTTCTTGTAAAACGGTTACCACCAATGTTTAAAATCTAAGATTTCTTCATTGACAATTTCGTAAACCTGAAATTTAGAATCAGTATTTCTTGCATTCGTAATCATGTGGTTATACTGTGCTGGTAAATAAATGCGATTGTGTCGTTTGAGTTCTCGTTTGATTATAACAAAATTTCGGTCACATGGTAAAAACTGTGACCTCTGACAGGCAAATATTGCTGTACAGTGATAAAGCGTTATGACACGATCAGACTGAAAAGCATTAATGTCATTGTATGATTCCAGTTTTGGTATTGTATGATCACCACTTGTATCACTGAAAACACGTAAATCTGTAACTGATTGGGCCAAATATTTCTCTATAGATTGTGCAATGCGAAGACAATGCGAAGTATCGTAACGTCAGCAGAGGGCTCTAATGGTTGTCTACATACAGTCTCACAGTTGTGGTGGTATCCTATAGTGATTGAAAGAAGGAAATAAGAAACGTAGTTATTCCCTTTTTCTAATCAGCGAGATATTTTGCCTTCTACATTGGTCATATAGAGTTGCCCAAACATTCCTATTTTCTACTCAACAATGTAACTATCTTAAAGGAACACATCTGCTATCTCAGGTTAAAATCGCAAAAAAATGTACCTATTCCCTTTTTCCAATCAGTGGTTCAATTATACAATTTAAATTTTTCAGTTACATTTTTTTCATATCATAACAAAGATTAAACATTTTACTATTATAAAATAACACATGTATAATTATTGCGGTATTTTTTCAATCAGACAATAGACCATTACATTTCCATTAAATTAACCGTCTTCAGTCCCATGTATAATCTTTTTGCACCTCCCCGACACAAATATACGTGTTTCACTATGTTACAATCATTTACTTTCCAATTATCATATTGACCTTATTTGTACAGTATGTCGTCCAGTTGTATAAATGTTCAGAACTGACGACACGTTGCCATGTTGGATAGCAATAGCTATGCGTTGAATTAGGAAAGATGTTGAACAAACATCTCCAGTAACGATAGAAATGCGTCTGCCTACTTCTCTGATAAAATCAAGGCTTGTAGATCCCCAAGCACCACTAGTCTTGATGGCAATTGGAGCAAAAATAAATTTATCAAGGAGCTTGTTATATTTCGTTTGCTTTTCTACCTCTCTACGACTAGCAACAGCTCCAGTATTCATAACAGCTAAAGGGAGACTTGAATGGGCAAATGTATCTGGAAACGTAAAGTCCCATACTAGTAATTTGCCTCTCATCCAAGGAACTAATGTCACGCCATCAGGTTGTCGTTTATCATCTGAACGACAATAACCTGCAGGTTCACGCGTGGAAGCAATTCCAGCCGTGGTAAGGGCCTATAAAATGATATCATTCACAGAGGAGTGTCTAGCGTGTCTGCCCATGCTCTTCATGCATGAAAAGCTATGTAGGCCAGGTTGGTTAACTTGATCCTCGCAAGCTGGACAGCGATGAACCTAGTCTTAAGGTGACAGGGATTCGAAATGTTTCATTACGTATGAAGCTCTAATGGTGGGGAAGGTATTGCATTCAACCATGCTCCAACATGTAGGGATGAGGGAGCAAGAATCCTGGATTTATCCTCTGGAGCAATAACTGACTGTAACAGAACTTCATGAAAATGCGCTGCAGTTGATGTATGCAAAGATACCTGAGAACCTCTTTTGTTAATTTCTGGAAGATCTGTATCTGTTATTTTTTTCCATTTGGTAGAGCCTTCTTGAACTGTACCATCTGGATCCAGGTGGTAACCTTGCGAAGGAAAGCCTCGACTAAACGAAGATATCCGTGTTAAGTCGCTAAAGTGGACAGATCGTCGAATACCAAGACCCCCTAATGTCGCAGGTAAGAATGCTTGAATCCAAGATTCGTCGCTTAAGGAGCAGTTTAATATTGACTCCAGACCCATTTTAAGGATAAGATTATATTTCCTCAGTAGTGGAGTCTCACTCCAAGATGGAAAGCATCGTAAGAAGTAGTTTAAACGAGGGATTGACAAAGAGGCACGTAGAAGAAAGAAAGCTGCATGAGCAGAAATCGAGTCGAGACGAGACAAAAAAAAAAAAATCTTAACTTCGATATTTTGTCTAATAGGACATTGGTAAATGCTTCCTTTGTGAGAGCGGAATCCTGGTTAGTTAGGAGACGTATTCCTAGGGCAGCTTCGTCATTTTTTTAAAAAATAATAAGTTGAACTTGGCTTCATCTGATTCAAGAAATCTAACTTTACACTTTAAAAAATTCAGATGTAGGCGAAGTGCAGATGGCTTCTCATTTATTTGAGCTAGAGTTGAAAGAACTACTTCAGATTCATCAGCGATAGTCCCATCATCCAAATACCAGATGTTTAGTTCAGTGTTGATTGATTTCACTAAAGAATGAATGGATATAGCAAAAAGTGCTGGGCCCAGGGGATCACCTTGTTGTACTCCTCTCTGGGATGAAGTAGTGTCTTGACCTAAGAATAAATCATTGGGTTGAACGTAACATTGGTAAACATATGGATAGATTGAAGGAAATTCATTCAACACTGTAGTAAGCATGGAGTCCCAGCGAAGCTCGTTAAATGCGTTGCGAAAATCCAGCTTTAAGATAGCCTTCGGAGCATTGTGAGTGGAGGAAAAATAAACCCGGGTTGCATGTACAGCTGCTTCGGTTCCGTTGAGAATACAAAAACCAAGTTGATGGGGAGACAAAACCCGGGTTGATGGGGAAAAGTTCTTAAAATGCTCCCGTGTTCTGAAGCATATAATTTTTGCGCCAGATATTTTCAACGGCGATAGGTCTAATTCCACTACATTTCTTTTTAAGGGCAGTAAGTTTGGCTCCGAAAAGCAATGGCAGAACTTCGAAGGGAACTTTTCCTGAAATAATTAAATTAAACAGATCGCATAATGATTTTACGAGCTTTTCCTTAGATTCAAGTATTTGACAGGATAGGAGATTTTTGAGAATCGAAGGGCGAAGACCATCGAGACCTCCCGCGCTGCCATGTGGAAAGGAGCTAATAGCAGTTTTAACTTCATTAACCCAAACTCCTTGACTGCTGTTTGGGTCATTAGGGAGATTCGGTAAAGTAAATTTACCAGGGTGGGCTGGATGCTTCTCCAACAGCGTCTCAAACACAGAAATGTCGGGGGCCGCAACAGTATCATCTGACATTAGTAGACGGACTACTCCACGGATGTCACCATCTGCAAATTTGTTTTCTACAATCTTAAGATTAGAAACATTCTGTTTCGGAAGATATTTCCTTATCTTTGTTGGATGCCAGGTTAAGGCGTCAATACCTGCATCACACCAAAGACAAACTCTTTGTTTTACCCAGGAGGTAAGATTTTTTTTTTTTTTTTTTTTTACATTTTCTGATTTTTTTTTTGGGAGCAGTTAGTGCAACTAATGGAAATAGAAACAAGTTGATCCAATCTTTTTCGTCATTTGAAATAGTTACTTGAAGTAACACATCGGCAAGTGCATGAGCCACTGCAGCTCGAGCACCTCGAGGGACATGCTTTAAAATATGCGTTGAGGATCTTAACGATATTAATATTTTGCCCAAGTTAGATAAGCTTAACGTCAAATTCTGTGTCTTTATTACGGTTAGAGATGTTAGTACTTGTAGTTTTATAATCTGGGTAGATATTGTTATCGATATGATAACAATCTTCGTCCGCATTTATAACCTGATGCTTTTTACCCATGTATATAGCTAATCCTCTGGAATTCGCATAATATTTTCCACAGTGAGGACATGGTAACATATTCGTAGATTTAGTAACAGTAGGAGAATGGCCATTAGTAGGCCTGCTAATGTTGGCAACTGAATCAATGCTAGGAGTATTAGATTCACCTGATTCAGCTGATTCAACCGATGGAACACTTGAACCGCCATGTGATTATTCCATTAGTTCATTTTGTATTTTTATATTCAAGTAAGATGTGTATTAGAAAGGAAGTTGATTTTAAATTTTAAATAACAATGAACAATGACATGTTTGCCATTGTTGATATCAACCAAAATAGCGAAATCGATGATATGATCAGTTATTGTTAAAATTTTAAAAATTAATGCAATCAAGAATATTGTTGATAGTCTCTCGATTGCAGAATTCAAAGTGCCGTCACCTACATCTTAGCACAAGATCAGTCACTCACAAAATAAAAAGAGTAATGTAACCCAATTAAATCTTTTCACGTCAGTGAATATCAAGAACGATCACCGTTTTTGTTCGAAATTTCTCAATCACTAATCCAATTCAAAAACTTTTTCCATCAAATTTTGTCAGCAGATCATCGTTAACAACTCACTGTCTCTCTAATATCACTAATGGAAATAAATTTAAATATATATTCAGTTAAATTAGCAATGATTATTTAGTAATAAAATAAGGATGTTGTGTATAATTTACGTAATTTGAACGTGAACATGCCACTCATCAAAGTTAATAAAATGTTTCCGTTCTGGTAAATAGCTTTATAACGCGCTTTCTAAATGCGAACACACAAATGGATGTAACGTACAAAAGTGGAACTGAAATAATTTCCTGTCTATGTCAAAATGAAAACCCAGCAGAAGAATTTTCTTTTTTTTAAAAAATATCTGTCTCACTGGTACAGAATTAGCAAATATACATTGTTTTACAGATGGGATAATTACAAGAGAATAAACAGACAAACTGACATAACCATAACCGTAAAACTATGCACAGTCGTGTGTAATTCTCAAATTAAGATTAGTGACGCATTACATGTATGTATAATCCATTTTAAACGTTTCAACTAGCCTAAAAGGTGAATATTATTGAGTTCTAACGATCTACATTACGAAATTTTGATTACTCTGTAAACATTTATCGATGGTTTCTAATTTTGGAAAAGATACACGAACATTGGTGAAAATCGAATTAATACATATAAAAAATGTTGCAAGACGTTAAGAATTTTGTAACTGTTATAATTATGTGTGTTATGTTAGGACTGTCTGTGTCACTGTTATGAGAATACGTGATGTCGTATTTAGGAGTATAGCTGTAAACATACATATCTACATACATACATAAATATATAAACAGTCTTAAACAAGAGATAAAATTCACTGCAGAAAGTAACGTTTATTTAAAATAATAAATGTGTAACACTTTTGCCAACTAACTGAACACGTTGGCTTCAGCAGACACTGTCATGATGTCCAACACGTTGCCTGATGAAGCCAATATGTCCAGTTAGTTGGCAAAAGTGTTATACATTTATTATTTTAAATAAACGTTACTTTGTGCAGTGAATTGTATCTCTTGTTCCAAGTTATTTAAGGTAGGAAAGCTAGTATGAGCCAATTAGTTATAAACAATCTGTTTCAATTAAACTATCACCTCCGAGATACCGCCATCTTTTATGACTCACAATAGATTATTTTATACACTTCAACAGGGTTGGCAAAAACCATGGTTTTTATTGAAAAAAACCAAAAAACATGTTTTTTTGTTTTAAACCTGTTTTTATTTTGTTTAAACCAGTTTTTTTATTTTAAATAATTTGCTTTATGTATTTATATCACATATGGACAGAAATAAGTTTGTGTCGCCTTGGTGTTATTATGCAACAACCAGGTTATGCTAGAAGGGCTCAAATAAGCTTAAAGCGGAATCCAAACCGCTTCTCGTGTTACATCCGAGAGAAATTGTCCTCCATTTGAACTCGAAACTGGGACTAATTAGCCACACGATACGTCTGGCGACTCACTCATGAAGGACTCCTGATAAAAATGCGTTGTACTGATCTTTACATACTTGTTAATATAATTGTCAAGAGTCATTTCAGAAGGACAAAAAAATAAACAGTTGCACAAATGAAACCATTATACAGAATTACATATGAACAATTTCAAAATATTGCAGAGTACAGAAGAACTAATTTAGTCCAAGTTAGTTCACTACGATTTTTACAGTCCAAGTTAAAGAAATACGACGACTTAATTTTCATATCAGTAAGAAAAGTGAATAAAGATACGAATTATTTGAGTCCACTTTGGCTCTGACTCATTTGTACATAAATAAATACCAAAGATACTTGTGATTTCAATAAATGCCTCTCGTGGGGTTTGTATGACCCCTCCTCCCCCCATAAAGTACGTCATTTCGATGTATTTTATCAATAGTAAACATTATTAAAACTAAACAATATTTATAATTTTTCTTTGATTGCAATTGCATAATAGTAATAACGAACTATAAAAAAAATCACAAAGAAAAATTGATAAACTTATTTTTTTAAAAAAAGTTGCTTTTGTAGTAATCTCTTTGAATAATGACTGGGGTATTTAGGTCTGAATATAATACGAGTAATATACGGGAGTGAAACGTGATAATGCACAAATGTGTGTTCATCAAGATTTTACGAACACTTACACTTTTACGAACATTTTTCGTTTTTTGGTTTAAACCAGATGTTTTTTTTTTTTTTTTTTAAAAAAAAAAAAGCTGGTATGGTTTAAAGCACCTTGGTTTAAACCAGCCAGCACTGCACTTCAATGAATTCAAATGCGTGACGGCGCCTTAGGCACATCGTATGTGCAATGGACTCAATCTGCTTTCTACGACTTGCATCACTAAATAAATACACGAAGGGGTATGTCCGTGGTGCCTAACAGCCCCCTTTCATTCACCTTCGGCGGCTTGTATCAGTAACTAACGATTAGTTTTTTTTTTTTTTAAATAAACGAAATAAAAGGTACAAATAACTGTTATTTGTTGTCATGATTACGAGTAGTATCAACTCAAATCTTAATTGTAGTGGTGAGCGCCGCTATTGGAAAGAAACGGGAACTGTAACTAGGACCTTGCTGCTGTTTCGTAAAGATGTTAGATGGCAGGAATATGCTACCACTTGTGCTGCTGTCGTGGCAGTGGTAAGGGTTATGTGATTCCACACGGAGTCAACGGCGACATGGTTACTACCACTGAGCTACAGTGACCTCATCAGTGCTTCTTCTTGTCTATATAAAATCAGATAAAGAGAATCGTTTGTATAATTTCAATCTGAACATGAATGTTTCCTCAATGATGTACTGTGATGTACACAATACAGACACGTGAGGATTGTGTGAAAGAATTATTTCAGCAATAATGAGATAATATATTCCTCAGACGATTTAGGGCAGTCATTTCCCACTCAATGCCCTGTAAAGTCAATTTACAGCTTCTCTTTTAAGGAAATTATACGAAGATATTAAGGACCTGGCAAATAATGTGACTTTGGTATAAGATATTAACAGTCAAACAAGAACAGTCGATGGTATGACAGGCATAATTACATACTATTCGTGAATCCATAACTACATGTATGTTGCAAACACTTCGTTATTTTGTTCTCGTGTTCTATTGTCCGTTCACTCTAGGATGGAAAATTGTTTACAAACAACAATTGTAGTGCGAGCGTCAACACTTTGCTTCTCACCCCTACATGGTTAATTCATGGTTGCCAGGCACATGATTCGCCGAACCGAATGTACCTACTTCTGCACAGTCATAGAACAATTATTATTACTACATAAATTGCTGTTTTGGGATGACTGAGGTATTAACGTTGTGACAAATCGAGTTAGTTATTATGTAATACAATCTTACATATAGTACACACTCAATTTTATACAAGAGTGTTCTTGTTCGAAAGTGTGCGAAAACCTTGTACGCCTGGCAATATTGGAAGCATGTAGTTTGTATTGTAAACAATAAACAGAGAAAGCGAAGACCGTTAGGTTCGCTGGACAGCATTGTTTTCATTATAAGGCGACAGAAACATCTTGTACTGATTGTAAACAGAGGCTGGGAATTTCGATGCGAGTATAGGTGGAAATTTTCTCACCACATTATTGCCTGTTTATGAAGGTTTGCAATGTTGCAAACTGCAAAGACTAGAATTTCATACTAATTGAACGAGCTTTGAGAAGGATTAGTATGATGCAATAATTATAAATACTGTACTAACAACCATAGACTTAAAGTATTAGGAAATAAAGCATGCTGCTGTAAGAAGAATATAATACACATTGAATTACGTGTTCAAAGTACAGTATAAAGCGAATTTTAACATGTAAATATGTTAAAGCAGTACGCATTTACCCTATTTGGGTGCCCTTACCAGACACTGTCCAACACAAAAAAAGGCATTAAAATAGGTAGATCGAGCGTGGGCATGAACTCAGCTCTGACTGGTATTCCTTATTAAGGTTTTCCTCAGTCCCACGAGGTGAATGCCTAGGCGATAGCTTCTGTAAGGCAGGGGCGGATTCAGGACGGACTTCTGGGGGGGGGGGGCGGTGGGTTTTAGTACTGCTACTTGGAGCTACTTTTAAGAGCTCCAAACTCTGGGGTGGGTTTTATTTAAATATATAAAATAAAAAGGATTCCTCTCCAAGGGGCCCCGATCGTCCCCTGGATCCGCCATTGCTGTAAGAACAGAATTGGGCCAAACACTGAGGCCCCAGAATTGGCGGGAAATATATTACGCCAGAATGTTGCCAACACTTCTACAAATATTATGGTGGTGGGTTCCGATATCCCTTTTTCGTTTATATGTGTTTAAATTCATTATGAAGTAAATGTAGAAGTGTTTCTTTCATTCTCTTTCTTTCTTTCTTCTCATCCTCGCTCTCTTTTCCCCACCTTCTTAAAATCTGAATACTATCCTCCTGTAAGATGTTTCTCTCCACGACCCAAGGTTTAAAGAGACCAACCTGATATAGTTAACTATTGGCAGAACTGTACCAATAAATTCACATTAGAGACATCGCCATAACTTAGATTTTTTTCTGGGGGCAAGCATTAATACGTGTATTGGGCCTCCTAGAAAAAGTTTTTTCTCATTCTAGGACCGTCCCCTTTTCATCTTTCTCTTACTATTTGTCCCCCCGGAGCCTGTGGCCCTCCCTCACGGCAAGTTCTGCGGGGCCGTTACTTATGCCCCTGGGCCCCTTCCATACATGACAAATTAATTGAGGGGACAATATTGACAAATCTCAAAACCATACGAATAAATGTTATTTCTAAGGCCCCTAATAGAAGACGTTTTTTACTGAAGTGGGCCCACGACTCACTTTTGTTGTATTTGCCTTTAGTGTGCTGTTTTGTTTATGTAATGTAGTGAACCTGTTTGATGTTTCATTTATAATTTCATGTTCGTATCGTATATGGATTAAGAAAATTTTGCCTCAAAATGGGCCCCTTCGAACGGCGGGGAACCTCCCTGGGGGCAGTTGCCCCTCCCCTGCCCGACACAAGTTATGGGCCCTGATTAGAGAAGAAGTAAACTGTTTCGAAATTTACGCAACTTGCAAATACCAAACCCTACTAGTGCTAAAGTTGATGAGTTAGTGCCACTGTTACCACTGCGATAAGGGGAAAGAAGGAGAAGGACTGCTAAGATCCGCTAGCCAGGTTTTGTGTTAAAACACAGTGCCAAGCTACAGTAAACGGACAATACTCCTCCCCTTATGTAGTCATCGTGTTTCCGCTTTTCTCAGATTGTAAAACTGCTCTCCTACGTCATTACCTCCTCTCTTTTCCTCATTGTGTTTCTGACTGCTTTTCTCAGATTGTAAACGCTATCTCCTACGTCATCCTCTCCTCTCCTTTCCCTCTCTCTGCTTGCAGGTAAGCGACGGTGGGTATTGTCATAAAAAAAGGCCAAAAACACACACCAACAAGTGCTAGGTGATCACTGCAAGCTAGTTTTGCATTACAATTGTATAGTAATGAACCTTTCTTGTTAAATCTATTTCTGTGTTCCCAGATTGCCTACATGTTCTCCGCGCACTTTAATAAATTCTGTAAACATTATTCTTCCATTGTAAATGAAATAATTCTACCTGTTTTCTTAATGAAGAAATGACGCAATTGTAAATAAATGAAGTGACCCATTTCTTTAATGTTCAGCATTTATTATTTGTTCTACATTATTGTTTTTTTTTCGTAACCTCAATTGATGTCCCTCGGTCGAGGAAAGGGAAGGAAGAAAGCAACCTGGAAGCTATATATTAGGTACCATTCCAGCATTTGCCTGGTGTGAATGAGGAAAAATCCAGAAAAACGTCATTCAGGATGGCTGCTTTGAAAAAGCTTTTACTCTTTATTCGCCATCAAGCTGTGAAAATAAATAATGTGTTAGTAGTGTAATAACTTGCAATTAGTAAATCTTTCTTCATTCTTACATTTGGAACGAACTAACATCACGCAGTTCCGATTCACACGTCGCCGTTTTTTTTTTTATTTCTAATAGTTTTGTAATGGTAATAAGTTTAATGTAAAAATTGGTGATGAAAGATGACGGATGTATACTACAATTTATTCATACAAAATCACATCTACTTTATTAATAATAATTCTTAGTTTTCTTTAACACCAACATTGTCTGTTACATATTTTTTTACTACCGCATTATAATTCCCAATTGAATTGACTTTTTTTGGTACTTTTATCAATGACAATTAGTTGAACCCTATGTCCAAATTTAATCATTACGATTGCAATTCTCTTTGAGTTCCGTCACTTATATATTTCTTTTGATTTCAGAGAAGAAGAATACTCCCTAATTTCGTTATCATGTTCTCCTTGTACGTTTGTATAAGAATTATTCCTACATTATCTCAAGTAAATTAGATTTTGTTAGCCTATTGGGAGCCTAATAGTTCTTTCTTTCTTTCTTTCTTTCTTCTTCTTCTTCTACGTAAAACTCACAAACTCACTTCTTCTTCTTCTTCTTTTTTACTTACTTACTTACTTACTTACTTACTTACTTACTTACTTACGGAAGTAAGAGTGTAAGCGTGAAGAAACTGACAAAAGAAACTTACAGCTCTCTAGATAATTGCATTTGAGTTTCGAGCAGTAGTCAGAGTGAGAGATCAATATTGTTTTCTTGAGATGCGTACGTATTTGTGACTCAAACGAGAGTAAATCTATTAGACAAAGTAGGAAGAGAGAGAGACTTGTAACTCGTTTTAAGAGATTTATGTATATTCGTGAGAATTTTAAGATGGAACGAAAAAGTTTTGTTTACAAGTCAGCTTTCGGGAATTTTCCTAATTTGTTATCGAAGTGATAGTGAGCAAATATTATACGAATAGCTTTCAAATTCTACAATATTACAAGGAATCTGTGCGTCACTGTTGGGAGAACAGAAAAAAAACAATAGATACAATCTGCAGAGTGCTTATTAAGCAGTTTGGTTTACCAAATAGAACTCTTTATGCAGGACGCAAAATTTCAGTCAGACGCACTCGCCAATCCAAAAACGACGGTCGCTAGTATCTCTCACGTACAAATTATGAGAGGTCCCCTCCTCCTATGGCTTTTGGTTTGGCAAAGAAAGAGATTATATCAGGGCATAACCTTTCAAAACCAGACAGTTAGATTTAGGATAATCAATTTTGAATTGGACAGTTCATGTATATGTTAAAACAATATATTACCTTAAAAATTCACGTTTGTGTTAAAGCATTTTTCAGACATCACATTTCATGTTTTTTCTCACTCAGTGACAATTACTTTCGTGGGGCCACGGTGGCTCAGTGGTAGAGCGTTCACCTCTGGTGCATGGGATCCCTGGTTCGATCTCAGCTCGCGCCAAGTGAATTTTGTGGTGAACAAACACCGTGTGTGTGGGTTTCTTCGGGGTTCTTCCGTTTCCTCCCACTTTCCTTCATTCCACCATTTCATTCATTTCTCATCACCGTCTCCTTTAGCCTAGCCGGCATAAGCGTGGGACGTAAAACTCAAAGGTTTCATTTCATTTTCAGTTATTTTCGTGCACAACAGAAAGTGCGCAGCGCTCTGTGCCTAGGCACAAACCAATCCTACTGAACACAGTCGCCAGTTCTAAATTTCTACTCTCCAGTGGTGACCTCGCGACCGGAAATTTTGCGCCTTGCCTTTATGTTTATCACGGAAACAAAAAAAAAAAAATCTCCAAAACTAAACGGTATCCGATAAAGAATGCAACTTTTCAACGCATAATAACATACAAAATTATTGATGAAATTAAGTATTAACATATTTTTGGAGTGTATGCTACCTGTAATTATATATGAATGTGTATATTACTCAAATGCTCTCTATGACTCTGCAGGCACACTCTCGGTTTTTCGATTAAATTTTCCGTAACTTTTCGGCATACTTGAACCTCTGATTCTGGAATTACGCTCTGAATCTCGGTCTTGAGCTCTGAAAGTGATCGTGGTTTGTTGGTGTGCACACAAGATTTCAAATACCCGCACAGAAAGAAATCACATGTTGTCAAAAATCGGGAGATATGGGTGGCCAAATTCACATCACCGTTGCGAGAAATTACCCCTACAGGGAACCTCTTTCGTTCAGCCCTCTCTCCCTCCTTCAAGTTTATTGTTGCAATCGTTGTGTGACAGGTCTGCTCCGTGACTACTAACCACACAAAGACAACAGTTGAAAATCGTATAACGTTCAGTGCTGCCAACTTAACTAGAGTTGAGTTGATTTTGAGTTTAACGTCCCGTTCAGCAGCGAGGCTATATGAGACGTGGACCTACTGATTAACGTGGAATCCGAACCACATGAGCTCCCGCCGGGAATCGAACCCGGGTCTTCCACGCCAAAGGCGCGTACGCTAACCGCTTAGCCACGAAGGAGCTCCCAACTTAACTAGAACAAAAATGGCGGACATTTAAAAAGTTGCGTTCTCTATGGGACACCCTATACTTAGTGGATATCCATCAATTTTGGGCAAGATGTAGAGAATCAGAAGTGTGAAATTGAGTTATTGATGGAAATGATCCATATTTGTTGATCTGACGATATGCTCATCCTCCCATGTATTCCTGTAGACGGTTATTATAAATGAATTGCCCCTTGCTAGTATGCAACTTAAATGTACCTAAAGTCAGGCTGGTTGCATACCATTTGCCTAACTTTCCATATTATAACCAGTTATTATAAATGAATTGCCTCTTGCTAGTATGCAACTTAAATGTACCTAAAGTCAGGCTGGTTGCATACCATTCGCCTAACTTTCCATATTATAACCAAACTCCTTCACGTAATATACACGTGACTTCTACTTCTCTTATATGCTGTGTAACAAAATACGTAACAGTGTTTGTTTCTTCAAATATACACAGTACAAACATAAATGAACAATCCTGTTCCAACAGAATAAAAACTATTAGTTATTCTTGGCAACGGATGGCATAAGTTTTAGCGCCATTAAAATGAGATTTTTCTTGATTTCCTCGAAAACTATGCATAAGAATTTATCCTCGCACATCTCAGTTGGTTTAGTTCCATGTGATCACTTGATTGATATATCTTTTATCTAGGGATGGCCAAAAATTTATGGGTTCCGGAAAATTTCGGAAATTTCACTTTCCAGATTCGGAAAAGTTTCAGAATTTTTCCAAATCTAGTCTTCTAAAGTCCTAAAATTTTCCAAATTCCGGATGTTTCCTGAATTCCGGAATTTTCTAAATTGTGAGTTTTTCAAATTCCGGAATTTTTCCGACCGGAATTGGCCATTCCTAGTTTTATCTTAGGTTATATATGATTATCCATACTGTGCACTGACGTCTTACTGGTGTCATAATGAAATATTTTAATTTTTTTTTAACGTCCTATGATTATGCTCTGAGGCTAAGGAAGACAGTGGTAATAATCAACGAAGTGGTGAAATAACCTTCAAAAGGAGGAAGAACTCATTCCTGCCACTCCCAAAACAAGTAGAAGTGTCACGTGTACGTCACATGAAGTGGTTTGTTTGAAATTGTGAGTGGTGGTAGGTTTCTACGATTTCTTATTTATAATGGAGAGTTGAAATGTAGAGATAATCTATTCTTGGGATACTTAGTTGATTTCAAAATACCGCTTCTTGCTACAGAGTACCGTTTTTGCACTGTAGCGATCAAGGTTAAACCGGAAATGCTTAATTTCTACCACTTCCGGTGATGGATCTTCTTCATCAACGACCTCAATTCCTAATTCATGACCCTCTACATCGTAGCCAAATTTAACGGTTATCCACTTAAGTAGTTATTTTTGTTTGCCGGCCGTCCGTCCAGACACATGGACACTCAGGTTAAATATTATAAAATTCTCACCGGTGGAACCGGTTTTCGGCTCTGAATGGATCCGGTTCTGGAACCAGGATTTTGGATACAGGTCTGGAACCAATTCCGGAACCGGCTCTGGAAACCGGATCTCCAAGAACCGGTTTCTCGTGGAACCGGTTCCACCGGAACTTTGTAGCCATCCCTAGTTTTGACTTGACCCTCCTTTTTATTTGAAATTTCTGAGTCCGCCACCCCTCTTTTCGGGCGTAAGAGCTTCTGCAAAAATTTAAACATTGTCAATATATTTTCCCATAGCTATTTGTTATGTTCAATTATTCGGAAGGCTGCATAAACGGATTTTCCAATCATAAACGGCTGCATACACGGATTACAGCGGATAACACCGGTTCCACCAGAACATTGTGGAAATCCCTAGTTTTCACTTGACCCTCCTTTTCATTTGAAATTTTTGAGTCCGCCACCCCTCTTTTCGGGAGAATGAGATTCTGCAAAAATTTAAGCATTGTCAATATATTTTCCCATAGCTATTTGTTATGTTCAATTATTCGGAGGGCTGCATAAACGGATTTCCCAATCATATACGGCTGCATACAGGGATTACAACGGATAACACCAGTTCCTCCAGAACATTGTGGAAATCCCTAGTTTTCACTTGACCCTCCTTTTCATTTGAAATTTCTGAGTCCACCACCCCTCTTTTCGGGAGAAAGAGATTCTGCAAAAAAATTAAGCATTGTCAATATATTTTCCCATAGCTATTTGTTATTTTCAATTATTCGGAAGGCTGCATAAACGGATTACAGTAAACATTTTCGTGGAACACCCTGTGTTACAAATTTGTCGTTATTTTCTCAAGATACAACCGCTAAACCTGAGTTGCTGGCAGGCTGTGAACAGTGTGCAAGATAAAGTGGAAGCGATAGGCAGGCGGTGGCTGCTTGTCTCATTTGGCTAAACAAATTGAGTAACTGGCAAACTCATTGGCTAAACAGGCAAACTAATTTAGCTAATCACCCACTGGTGGACCAAAAATTTTTTCTGGGGACAAAAGTGGGTCGGCGGGGAGGGCACAAGCTCATGGTCCTCTTTGCAGCCTCCTTTACACGTCTTTGGGGGGTTTTCGGATCCAGATCTGGAGCAGGTTTGTACGATTCGGTTCTGGAACCGGGTTCGCGTCCGCGTCTGGAACCGGTTCTGAAAACCGGATCTCCAACATCTTTTAGTCATTGGTAGATACTTGGGGACAAGTTTGCGGTGTATTTCATTGATTTCAGTACTGAATTGCATGATGGTTTCAGCTCGCCTGAGAAAGACATAATAGATGACTTCCATCATGGACCACCATACCAGCAACAACACATTCTGTGCGTAAGGAGAGAGTTTAGATAACCGTGTTGGAGGGTCGATCACAATCAAATCATTGTTCTGAACGTTTATGATTCTTGAAGCAAATAATTTTGTTATTCCTTACACTCACAGTACCGTAGTGCACACCTCCAGATGATGATTCTTGTTAACCAGTGTCGGTAGTGGCAGAAACACTTTTCCGAGGTTTCTCTTCCACGGTGTCCTTGAGGAGGTAATCGAAACATGAGGCTGGTCGGTGACTAATAGTCTGAAATTTTGCGGTGCTGCGTCACCGGAACGAAATTTGACAAACCAACGACGAATGGTAAGTTCATTCCCCATTCTTCGCACAAATACAATGTTATTATCTATTGCAGCCTGCTATGCAGAATGTTTCTGTTTGAATTCGAAAAGAAAAAAATATGTTCTCCATGGTGCACTGTCATACCATCCTGTTCATCAACACACTACCTCTTTGTTAACTGTCTGGGTAGTACTTATATACCTTCTGCATTTGCTGGACGTATATAGAGTTTCTGACGTTAGGTGCATGACTTTAGTCCCTCCCTGTGTTGCGTTCAGGGTTGCCAAATAAAAATAGTCAAAATAAGGGACGGGTTGACGAGTTTCAGTATGTATTACGGGAAAGGTTTTGATGAACATGATCTAGAGGTAAAAAAATGAGCCAGGCATCAAATGAAAAGAGTAATCATTTTAGACTGAAAGAAGTACAAAAGTATGAATTAATACAAAGAGTTATTATATGAAAACTTAGCTAAATCTTACATTTAAAACGTTGGATTTAGGTAATCTAAACCTTCTTCAAAAAATCGTACTTCACGCTTGACTTAACTGCACTTATAATTTTTTTCAAGTTTGGACTTTTCGTTAGGCTGTCGAAAAACTCATACAGACTACGGGCGCGACTGCAACGGCTGTTTTATTTGCTAGACACTGACAGGTGGACGATTCACGACAGACGAGGGGCGCGGGCGCCGGGCAGGCAGACGACTCATTAAAAATTGCGGGCTTTTAAAGACGTTGTGTTAGCTAAATTTGTCATTTACGCAAAATACGGGGCTTTTGCCGTCCCGTATCGAAGCTGCCCGGAACGCGGGACAAAATCCTAAAATAAGGGAATGTCCCTTAAAATCTGGGGCATTTGGGAATCCTGGTTGCGTTGCTAAGGTGAGTTTTCTACCAGACATTTACGCGAACATTTCATTGGTACCAACGCAGGGAGCGCTAGATGAATCGAGCGAGTTTGCATCACTATTTTTTCTTAGTTTTGAACCGGTGAAGAGTCATCGTAGTAGTGGAGTATTAAAAGCCGATAATAATTGAGTAGTGGAAATGGAAAAGGCTGAAAGTGCCACAAAGTAAAATTTCCAGTATTCAATAAAAACTTCCTAAAACTGTACTTTATCCTTTAAGGTGTTGCTCCTTGCGAGTACTCTAGAAACTAGTAGGAATTTTTCTGGCACTTTGGACCTTCTCTAGGTTATTGGCGATGTCGTTTACAACAGGGGTGCCCATCCCCCCCAAAGCTGATGGTGCACTCCCCCCAAAACTAATAATCTCTTCCCTCCTCAAAACTCAAGTCCTCTAAAAACAATTGCCCAGTGTAGCAGTAGTTTTTATAGTACTAGTAATTGTTATTTTTGTTGTTGTTTTTATTTCCTGTAGTAGTATTATAGAATGCTTGTAGTAGTAGTAGGGGCAGTAGTAATTATAAAAATGGCATTACTTTTATTAGTAGTCTTGGTAGTGTACAATACTAAATATGTTCTATAAGGATATTGAAGGGTATAAAAACTTCTACACAGTGTGTATGGCACAGGTATTCTTTTTTTACAATTAGTAGTATTATTTTTTCTTTACAAAATATTGATATAATTCCCTTGTACATGAAAAGTAAGACGCAAGTTACAAATTATTGAGTTTGATACCAAAAGAAAATGTTATCCTCGAAATTAGCCTACAAAAAGAAGTGATATCCAACAAAAAACATTCCTGTAAAAGAGCCAAGTACGAGTGGCCTAAAAAAGAATTGAAATCACGAAAATAGGCGCCAAGTTCTGGTGAACAACAGTTACAAACACTCACTGGCTCACTTCAAATTTAGATTTGAAACTTGGCTGTTGTCTGTATGATTACCACTAGCTCACAATTATGTCAAACTACTTTATAATTTTCAACAGACAACATAGGCAAGTTTCAAATCTAAATTTGAAAGTGATTCCTTGAGTGTTTGTAACTGTTGTTCACCAGAACTTGGCGCCATCCTTTCATATAGCAACTTGCGCGGTATTTCATTCATAGAGTTTCTAAGCAGGGGGTAGGGGGATTCATTCTCGAGATTTAAAAAAAAATCTCATCGTGTTCCAATGTTATTCTGACGACAGCAAAATTACATATTCGACATTAGAGTAAAATTCTTCCCCAATTTTTTTATTCCCCCATTTTTTTCCTCGATGGCACAACTTGCGCCATTCATCCCTCCTGTGGGCGGCCCTGGTTTACAACACATTCCATGCAAAAAACCTTTTTTTTATTTTTTGGCACTTTCAGCCTTTTCCATTTCCACTACTCAATTCTTAGGCGATCAGAATATATGTTTCCTAAACAGAAGAGACGTATTGCAAATTCACTCTATCATGAAATTGATATTCTGTTGCTTTTTCTTAATAGAGTTTGTCGAGCAATTTTAGCTTTCCTGTCTACTTTTAACCAAAAAAGAAAAAAAAAGTTTAACATGCCACGTTGAGAAATGGTCGACGACAATTAAACTAAGTGATCAGAAAATCAATTGAGAACATCTCTGAATGGGACGTCTGCAGTGTACTTTGCATTACAATAGTGAAATGGATTCCGTTAAACACGTTCAAAAGGAAGATATTTTTAATCGCTCGTGTTCCAATTTTTTCTTCTTTTCTTTGCCTTCTCTTCTTTTCTTCAGTTTTGCATAACAATTTGTTTAAAGATGAAACAGCCAAATGGTGTTGTTTTTAGAATATTTCCAAAAGCAAATATATTCTTTCGTGGAATTCTAAAATAGAAGAAGAAAAAAGAAAGTTAATGGCATTCATTAAAACTTGTATTATATACTACAATCATTTCCAACTGGCCAATGTATGACGTTCGAGCAGAAATCTGCAATGAGAGAAAAGCATAGAGAAACACAATGAGCAAACAAGGAGAGAGAACGAGTAGAAGAGAAAGTTTACAATCTGAGAAAAGTAGAGCAAAGAAGGGGGAGGAAATGACACAGAAGCATAATTTATAATCTGAGAAAAGCAGAGAGGAGCACAATGAGCAAAGGAGTGGAGGGAATAACGTAGGATGGATATGTGTAGTTATAGATCCTCGTGATCCTCATAGACCGTGGTCGACCACAATCTCTTGCTTCGCATAGCATTGTTGTGGTTCGGAACATACACCATTCACGTGAAACAATGCTGTGAGCAATATCAAACTCCTGTCCGACACTTGTTCCACTTCGTCTTTCTTCCAGTTTCCCGATTATTCTTCCATGTGTGAAGTCATCTAGATGTTATCTCCGGGCCGTGTTGTTGTGAGTAACATCACCAGTGCTCATTAACACCTTTATGACTTCACACATTGCTTCGCCTGTTTTATTCAACTGCTTCGTGTTGGGAGAGTAGAGCCATTCGACGCTGACGTCATGTCATGCAGCCTCTTGCTCTGTATATACGCGTAGGAGACGTGTAGCAACATGTTGCCGGATTGTGATTCATTTCCATCGACCATGCAATATTTTATGTTATTTTGTCTGTCTCGTACTTAAGTTTTGTACACCCCGGTATATCAAGTAGTATAAGAGAGCTTCAATTAAAATATATCAGCCTAAAAAGACACAATATATACCGTTGGGATCGGTTGAACTTACCATACATTACTTAGCTGAACGGACACCGTATGCAAAGCCCTAGCATTTAACATTATAGTTTATTGTTAAAAAATGAAATGAAATCTTTAAGTTTAACGTCCCACGTTTATGCTGGTTAGGCTAAAGGAGATGGCGATAATGAGTAATGAGTGAAATAGTGGGATAAAGAGAGTGGGAGGAAACGAGAGAACGCTGAGAAAACTCACAAGCACGGTGTTTGTCCACCACAAAGTCCACTCGGCGCGAGCTGGGATCGACCTAGGGACCCCAAGCACCGGAGGTGAACGCTCTACCACTGAGTCACCGCGCCCCCTTATTTTTTTATTGTGTATTATATTATTGTGAAATTAATGCATGCTTTCTTGACCTTGACTTCGACACATTTCTGTGTCTATTAAACATTTTGTCTAGTGCTTATCGTATAGGTATATTAGTGTGTACGTTAGTTCTAGGATTATGTGCATCGCTGGTAGGAAAAGTCAAATAACGAAATATACAATTTGGTGCTTAACAGTATATACGTATGAATCATATACAGTACAAGAATAAACAAGCGGAACGCAGTCAGTTAACTGAAGTTAGAAAGCTACCGGCGTGCAAATCTGTTGAAAACAGTCTCTGTTGCCCACCAAATTTGCTTCCGTTCCAGGCATTAGTTACCAAGAAATAATGTGTCCAATACAAGTCAAGCTGAGCCTGTTCCTGACTGAACTGGGGCATTCGAGACCACACCCATTTCCACTTGAGATTTGAAGCCGAACTCGTCAGATCTCACTGCTATGCCAGGGTGTCTATCGGTCACGAAAGTCATGAAACAAATCACGAAATCGGAAAACTGGCATGAAAGTCAAGAAAAAGTTACAAAATTTAGCTTTAGGGTCGCGACTTTTTTATCTGTACAAATAAAAGTAGAAACTGTAAAAATTTTGTTTTATAAAATGTCAAAATTCACCGCCAAAAATGTCTATGGTCGGCTTTAAACGCTACCAAATTGCACACCCAAATTCGCTCTTGAAATTGTCCTTCAGCTGGCAGCATTGAGCAGTGGTGATGCAAATCGCATCGCATCGCATCGCCGGAACCACCTATGCATCTAACCAGTCTATTGAACTGTGAGAAAACATCAAGTTTTTGTCGCTTCAAGGAACAGGCTTTGAGAGTAGAGATAAGATAAAGATAAGTGCTAAAGAATATAGGTACTATTATTAGTTTTTGAATGTTACGAAATTTTATGGTTTGGTAAAGAAAAGGTCACAAAATTTCATTTTGGAATTTTAGTAGACACACTGTATGCCCAGCGGCAAGTCATTGGACCAGTGAAGCCGTCAATTTTTACTTCTAGTCAGCGAGTACCTTGTGCCGTAAGCTAGAGAATTGTCTACGTTCTAAATATGGGGTGGTATCAAAAAGTTTCGACACTAGTTGTGTAACATGCCAAGAGATGGCGACGCAAGGCTGCACACACAGGCACAGGGAGCACCGAACTTCGTAAGTCAGTATACCGAGAAGCATCGTCCGGTGTACATCGGGAGCTGAGCAGCTGGTGCTACTCTGACCATGTGCATTACTATGTCTACGATTTCATCATAGCACATTTGATCATAGCGATTTCATCACAGGAAGTTAGAACAACGAGCGAACGAGAAGTTCTATGTGAAATTGGACAAATCCGCAGAAAATAGAACGATATTTCTTGACATACAGACTTGTGAAGGTCGGTGCTCCCTGTGCCTGTGTGCAGCACATTGTTGCGTTGTCATTTGTTAGCGTGTAGTCTCGAAAGTTTTTAATAGGACCTCGTACTACCCATTTCCCTTACCACTTAAAGGACGAACAACTGCTGCTGCAGTCATTATAAAATGTTGATAGAAGGTACGAAAGCTCTACAAAAGTGAATCTTCGGGGCAAAACGAAGATAAAGAACCGTTAAGTACACTAAATGCGTGGTCTCTATACCATAAAATTTAGCTTCAGAAATTTGATATCAATTAGAGAAGCAATAGGTTTAAAGTCTGTGTGTCACGTTCTCTGTAACTAATTGGTCAGATGCGATAGTTCAGATGAAACGCGCGCTGTCAATGAAACTTCATCCATGGTTGTCGGCTCTAATTAAGCACATCATGATGATTTTGAAATAGCTTTCGGCTGTAATAGAGTAGCTTGATGGGAGTTTTTTTTTTTTTTTTTAACGATACGGGAGAAACATTAACTGACTGGAAACGGGATGGCTGTAATAAAATGGAGGTTGTTATTGTTAACTGTAGAACGTGAAGTTTTTATTTGAAACAACAAATTTTCTCCTATTCTCTATTTTATATTTTATGTTTCTTTTGCAATTCATTTTGCAAGTTTATATGTAATGTTATTTTGCCATTTCAGAATCAAATATAAATGTGTTTCTAAATCATATAATATTATAGGCGTTAACGAAAAAAAAATGTTTAAAGGTGATATAAGTTATACACCAATTAATAAATCTCATTGGGCTGATCAAATTGATGTAGGTCAGTGTAAAAGCTCATTCATTGGTTTCGGGAAAATTGAGAGGATTTTTTTTTTTTTTTTTTTTTGTAATTCTAAATATAGAAGCAGTAAATAACCGTGCCTTCTACACTAACTTTGAGAGAGAAAGAGAGAGAGAGGCAGGGACAGACTTTTAGTCTAGAAGAGTGGTTCTCAACCTAACTCGTATTACCACGCCCATTTTATCACATCTTGTTAGCGACCCCCTTCTGGTTTGTAACAAGCTTGTTTGTGATTCTTAATATACCTATTGCGGATACGGAGATCTCACGATATCCATCTATTTCTATAATAGTAGAATCCATTTCTTGTATGCAGTAACTTGGATACAGTAACTTCCCTAAAAGCAAATGGACTAAACTCAAATTTGGTCAGTTCATTCATATTACAAATATCGAATCCTGTCCATCATACTGTTTCAAAATGGAGGCCGTTTGAAATTTCATAGCTTCCTTAATTTCCGGTCATAGGCTATGTAAACAACAAGAAAAAAGTTATTTCTAATCTCTGTTAAAAAACTTGGACAGTTGTTAAAAAGTTATTGTCTATTTTAAATGGCTTGATAATATGCGTCACGAAGATTGAACAGGACATTACCGCACTAGTGAAATCACGCTTGCTCAGGAATCTAATTAGCTTTCAATTTTAATTGTATTTCAATATGTATTTCTCATTAGTTTCATATCGTAGCTCTTTCATTTAAATTTGTTTTTTAAACAACTCTTAGCCTGTTGAAAATATTTAGTATACCTATTTTTTTTTTTTTTTTTTTTTTGTTCTTAACAGTATGTATAGAAATAAAAGTATGCCTATCAGAACAAAATTCAAAATAATTTTTAAAAATATTTCCCAGTACTAGATTTTAATGATATTCATCTGTTCCGCTTACCTTCGCGACGCGGATGAAACCCTCTTGCGACCCTCCTAAAGGTCACGATCCACAGGTTGAGAAACGCTGGTCTAGAAAATCCTGAGAGGTGAATTTTAGCAAGGATTCTGTATCATACTCATGGTTTTCTGTAACGCGCTACGTACAGATTTGTTGCTTACGTTAGTCAAAAATTAGGTGGAAGTCATGTATGTATCCTCTGTTAACACGTGCAGGATACCGAGTATTATGGGTATGCTTTTTCATAAGCATTTTCTGATTGTGTGTAGGGACACTGCACAGTCCCATTCTTGTGCATAGTTGCGAAATAATGGGGAGCATAGACACCGATTTTTAAGTTTCTCAATGAATGCTCAGGCTTCGGCACTAGTCTTTTTTTTTTTTTTTGATCCAACAGACTTATGGTTCCTAAATTTTTCCTGAGAGGCGAGAAAATCTATCAAGACCTGCTGAAATAAAATGAACCGTGAAATTATTTTTCAATTGCAAAGGGGGAAAAAAACAACTTTCCTAAACTTTATATTGAACAAAATTCCTAAACATTAAGATTTTGTTTGTGAATTGCAAACGTGTTCAGCAATAATGGCCAAAATAAGGACACAAAATTATTAAAATAATACTGATTACAGTCAAACTTTTAGAACATTTTAGAATAATTTTAGTGAAAACAGAAAATAATTCAATTAGCTTGTAATTTACGTAAAGCGTTTTACATTTTTAAAAACATAAATTAAGAATATCAAACACCAAGATCTTCAAAGAAATAATTATATATAATTACACTCACGAATTATTATTATTATTATCGTTGTAATGTTATATTGCTCGATCCCTGATATGCCGTAAACCAGAAGAGTCTAAAATAAGTATTGATAAATGATTATTCAATACATATGTATCCCTGTCTAAAATTAAGCTGGGATCACATGCACTGTAGTTTCTTTCTATTATTCATTGCATGAAAATGTAATTTCGAAGTTAATTCGAACTCAAATATTCAATGGGTGCTCAGCATCCATTAAATACCTCACTGGGTGCTTGAGGCCCGGAGCACCCATATAGTCGACTCTGAGCTGGGGAGAGATGAAGTAGAATTCCATTCACTGAATATTTTTGAAAGAAAAATCTCTGGCCACTAAAAACTTACTGGGGATGGTGAGTTCGCAAAATTAATTACATAAACTAGTGGTCAATAAAGTCCCTAATTTTATGAAGTTTAACAATTGTGAATGTTCAAATATATGTGAACTGTCTATGCCAAAACATTCCAGTGCAAATAGTTTTTCTAAACTCTCGTCTCCCCACCCCACCAGTTCACCTGTTATGATTTCACACAGTTCTTGTGTACGATGTAGATTTTCCTTCAGGCTGGTCATGAACTTAAGGAGAAAAGAATTGAATATGTAGCAGCATCTCGAAAACATGTACGCAGCATGCGTAAGTTACAAAGATATGGAGTATGAATTCACTATCTAGGCCAGTGATGGTCAAACTACAGCCCGCGGGCCAGATGTGGTTTTGGTAACGAGGCGATTATTGCTACGGAACAGTGGTGCGGCGTACAATCTTAAGATTTAAAAAAAAAAAAAAAAGTTGGTCTACAAATCTTGGAGCACTGTGCAAGGAGGTGTATGGAATTTCAGGGGAAGCATGTGTAATAAGTGTAAAATTTCATAATTCCATATGCACTTCTTCTAGGTTGGGCTACGAAGTTTTTATCAACCCCTCGTATTTACGAAGTTCACGAATTGTCTGAACAAACTTCGTATCTACGCACGATTCCGTTAAAAACTGCTTTTACTGTATTAAGTAAAAGATTCTAGTGTGGATGCTTGTTGATGTTGAAAAAGGGTTGCCTAAAAAAGTAAAAATATCCGCAGAGAAAATAAGTGAAATACGCAGATGTGATGAAAGATTGTATGTATTCAGAGTAGAAGATAGATGTGTCTATCCTGTTGATTGCTTTCTCCAGAGGATGAAAGAACTCGCAAAAAAAGGACCAATAGATAATAATAACAAAGCGAGTTTTTCCGCTTGTTTTCCATTTTGGTTAACTTCAAAACAAAGCTCAGTGTGAGAGCTTTAAAATTAAAAGTAAATATTGCAGACTCTAGTATATGTTTTCGGAACACTAATAGTTTAAAATTATTCGTTGTTCAACAATAATAATTACCTTGTTTGTGTCCATTATTTTGTAATTACCTCCATTTTTTGGTGAAGAAAGAACGTATCGAGTAGTGGCGGTAGGTGCTATGTAGAAGCAGAGGTTGCAATTATAAAGGCGTGTGAGCTAAAGCGGGAACACCTCTGGTCCTGAGTATTAAGAGCCTGACATACTGAAAATAATACAAAATTTACCATTTTTCTTTTGCTTGTTTTTCATAAGTGAAAGGTGATAATGAAATGCAACTTACCACAATCGTAGATAATGTTATTCTACAACAGAAAATATAAACCTGAAAAATTTTCAATGTTCTCAGAATAACATTTCCCCCAAAACCTAAGTTAGGACAGCGACTAGAGGAACGAACTAAACTGCATTTGATTACATATCATGTTGTCTTGGAATCCTGTGAACTACTTTTTCAACAATAGTTGTATTTAGTTTGTAATAAACAAAAATAGTTTTAACATACAGTTATTAAAATTAAATAATAATGTTATTTAAAAAGTAGTTCAAAGGATACCAAAATAACATGATACGTAATGAAATGCAGGTGAATTTATTCCTCTAGTCACTGCCTTAACTTACATTTTGGGGGAAATGTTATTCTGGCAACACTGTAATTTCTATGGATAGTAACAATGAAAATTGTTCAGGTTTATGTTTTCTTTTGTAGAATAACATTATCTATGATTGTGGTAAGTTGCATTTCATTATCTTGTTTCACTTATGAAAAACAAGCGAATGAAAATGGTAAATTTTGTATTATTTTTTTAGTATCTCAGGCTCTTAATAAAATATTTTAAGAAATACATGGCAGAAAAGTAACTTATCCCTTTTTTTATTCAAGTGTTCGGTTTGCCAAAACTACTTTATATACATATTTACTGTGTCCTTTTATCCATCCGGGAGACATAAAATCTCAAGAACCACTTGAAGGATCACCATCAATTTTGACCAGGATGTACAGGGTGAAAACTTAGGAATTGCATAGGTTGATGGAGATGACATTTAAACCGAAAATGAAAGAAAATAACCATTTCCAGTCTTCACGTTGATCATTATAGAGCGAGAATGGTCATAGATAGCGAGAAGCGGTTTCTTGCAATCAATTAAGCATCTCAGGGTTAATTCACCCGTAATGTGACGTCATGACATTCCTCTACCATGTTCACATGACATTCCATGACCATTCGCATGCCGTGCCGTGCTGTGCCGCTACTGCTTTCTACACCATTCCACTTGGCTCTGGTCAATTTCGTGTTGCTTCGTGTGCTCTGAAGAAAGCCGAACAATCGCGGCCGACAAAGCCACGACCGGCTGGTTTCTCTTCAAGGCGTCCTGTCGGGACACGGCACGTTATTTGTGAATTAAAAGAGACAATCCAATGATTTTTTAATGTCAAAGTGTGAAAAGAAACTTTGTAGACCACGGCATTGGAACGGCACAATATGTGGGATTTAACTCAAGGATACATATCGCCTATTAAAACCGGAGTTATAAAAATTCATTACAACTTCCGGTTTCAGCAGCTTTCTACATAGAGCAGAAATGATAAGAAACAGTAAAGATCAGTTGCATTGAAACAGCGAAGGATCAATTTCACCTGAAGATAGTGTTGAATTCAGGCATGTTCAAGAGGGGCTGAGCCCCTCCTAGAATCTATATGTGCCCCTCAAGAATATCTATACACATGCATTAAAATATTTGCTTTTTCTCTTTATTTTTTCGGAAATAAAAGTCTTAAAAACAAAAAGTTTTTTTTTAAACAAAATTAGTTTCTTCTTTTGCCCAACCTAATTGTTCTAATTAACAAACCGCGTTCTCGTATAAAGTCAAAGTTAAATAAATAAATTTTTAAAAGAACTTGGATTAGATACGGACGCACATAAACGCTTTAAACTTTATTTAGGGAAAAGTGGCAATATGTTGGTTATTGCAACCGACCAGACAATAACAAATCGCAAGTTTTGATGGGGCAGATTACTGCTGTTGTATTGCAATCTAGAACAGAGCCTCCCCCCTTAAATTTTTATTGCTCCCCTTGTACAAAAATCTAAATTCAACACTGCCTGAGAAGGTGGTTCGTCATCACTAGTACTTCTGTTCTTTTCCCAATTTCATAGTTTTGACAGAAAATTCTCTCTTCAATACGTCCAATGAATTCCAAGCTTATTATTTCTCGCACTTTGTATTTTCTACGGTACTGTTAAAAAAAAAAATCAAGTGTTTCTTGAGGTGGAGAAAACATATACGACCAGGCCGGTAGCCTGCCCAAAAATGTAGGGGGACCTGATCCAACCATCACCATATTATAGTTCATCACCATATTATAATTCATTTGCAAGCCTACTGTGAAATTTTAGGGGAGCCGGTAAAAATTTAGGGGGGCCCAACCACCCTAGACCCCCCTTGGATACGGACGTGCACACGACACACAAGCGATGGAAAAAGACTATACGTTTTCGAAATGTGTGTGCAGGATTAGAAAAAGGTAATAGGGTTGAGCATAAGTCCAGTGTTGATATAGAAAGAATATTAGAGGGGAAAAATGACAATGTTAGTGTTATTAAAAATATGAAAATAAACTTGTTAGGATGTTGTTTAAGAATAGAAGTTTCAAAATTTGCGGCAAGTAGCCTGGTGCCAGAATACTTACAATTAGCCTACAATACCTTGATGCTTGATGATTAGCCTTCTATGCATCCTTAATAAGACAATTTCTTTTCAAATTATGTTTTAGTCAGTTCCTTCTTCCAATGTTTCTCGTCTGTCCTCAACTTTATTTCTAGTATTTCCTCATAGCTAAGCCTCACTGTCTGATGGATTATTTTATTTCCCTTTTGCGTTGACGTTTTCTTATATATATATATATATATATATATATATATATATATATATATATATATATATATATATATATATATATATATATATATATATGCGAGAGTCATCTCGAAAGTAAAGAACGTTTTGGCGTGATTTAATAAAAACAAAAGATATCAGCACAAGTTTTTATTTACAAAGCCACAGGCCTTGCTCTACTTTTCTATGTAATATCGCCATAGTTGTCAAATCACTTGTTGTAACGTGGGACCAGTTTTTCAGTGCCGATGTTATATTTATTTCCTTCTAAAGACCTGAGTCAGGCTGTCATTGCTTGCTTGAGTTCTTCATCGTTTGTGAACTGTTTTCCATCCAAAAATTCTTTAAGGTTCGGGAATAAGTGAAAATCACTTGGTGCTAAATCAGGGCTGTAAGTAGGATGACCAAGATTTCCCACTTTAGACGTTGAAGTTCTTGTGTTCGTGCTGATGTATGAGGCCTGGCATCGTCCTTTCGTGATTTAACAAAATGCACCATTTCCTCACTGATGACTCGTTCAGTGCACTATCACCGTAATCATTCTTTATTTGCCTATAAATTTCAATAGGCTTAACTTTTCGCGCGTTCAAAAAACGAATAACACTCCGTATTTTACATTTGGCGGAATTTTCGATTGGCACCGCCATTTTGAATCGCTGCAAAAACAAGTAGCTGACCGCACAGCATTGAGACTCAGCTCACGCTGAAGTAAAGAAGGAGTTAACCGCTGCGCACGCGATCGCAGTGGTGTTGGGTCGGCGCTGCGCGCGATTCTCAATCATTCTTTACTTTCTGGACGGCCCTCGTATAAACGAATTCATACCGGTGGTTATTTGCACACCGGTCAACACTGGCTTTGTGTCCAAGCAGTAATACCAGGCGTGTATTAACCGCAACAATGGATCCCTGATGTTCAAGTAACACGCTCAAGTGATCGAGGTTTCAATGGAATTACTTCATGGACCCTACGTACCGAAAAAGTAAGTTTTTTTTTTATTACGTCCGTCTGTTCGTTCCAATGTATATTCATTCATCTAGAACCTATTCTTTTCAACGTATTTGAACTAACTAACTGAATGTCCTATATGGAACCCTATGTTCAATGCCGCGTTCACAAAAGCTTCCCACTCACTTCTGTCCTTAGCTGGATTTAGTTTCTACTTTGTATTCCTATCTCTGCGAGATCCATTTTAATATTGTCCTCTCATCTGCACCTAGGTCTTTCTAATTGTCATTTTCCGATTAGACTTCCAGTTAAAACTTTCAAAACGTTCCTTTTTCTTCCATTCCGGCTACATGGCGGGCCCACCTGAGCCTCCTAGACTTGATTAACCTAAGCATGTTTAGTAAACGGTACAAATTACATAGTTCCTCGTTATGAAGTTTTCATCATTGCCGTTCCTCTTGGGTCCAAATATTCGTGTCAGAAGTTTATTATCAATTGAGTTCTTCTCCCAGAGTAAATAATAATGGTTCGCAACCATACAGCACAAAGTATTTGGAACAAACTTTAAAGTAAACGTTTTGATAAGATTCTGAAAAAGTGTTTCTTACATTCTTTCGTACTCTCAAAATAAGAATAGTTTGCTAAATAGTGAAAATTAAAAAAAAGAATCAATTTCCTCGTAAATGATCAATGATTGTATTTATATTTCATAAATAAATGTTTTATTAATAAGCCTATCATAAAATATGACATATTTCATTAACCATAAAATTTCACAAGGAGTGATTTACTTTTTTGGAGTGAGTTTGTTTTCTCGAACGATGTTTTTCGAATACACCTTATTATAATTTCATAAACGTAAGTTTCCGCAATTACTGCAGAATGACATAATTTAATACAAGGAAAGTTTATGAGAAAGTTTAATGTGGTGACTTGTATCTATTATTGGTTATTTATTCGATCACTTTATCGGAGGGACCGGGTTGGATCAGACTTTTAACATACCATTTGTCTACCATATCGACATGATAATAACAGCGCTTTGTAAGATAGAAAATCATATAGGGAATAGAAAGGACGTGAGTTAAAAATCCAAAAGAAAATTTCGTTCACAAAATTTGTCCAATGTGGTCAGGGAAGTATATGGTTAAGAGATACGGGTAAAAGACAGCTTGTCCACAGAATTTGAATATAACACTTCTCTTGTCAGTCTGCGTATAGCATATACTGATGGTATATATAAACCTTCCAAATAGACGTTTCACACATTATATCAAACCTCTGTCAAGGATAAAACATGACACTTGCGGGTGCTGTCATTCAACATGTGAAGATAGGAAATTAGTGACAGATAGGTGGAATGAAGTAGCATATGATTCTTTTTGATCTGTCAGGCTGAATGACATAATAACACAATGTGAATGATACGAAATATCTATAGGTGTCTACAGATTGGTTATGAAATGTGGAGCGAGCTGCCCATTTTCTAATTACAAGTGAGCTACTTAGGAAAGACGATCGCGTGGAGACAATAATAATTTGTGTATGGACTTAATTGCAATCGCTCCACTAGAAAACGGTAAGAAAATCAACCTGACCTAAATACTTTGAAGCCATCAATGTCTAGAAGAAAAATGCAAGAGAAAAATAAATCAACATCAAACTGAACTAGGGTTCACTGGCGCGTAAACTCTTCGTCTCTAGAAACTATTCAACTCCTCCTTTTGAAGTTTCCGCCATTCCTTTTGGGTCCGAATATTCGTCTCAGGATTTATTATCAAATACTTTTAGTCTGCGTTCTTCCCTCAGAGTAAGCGACCATATTTCGCAACCATACAGCACAACAGGCATAATTATCGTTTAAGCTTCAAATTTCTCGACAGAATTCGCGACGAAAAAAGATTTTGAACTGAATAACAACATAAATTTCCTGCTTCCAGTCGACATTTTATTTATTTACGGATATGATCTTGGTCCATTAACATTGATCCTAACTATTTAAAAGCATCTGCTGTGTCGAAAGTATTATGTGATATTTCGACACATTCATAATTTGCAGTATTACTATCCCGACGAACTTCCATGTATTTATGGCCTGTGACAAACATCTTGGCATTTCAGCTAAACGAATAAAACGCAAGCTCTGACGCGACGTTGCCAAGTGGTAAAGGAGTCGTGCCTATGGCTAAGCAGACAAACTACAGCGCGATCAGGTGAGAGGGAATAGACGTGGGTGTGTGCAAAATAAACGTGGCAATACCGCTGGCCTCTCATTTGCTAGCAGCATTTAAAGGGAACTTGGAGCGCCGCCTTCAAATACCAAAATATTTGTCACGCCGTTTAGTTTTCACTGCATTTACTTCCAAACCCATGTCCCTGCAGCGCTAACGATGGTCAGTACTTTATAGAAACCTATAGCCTTACAATCTTAGAATTTACGTATATTAATATTAATAAAAAATAGAATAAGTATGTTACGATGTTGTAGGCGTTCAGAATGTGTGTCGCCACTCAAAAAGATTGGGAGCTACTGTTTAAGGATATACAAATCATTACACAATATACATATATGATAAATATAATTTAAATGATATATCACACTCTTCGTGGGGCTTTTGTGACGCGGAAGGATTCTGATACTTTCTAGACAATGAAATTAAGAATAAAATCAGAGCTTAAATTTTGTACTTAATTAAAGAAAAAAATGAAACGAAATATTTGGAGACAAGAATAACATGTATCTAATTCTTCTCAGGCAATGAGCCAGGTGAATTCTACGTCGTCCAACGTTTCGAGAACCGACAACATTATTCTTGTCTTCAGGATAAAATATGAGAGATCAAAAAATGCCCTCATTATATAGGAGTTGGCGGGAAAGGGGGGGGGGGCATTTGATTGGTCGATGGCGATTCCAATCAGCGTCAGTGTATTTCCTCAATTAGGATTAGCTGGTTGACTGGGTTGGTTTGCTAGCGCTGATTGGTTGTTTTGTATACGTTTTCTTCCAATGAGGGGAAGCCATATATCCCTATTGCTGCATTCTTCTAGTGTTGCTAGTGCTTCGTTCACTTTTCTTTCTCAGTAGCCTGAACTCTTTCTACCAAAGTGGTTTCCGAGAAAGAGATGTTGTTTTCCTCAGTTATGCTATGCCCTGCCAATCCTGATTTTTCTGCTTACTGTCGTTTGATGTAATCGGAATGTTCTTTCCGTCAAATTTTAATTGTAGGCTGTCTCGCTCTTATTTCTTATTTCGAGACAAGAATAGTTTTATTGGAATCGACACTAGACGATACTTCTACTGTACAACACAATTTACGAGAACGAAAAAAAAAAAACTTATTTCTCATTTTACGAACAACACTAAAAATGAATCACGTCCAGAAGAAGAAGGAAACTTCAGCGCTTGATGTGAAAAATGAAATGAAATCTTTGAGTTTTACGTCCCACGGTTATGCCGGTTAGGCTAAAGGAGACGGTGATTATGAGAAATGAATGAAATGAAGAAAGTGGGAGAACCCCGAGAAAACTCACGAGCACGGTGTTTGTCCACCACACGGCGCGAGCTGGGATCGAACTAGGAACCCCAAGCATCGGAGGTGAACACTCTATCACTGAGCCACCACGCCCCCTAGCGCTTAATGTGGATCAGGGGTAAAAGTGAGAGGGAACGCGGGGAACACCGTCCCCCGACATCGAAAAAACATGTACGGCGTTCCCCAGTTCCTAAAAATTACAATGGGCAAAGATAGGCAGTGTCATGTTACTACCTATTGTCCCCCTAACTTTTCGGATCCACTTTTTCCCCCTGATGTGGAACATTACATGTTGAAGAGAGTTCAAAGTAATATGGTGAAAGATATTAGTAGTGGACATATGGAACGTGGTTTTCGTTACATTATATGCTATTCATCAGATCTCTTCTTTGTTTGATTTTTTTTTTTTTTTTTTTTTTTTAAGTCATCGTGTGGTTTGAAATTTACCTAACACATGTATTCTTAACGTGATCGTGCATGATTTACGCAATAACTTTCGTACATGGGAAGTACGTAGATGTATGGATAAGTAAACAAGCTGTCATGAATCATTTACGTATGTGGACGTGGTGACTAAAAGTCTGCAAGAACTTAGTATTTTCTTTCTTTCTTTCTTTCTGTCTTTCTTGAGTTTGATTATAGTGTGAAACGTATTCTAGCACAAATAATACTTTTTAAAACAGCAATTACAACAGAAGTTTTGTAGCATTGCATGTTGTATGTACACAAAATTACACTAAGCTCAGAATGTATTTATCACAAAAGTTGAAGCACGCACGAATTTAATTCCTTCAGTGCGTAATTTTCAGATACAAACCGCTGTAAAAAGTGTAGGTTTTTTTTCTAGAACTTTGGAATTTGTTACCTTTTAATAACTTTTGAACCTCTCACGCAATCACAATGAAATTTTCGGCATTACGATCTTTGTTGCTTCTAATTAGCTACTATAATTTGTCATTGTCGTATTTATGGTTATCATCATCATCATCATCATATGGCTAGGTTACACAACATTTGGGAATGCCTCAACAGATCAAGCCCAATTTTTCTGTGGTCTCTTGGGGTTCCTAGGTGAGCGCAAACTCGCTAAATATTGTCGGGAATAACATTACTCATACTATGGGCAAGTATATTCGCCATACGCAATACAAAATAGCCAAAGCAAAATGAAAGCGTATATATACGCCATCCGCACAGCAGGTGCGTTTTGAAGACACGAGTTAACTCGCCACCCACACTGAAGGGGTTAAAGAAACGTAATATTATATCCTGAAAGTATTCCATCTTTTTAAAGATATAATAAAATAAAACTTGTAGAGGTCTGAATAATAATAATAATAATAATAATAATAATAATAATAATAATAATAATAATAATAATAATAATAATAATAATAATAATAATAATAATAATAATAATAATAAAATTTGAAGTAGTACATGTGTTAATACTGATTGCAATCCTAACTATATATAAAACTACATGAGCTGACATAAATTATTGAGCACTTCCTTTAGGGCTACAATGATTAAATTTGGCATGATTGTAGCCTTCCGGAACTAACCCACAGGAAAATTGTCAAAAGTGAATATTTTTAATTTTTAGGAGGTCTAAAGAGGGGATGAAAAATTTCCCCATGTTATTTAAATGGATCTTTTTTTGGACTTATAATCTCATGTTTTAGGTACTTAGAATTGGAATAGAAACTTGAAATTCGGTATGCTTACACATTTTCGTTAGCACTACCTAAGTAAATCAGTACAAGTAAAAAATTCCCACCTTAGAGTGGTTTTATAGGGAACTGAAAAATCTTTCCCATGTTATTTATATGGGACACCTTTTACACCCTCAAATTATTGAGCACTTCCTGCAGGGCTACAATGATTAAATTTGACATGATTATAGCTTTTTGGGACAAACCCACAGGAAAATTGCCAAAAGTGAATATTTTTAATTTTTAGGGGGTCTAAAGAGGGGATGAAGAATTTCCGCATGTTATTTAAATGAGCCTTTTTCTAGACCTATAATCCCATATTATAGATACTTAGAATTGAATAAATCTTGAAATTCGGTATGCTCTACGAATCTACGATAGTTCCTTTTAGTGAGTGATAGCTATGGAATTACCCAGGGAACAACACCATTGGACTTTCATTTCGGAGTATGATACATGTCTGCTGCAAAAATTCCTTTTCACTTATACTTGATAGTAACATAAGAGTCTACGCAAAAAAAAAAAAAAAAAAAATCCCTTTAAGCTTCTTTATGGAGAATGCTTGGTGTCTGTCCAAATATAAATCATATTGAACTTCATTTTCATACTATGTTACGAACCTTCCCAGACATAAATACCACTTACGTTCCAGTTTTTTTAGTATACGAAAGACATGACGAAGCAAAAGCTTTCATTCAAAGGAGTATGCGTGTAGCAGGATACCACAGGGGTGGTGTGGAAATACTACAAAGTTACAAGAAAAAGTATCGACCTTTGTCTTACAAATATGCAAGAGTTATGGTCGAACAAAAATCCCAGATTTCTGTTTTGAAAATTATAAATAAGGAAAAAAAAAAAAAAAAAAACAACCTCTGAAAATGAGAATCCAACATCATCATTCATTATATAATAAGTCGATAAATTGTGGTTGACAAAACAAAGGTTGTTATAAAAAAATAAACTGCGAGTTATTAAGCAGAGTATTAAGGAGCAAAGGATGATAAATATGAGATCTGGGGATGTTGGGCCGATTTAAGGAAACATTAAGAATAAATGCACGAACATATGACATGCGAGGCCGTAGGCCGAGCAAATACGGGGGTCTGGGGGCGAAGCCCCTAGCTGGCCAAAGGCTAGTCTATATTATATAATTGAAAGTGACTATGTTTGTGACTCTTAATCTCTTGAACCGCCTGACCGATCTCGATCAAATTTTCAACGTGGATGTGGTTCTGGCCTGGGAGTATTGTTAGCTATTTACTTTGACGGTACAACTTAGGGCACGGGGAGGAGGGGGACATAGAAAAAAATAAATAAAACTTAATAACTCTTGAACCACCAGACCTCGTGATCGAATTTTCAATGTAGATGAGGTTCGGGACTGGGATGATTTTTTATCATTTCACTTTGACAGAGTATCGTAGGGGAGGGGGTGGAGGGCAGATATACAAAAATCAATAAATATAAAAATAAAAGTGACTATGTTCGTGAATTAATTACTTTTGAACCACCCGATCGATCTCAATTAAATTTTCAACATATATGAAGTTCAAACCTGGGAAGTTTTTTTATCATTTCATTTTGACAGTAGATCCTAGGGGAGGGGGAGGGGAGGAGGAGAAATATATGAAAATGAATCAAACTTAATAACTCTTGAACCACCCTACCGATCTCGATCAAACTTTCAACATAGATAAGGTTCAGGCCTGGGATGTTTTCGTTATTTCACTTTTATGGTGGAACCTAGGGAGGAGGAGGGGGAAGATATATGTAAAAAGTATAAAAATAAAAGTGACCGTCTTTGTGACTTCATCACGCTTTAACCATAGGACCGATCTTAATCAAATTTTCAATATGGATGAAGTTTGGACCTGGGGTGGTTTTTATCATATTACTTTGACGGTAGATCTTAGGGCTGGGGGAGGGGAGGAGACAAATGTATAAAAATAAATAAAACTTAATAACTCTTGAACCACCCAACCGATCTCGATCAAATTTTCAACATAGATGACGTTCGGGCCTGGGATATTTTTTTTATCATTTAACTTTGACGGTGCAACGTAGGGGAGAGGGAGGGGGAGTAGGAGATATATATGTAAAAAAAATGAAATTGACTGTCTATGTGACTACACTCTTGAACCACCTGACCGATCTCGGATCAAATTTTCAACATAGATGAGGTTAAGCCTGGGATGGTATTTATCTATTCACTTTGACGATAGAACTTAGGGATGGAGGGAGGTATATAAAAATAAATAAAACTTAATAACTCTTGAACCACTCTTGAATAACTCTCGATCAAATTTTCAACTTAGGTTAAGTTCGAACATGAGATAATTTTTGTCATATCACTTTGACGATGTAACCTAAAGGAGGGAAAAGACATTTACAAATGATCGAAAATGACACATATTAGTGTCGAATCTATAGTTTTTGAGGTCGCTGAGGTGAACAGTGACACTTATGATGCCAATTCAGACCCGCAAAAATTGTGGGAGCTAAGGAGGATATATATATATATAAAATCGAAAATGACCAATATCAAGGAGCGCTTTAGTAATAGTAAAATGTGACTGACTAACGAAACATATTAGTATTTTTTCTTAATTTAACCCAGTGAATCGGGTAATTGATGCTAGTAGAGTAATAAGATCAAATATAGAACCTGTTCCTCGGACGTTAAATCTCTATCAAATGGCCGTTCCTTGCTATCCCTTACTGTACTGATTTTAAAGTTGAAATAAAAATTCATTTATTTCAACCACATCCAGTTAACGGAGAAGGTATATCTTATTATTTGGACGTTGAATCGCCTGCAAAAATCATTTCTCGATATCTCCTAGAGATTTTGTTTTTAGAAGAATCTGGAAATCTGAAATTCAAACTTTGTCAGAAAAGAGATATACTTGTTATTCTTGATGTCTATATCACAGCTTTCGTGTGTGTGTGTGTGTGTGTGTGTGTGTGTGTGTGAGAGAGAGAGAGAGAGAGAGAGAGAAACACTTATTTACCTGGAAGTCTGAAATTCTGTAATTTCTGTCAGAGAAAATACACTTGTTTATGTGGAGATCTGAGATCGTAATCTTTGTCCCAATAAAATAATAATAATAATAATAATAATAATAATAATAATAATAATAATAATAATAATAATAATAATAATAATAATAATAATAATAATAATAATCTTCACCTGGAAGATTGAAATTCTAACTTATGTCGGAAAAAATGCGATATGCCTGTTCATCTGATCTGAAACCTTAACCTTCGTCAAAAAGAAAAAAATATGCTTTTTCATCTGGAGGCTGAGTTCGTAACTTGGCCAAGAAGAAAAAGGAAAGAGTGTTTGTTCACATGAAGGTCTTTAATTCTATCTTTTGGCAGAAGCAAATATACTTCGTAATTTTGGAGATCTAACATCCTAACTTCTGAAAAAAAACTTGTTCATTTGGAGGTCTACAATCGTAAATACTTGTTCACGTGTAGGTCTGATATCCTAACCAGTGATGAAGTAAAATAAACCTCTTGATCACCTTTAAATCTTAAATTCTAACTGTCAGAATTCGAAGAAAATATGCTTGTATGTGTCTGTGTGTAGGTTGGATACTGTCTTTTCTCTGCCCCCCACCCCACCCCAGCTCCAGAAAAAAAAAAGCTTCTTCAGCTGAAAATCTTAAATCTTAACCTATTTTCGCAATACACTTTCAACTCTCATGTATTGGAAATTCGACTCGGGGAAAATCTTCTGAAATTACCACTGATGATGATGATGATGATAGAGATATAGGCCTAGTTTCTAAGTTCCTAGTCCGGTTTCATTGTGCATTCAGTTTGACTCAGTGGGGGCGCGGTGGCTCAGTGGTAGAGCGTTCACCTCCGGTGCTTGGGGTCCCTGGTTCGATCCCAGCTTGCGCCGTGTGGACTTTGTGGTGGACAAACACCGTGCTCGTGGGTTTTCTAGGGGTTCTCCCGTTTCCTCCCACTTTCTTCATTCCACCATTTCACTCATCTCTCATCATCACTGTCTCCTTTAGCCTAACCGGCAAAAACGTGGGACGTAAAACTTAAAGATTTCATTTCATTTTCAGTTTGACTCAGGAAGAGACGATTTCAGTATCATGTAATTTTATTATTATTATTATTATTATTATTATTATTGCGCGCTTCGTACTTGCATACATAAAAATATTATTTTATTTGGCGAAGTTTTATCAATTCTGTTCTGTCATGCAGGGTTGTAATATTTGTTGAAATAACGTGACATCTGAGTTTCGCCCACTAATGAAGCAGCCACGGTATTTTTTTTTTTTTTTGATAAAATCAAATATGAATTTCTTTCTAAAAGTACGGTACATATTGCACGATGTTGTCAGCACAATGTTTGTATTACGTTTTGTTGTGCAGTGGAAGTTGAGAAACTTATCTAACCATTTAGTTTTCCAAACTTTTTTTCTTCTCTCCTACCTCGGTGAAGTATTTTTAAAAAACGAATGGAGTACTTTTATTGTTACAGAGCACTGATAAGACTCTATTCAGTTACTTGAACTTTCTTTGGTTTGGGAAACTCAGTGATTAAAAAAAAAAAAAAAAAAAAAAAAAAAAAAAAAGAGTGGTACTCAACAGAATGTCATCAATATTGTGTTCTAAGAATTTCATCTTCTTTATCGACTTTTTAACTCACAAACCAGCGACACTTTCAAAACAAATACTAGTTCCTTTTGTTCCCGATGGCAGAACTTTCTTTGTCTTTCTGCGATGAGCTTTTGTAAGTTAAAAAAAAAAATCTGCAGGAATTTGAAAATAAAAAATCAAAATGATATTATCGTGTTTTTATTACAGCGTTATATGGTAAACAGTTTTCAGCGGTATTCCTAGTTCGAGTTACAACCTGTGAAGTCACATTTTTTGAAAGAGTTTTGCTAAAAGAAGGAAAAAAAACTGAAATGAAATCTTTGAGTTTTACGTCCCACAGTTATGCCGGTTGGGCTAAAGGAGACGGTGATGATGAGTAATGAATGAAATGGTAGGATGAAGAAAGTGAGAGGAAACGGGAGAACCCCGAGAAAACCCACGCACACGGTGCACTTGGCGGGGGCTGGGATCGAACCCGGGACCCCAAGCACCAGAGGTGAACGGTCTCCCACTGAGCCACCGCGGCCCCGCCCCCCCCCAAGCTAAAAGAAGGACATTTAAATTTATGATACGATACGATATGGTATTTTGTAATGAGAACAGATTTAAGGAATTTTCTTTTTTTTTTTTTTTTTTAATATATAACTTGATGGGGGGTCCATTTAGGATAATACATGTAAGCTGGTCTATTGTTCCAATATCATCACCAAGTCCTTCGCTTGATGCTGGCCTTTTCTCCATCGCATTATTAACCACTGAACCGCAACTTTCACATATGGCCTCAGACTTGGTATACTCAAACAAAACAATACATTTACTACAACAGAGTATTTTTTTCTCGGAAATCTGTCACTGCAACTTTAGAGAGAGCCTTCAATTACGCTTTACGCGATGTTAAAAAAAAAAAAAGTACAAACTATATTTATGCAAGTCGTCCGTGCATTTAGGACATTTACACATAGCAGACATGGTTTTATACTTTTCTGTTGCCTAGTTTTTTCTGTTTTTTTTTTGTTTTTTTTTCACAGGCGCGGCAAACTTTCTGCGATCACATCGCAAATCGCGGCATGTTCTGTTATGGGGCTTTTGTTCATGAATTTTTTTTATCTCATAGAAGACCAAAATACAGAATTGAAATGGTGTAAAATTTTAAAATCATTGGACAATTTACGATGATTTAATATTCGTATGAAAAACGAAATACAGTGAAACCTCTACTAACGGACACCTCTATAAAGCGGACACCTCCCATAACGGACATATTTTGTAATCCGCAAACACTATAATAGGAAAAAACATATTGGCAAGCCTCTCTAAAGCGGACACTCTCTAGTACGGACACGGACAGTCTTTCTTGTCTTTTATAGGTATTATTTACCTCCGTACTACGGACACTTTCTCTAGAAACAACTTGGAAAGTGCAGTAAAAATACACTTTAAGTAATTCATACGTATGTCACCAAGGAAGAACATGTGGGTGTGACAACATTTTGCCTCCTCAACTGTCTGTTCAGCAACCCAGAGGAAGGGTCTCTGTTTCACAACACCCTTATATCCTTTGCTTGCATCCCACTCCCACCCAACCTGCTTTAGAAAAAAAAAGTGATTGACAGTTGCGCACTGTTTGGAATGACACATCATTCTACTGTCCCGCTGGAATCTCTAACCAAACATAAGACAAGTTTGGTATTTTTGACCACGGGTACGCATATTGTCATTTTAAAAAAGTCATTGCTGGACTGCAATTAACTTACAAATTAAAGTAACACACCGAAAACGTAGTAAGTAGCGACAAGTGTAAAGTGCAGAGAACTATAACATCTTATTCCTGTGTTGTGCCTCGAATTGGATGGCGCAAGATAATGCTGGTACAGTAACATTTTGGTAATATTCATAAATACGTGATTCATGCAAAAATATTTTTCTCTAATTGCACATTACCTTGTTTATTAATTTACGTAAGAAAATATTGAAACCTCTCTAAGGCGGACACCTCTCTATAGCGGACAATTTTTGATTCCCCACGGCTGTCCGCTTTAGAGAGATTTCACTGTATTTAATTTAATGTCTATAGGAGGACAGAGTGACTCAGTGGTAGAGCACTTACCTCTGGCGTGTGGGGTTCCTGATTCGATCTCGGCCAAATTAGTTTGTGGTAGACAACATAGTGTCCGTGGGGTTTTTCAGTTTATTCCCGTTTCTTCCCACTTTCTCATTCCACCAATTTTTTCACGCTCTTAATATCACATGCATTAAACTCTTTACTACTTCTGAATCTGTCTACCTGGTGTCGTCCTACAAAATGCCACGAATTCCGCTAGCCATTGACGATTTACGGACGCTCCGAAAACTGGGCATCAGAGTCCTAATCTGGGTGATATAAATGCCAAGCATCATTCCTAGCATTTCCGGGTCAATAACCGGTCAGGCATAGCTTTGGAAGCAAATATTGCCAACTTGGACCTCCGGGCAACGGCTCCAAACAGAACCCACTCGTTTCCCGCAAGGTGGAAATCTATATATGATCGACACCATCCTCGATGCTGATGTCACCATCACAGAGGATCCTGAATCAATACTAGCTCTCGCTTCAGATCAGATCCTGTACTGCTTACCATCCAGCATTAGCACAAGATGCCTCCAGTGCAGCCGCTTGTCCTTGCCACCACAGACTGGGAAACTTATCGCCACTTGTTTCATGGTGTCATTGATCATTAAACAACTTTGAAAACGGCAGATATTGATAGCACTGTTGACTCGCTAACTGGTGCCATTCGCAGTGCCTATGTCTGTTCGACTACTACCACCACTTGCACTCCGTCATCCTCTTGCAAACCTGATGACCTTCGCACGATTCCTATCGCCACCATTAAGCATTGGGTAAGGAAATAATGGCAACGACTGGGCATTCCTGAGTACAAAACTGTCCATAGCGCCTCAAGACATGTTTGCATCGTCTGCGTTACCAACAATGTGATGCAAAACCGCAATCAAGTCTAGCAAAGATTACTAGCGCTTGGTGCGTGCCATCGCTTAGCTGGCTGACTAACACTTCACAGTCCCAACGACTTTGTCTTCGAACTGCTGAGAAGGTGAAAGTCTCTGCTCGCCAGCTTCCCAACCAATTTCAGCCTAATACTCATCCGATAGACGAACGGACCATCTGTCTGGTGTGCCAATTCATCTGTACTGCACATTCTGTCGATCCGCTTCCAGCCAATTAACTGAGTACAACCTAGGAGATCAAAACCACTATAAAAAGATTAAATCCAACGAAGCCAGCAGGACCTAATCGTATCACTCCACTTGCCTTGCAGAAATACTCTTGGAAACTACCCATTCTGCTCTGCCATATTTCTGACAGGTAACTTTCCAACGTCATGAAAATTAGCAACAGTCTGTATGCTGCCAACGGTTGGGAAAACAAGCTTTTCTCTAGGATCATCGCCCTATTCACTTGCTAGCACAATCATCGAGACATTACTCCACCACCGACTAAGAACTGCAGACTAACACCATCTTCTACCGCCTCATAAATTTGCCTTTCGATGATGTTTCAGCACCACCGCTCATCTGACATGTATGGTAAAACACATCACACAAGGTTTCAATGGTAAGGCATACTCCGTCGTTGTCTTCCAAGATATCGATAGAGCTTTCGACCGTGTGTGGCACCCAGGCCTACTTTTTGAGCTTCATCATCAAGAATATCCAGCCTACTATATAGCCATTATAAATTCCTTCCTCCATGGTCGTTCCTTTCATGTGCGCCGTGACGTGGATGTTTTATCCACTTGTGTCATCGCTAGCAGTGTACCACAGGGCTCATGTCTCTCTGCAACTTATATACAGCGGACCTCCCGATGACTCGAAACATCACAGTTGTCACATTTGCTGACGACACTGCAATTCTCGCCAGCAATATGAATCTAAACTTCACCACTCTCTGGCTTCAGCGCTATCTTCGAAAAGTAAAAGATTGGAAGACAATGACACATCAAAATTATTCCAGAGAAGACCACGATGTTCCCATTTTCCAAACAGCTACGACAACAGTTGTACGTCTATACTATAATGGACAACTTCTCCCCAGGCACCAAGTACAACCTATCTCGGTTCAGCTCGACTGGAAACTTACCTTCAGTAACTACATTTAGCAAACGACCGCACTGGAAAACTTCGCCAAATCTCTTGCCTTTTGCATTCTCCGAGCTTCAAACTCAACACGAAACTGCATCTGTATAGCATGTTAGTTCTTTCTGTTATGGTATATGCACACCCCGCCTGGAAACATCCGGCTAAATCACATCCAAAAAAAAAAAAAAAAAAAAAACTGCAAATCATTCAAATCGTGCGGCTAGATTCATTACTGGTCACTTCCGTTATACCAGAATAAGCCAACTTTACGAAGATTTAGGAATACACTTTCTAGAAGAGATTATTTATGGACATTCACACCAAACACTTCTGGACTCAACCTCAGCTCTCCGACCATCAAATTCTTTGCTTCATAGGAAGGGTACCAGCCACTAAACATTTATGCCCGCCTTCAGCCACAACCGAATGTGTAAGAACATATTCAGAAACCACTCTACGAAATCCTCACCTAGCTTCGCACCAGCTTCTTCTCATGACAGCAAACGGTGCTTCAACCTAAACACGACAAGCCACATTCTTAAATAAAGAAAAACTACGAAGAAAATTGCGATGTGCATTTTTAGAGTCAACACGCTTGCTATCTTCAATACGAGTCAAGGGTTTTAGCCTGAACCCCGTACTCCAGCATCAGAAAATGTCATATACATGATTGGTTAAAGAATACTGAATTAGAACTTGGGAGTGTATTTCAGACATCTATCCCTACCGATAATTGAACCCACTACCGCATATAGAAAGCTCGCGTATTTGCCATTCTGCCGGAAGTAGACGATAACACTTAAAGCTTCCTCAACTTATGCAACTTAATGAGTCCTCAACCTCAGACTGTATACCCGTCTGACCTTTCAATTGGACATACACGTGTCGAGATTGAGGGACATACCTCTGTCATTTTTTTAAATACTGACATCATTAGAGATTTCACGTTTCAGAGTCTCTTCTTCATTGAGTAACGAGACAAGTGCAATTTTCTGAGAATGAACCAGTTCTACTATATCAGAGCACGTGCTTCATTGCTCTTTCCATCATGAAAGAGAAGCACGATTTTGAATCAGAGGATACGAGAAAGAGAGTAAAAGAAAATTCCGTTTCCTATGCACCAGATGTTCCATTGCTTTTCGATTCGAAAAACCATCTTCTCTACAAAAGTCAATATCACCTGCTTTAAGAAGCGGAAATGGGAATCCGGGAAGATAGATTGGGAAAAAAGAAGAACACTGAAGATGGGATTGAAGCAAAAGTCTTTGTCAACGTTGATTCGTAGAGTAAGGGCCTCTCAGCCCGCAAAGCTTACACAAACAGCGTATCAATGTATGCATTATTCATGAACAAACAACGCCTATTATTCATCACTAACAACAAAATATATGTCTGTGCTCAAATAAAAGATAAGATACATCCAGATATATATATATATATATATATATATATATATATATATATATATATATATATATATATATATATATATATATATATATATATATATATATATATGTGTGTGTGTGTGTGATTCATCAATATTCAATTAAGAAACGTAATTTATTTCTGGTACTTTTAATTTAATTATGTGTAATTGGTGATAGAAAAGGCCAACTACTTAGCAGAATTGGAATACTGCTTGTCGTGAGATCAGCGAAGTCAAGCAGTACCGGGTTTGATCTGAGGAGATGGGTGACCGTTCGAATTCACCAGATGGTATTGGCATTGCCGCAGGAGTAAAGGCCACTTGAGGAAAATTTTGTGCCCCTGGGTCTCTGTCATAGGAGCCATGGTCCAGGGGAAATAGCGTCATCCTTAGGGGTGTATAGGGGCGCAAAAGTGCGATCAACCAACACCCATAATACTCATCCACAACGTAATAAACCATCATTAAAGAGGAGGATCTATGAGGTCAGATTTATATTTTTGGCATTTTTTTAAATCCACGAAAGGGAACAATATGAATCACGAAGTGCATGCTATATATATTGTAAGAATCACAACACATCACATGTTTATGAACGACACCTGTACAAACAAGCAGACGATACACTGAACGAGAAGACACGAAGGGAACCGAAAGAAGACGAGCCACCCGAAGAGGGCCTATAAAAGAGGAACCACAGAGGAAGGAGACATCAGTTGACCACTGATCGCCAATCCACTACAGCTCTGGAGGTCGCTTTGGACTAACAAGTAAGGGACCATATGGTTGGCGCGCAAATCAGATGCAGACATACGCCATCTGATTGAGCATGGAAAGATATGGAGAACACAGAAATTTAAGGTGCTAAGGGCCATAGGGAGCGGAGCGAGGAAAGAGGAAACATTAAATGGCGGCAAAATTGAAGAAAGTCAGGAATGACGGGAAAAGTTAATTTCTTGCAAACAGGGAAAGAAAGTCAACCAAAAGAAAGTAACTAAACATAACAAGGGCATCAAGGACAAAGAAAGATCATAATCAGGGTTGCCATTCGGACCGCAGTGTTGCCAGCTCTGCATAACATTGATATGGAAGATATAGCACAGTATAGCAATTCATGCACAAGGAAAAATATTAGTAACACAAAAGGCAATTGAAAAGACTGTACACGTGCGTAAAAAGGTTTAACGATAGTCGTGAGTGAATAATGTACATGAGGGAGGACAAATATAGACATGAAAGTGAAGGGGGTACACATGATAACACATAAGCGAAAGTGTTTGGGAGCATCGTTCCATGATGATGATGATGATCGTTCATCACAGATACATTAGTGTTCTCCAGTATTAATGTGTGGCAACGTGAGAACTTTCTCCGCCTTCAGTCATTTGTTCATTACCAGTTTTCCTCTAGGCGATTCCAAAAGATGATACGCTTTATGTTTTTCAAATGTGGCTACTCCAATGAACATCCTGGACAGTTTGATACACCTTCCGTATATTGCTTTGGAAAAGGACTCACAGAGGAATGCTGCAGAGACGCGTTTGACCAGCTTGCTTTTATCTGCTGTGCTCACTGCGAGAAATGTTTGTGTGTTGGCCACGCGTTCATTCGCGATCTTCACGTCAACTGCAATTAAACTACAAATGGCGCGTACTGTTCTCTATTTTCCTCCATTTGTATTCACGCGGGTGTAATATTCACTCACGACTACGTTAAACCTTTTTACGCACGTGTACAGAGTCTTTTCAATTGTGTTTTTGTGTTACTAATATTTTTCCTTGTGCATGAATTGCTATACTGTGCTATATCTTCCATATCAATGTTATGCAGAGCTGGCAACACTGCGGTCCGGATGACAACCCTGATTATGATCTTTCTTCGTCCTTGATGCCCTTGTTATGTTTGGTTACTTTCTTTTGGTTGACTTTCTTTCCCTGTTTGCAAGAAATTAACTTTTCCCGTCATTCCTGAATTTCTCCAATTTTGCCGACATTCGATGTTTCCTCTTTCCTTGCTCCGCTCCCTATGGCCCTTAGCACCTTAAATTTCTGTGTTCTCCATATCTTTTCATGCTCAATCAGATGGCGTATGTCTGCATCTGATTTGCGCGACAATCATATGGTCCCTTACTTGTAAGAGGCTCTACCTATCCTAACATCCCTGGAGGCTGCTTTGAAGCGAAGGGGATTCCTCAACACAACCTAACCTCGTAAGGCTGCTTTGAGCTGAGGTTTCCTAGGACACTATAACCTAGAGTCACTACAAGACACTCCGGTGGCTGCTATGAGCGAAGGGTTTTCCGTATGAAACGATATATCCTTCAACCTTCGTCATAAAAGAGATTCTGACAAAAGAACTTTCTGGTTCATTATTGATTCTACCTACAAATCATTTCAATATAATCGTGTACTCCCATACCAAATATAAACATTTCGAAATATGTAAGATTTAAGGGCCGATACATCATCCTCCAGGAGGTGCATTCGTGTACTTCCGTCCTGGACTCCTGTTCTGATTCATAATTAATAAAACAGATTGATTTATTTCGTTATTTACTTACTTTTCATGCTTTCATTATTTACTTATAGTTTTCTGCATTTTGTTAATGTTTTATAAAATGGTCACAAGCTTTTATAAGTTTTAATTCTGTTTAGCTCTTTATTTCAAGCAGGTGTTTCCAAGGTCTTGTTTCCACGAATTTTATTGTTAGAAAGCTGTTGCCGGCTATTATCAGTTCTTAGTTGTTTGTTATGTTGTTACTCATCAACTTTGCCAGGTGAAAGGCAGTTACGTTCGCCCCCGAAGAGGAGGTAGTGTTTTTAAAAAGAAAAATGAACTTTTAATGAGGAGCGATTCCTGATTGGTGGAAAGAACTAATGATCTCCTTTCTTTATTGTATATAATTTTATTTCTGATTTCAGTTGTAGAAGGAAGTGCTATACTTCCGAAACCGTTACCTTTCTAGTTTATTTTTTTTTATAAAAAAAATATTCTAGCCAACCTTGTAAGAAAGCTGTGTTTTTCTTTATTCAAGATGGACACAAGGCCATATTGTCATAATATTAATAAAACAATATGTGGGTATACATTGGGTCAGAAAACTCTTAAGAGTCTTCATCCCGTCAAAATTAAAATACCGCTAATTTTACAGCAACTATGTGATATCTTCAAATAGATAAAAGATAATTGAAATATGGAACAAGAGCGCCCTATGGACAATATTATTTTGCGTGAGGTACCGTTATCACAAGTCACCTAGCGGCTTTCCGTTTTCAGCTGTTTAGAAACGCGAAAATAAATGCCGATTTTCAAAATGGCTCGAAATCGAAAGCAGATAAGTGAGTCGTGATAACGGTTTCTCATGTAAAATAATATTGTCTAGGGCGCTCTTGTTCCACATTTCGATTATTTTTTTATCTATTTGAAGATATCACATAATTACTGTAAAATTAGCGGTATTTTAATTTTGCTGGGATGAAGACACTTAAAATTTATATTTTTGGTTATTTTATGCCCATAAAAGGGAAGGAGATGAACTTTTGGAGGTCCTATACGCCCTTCCTGTAGTGGGTACAAGTACCCATTGCCTTGGAAGGTGATCCTATAAAATTGTTTGGCTCATCTATTGAAAATAAGTTCGATAGTTTTAAATCTAAGTGAAGCCAAACGCACCACCATTTTAAAATACCAGTTTTCAAGTGATTCAAATGTATTGATTATAGCAGAATTTACTACAACGGTAACAGCATAAGCTGATTTCAAACATGAAATCCATTGATTTTATTAGTATTATATACACAAGCGTCTCTCCAGGTAATGGTAATGGTGTCCAACCCCCTTTCCCTCAAAAAGATAAGTTGCTACACTAATTTGTATGTTCTATACATAAGAAGCTACTTAACTTGGTAGCCTGTGCCAGGCCCGTCCAGGGGGGGGTCTAGGGAGCCGGGCCCCCTAAATTTTCGATGTCCCCCTAAAATTTTCACGGTAGGCTTACAAATGAACTATAATACGATGATAAACTGTAATATGGTTGGATCCCCCCCCCTACATTTTTGGGCTGGCTACCGGCCTGGCCTATGCCCCTGTCTTTTAAAACAGAATTAGTCTGTATCCACTTTCCCCTCTAAACACAGCTTTGATCGTTCAATCAGAAGACAATGCATTATTTTGCTATGGCAATTATTTAGAAATATTAGTCATGTTAAAATTTGCATGATAATGTTCGATTCTGCAATTTTCACACAGAAAAATTCGTTATCCAGAGAGCGATATATTGTACAACACATATACGGAATCCGTATGTTTACTACGAAAATCTGTACGAAGCATATGTTATCCATTTCCTACATATATACTGTATTTTCCCTCTTAGATGTCACATTATGCCGCTGCATGATGTCTGACATCTAACAGTTTTCCGTGTATTACATACGTATACCTATGTTACACACGTCAGCTATATGTTACATACGTCCATCTTTATGTGAGATTCTTACCACCTATGTACACTTCTCTCTTTCATATAGAAAGCACGTACACATGGAACACTTATACGGAAAGTACGTATAAAACACGTGTTTTCAGTTATACGTTTGCCGCAGGAGGTCGCATATGATTGTACGTTAAGTCCAAAAACTACAGGATTTACGCATGTAATCTACGTTTTTACGTACGCCACATACATTATTTTTCTTCTGTGCAAGTAAAATTCTCTCTTTTTCCCCCCGCTGGAAATATCATGTGTGCTTACTCCCTCCAAGGTAAGTATATACATGAAATTTCTTTTGAAAGGAATTTGATTTAAGGTTGGTGTAAAGGGACAAGTTTTGCCGGTAGGTGTCACTACAGTCTTCGTATCTCTCTTATGTATTTGGTCTAGGAATTAATTCGTGCGGGTGGACAAGAGATGGCGCAACGAACGGAGCGTCCCACAGTTCCGTGTATCCACACATGTGTTGCAAACCCCTGTCATCGCGTATCGTTCGTAGTATAGGGCAGTGGATTAAAGCGTCAACAACACCAGTTTGTAGTTAAGTGAACATGGCGCAATTTGTGCCTGATAAAGTGTTTTTGCGGGGTGTCCTGCTGCATTACTTTAACATGCAGAAAAGTGCGACTGAAAGTCATCGTATTTTGGTGGAAGTGTATGGTGACCATGCTCTGGCTGAGCGAACGTGTCAGAAGTGGTTTGCACGGTTTAGAAGTGGTGATTTCGGCTTGGCAGACCAAGAGCGAGCTGGACAGCCAAAAAAATTTCAAGACGAAGAATTAACAGCATTGCTCGAGCAGGATTCGTGTCAAACGCAGGAACAACTTGCAGCAGCATTAGGCGTTGATCAAACAACAGTCTCCAAACGCTTGAAAGCCATGGGAATGATTCAAAAGATGTCACATTGGGTTTCACATGAATTGAAAGACAGAGACGTTGAAAGACGAAAAACCATTTGCGAATTGCTGCTTCAACGACAGAGCAGAAAGGGGTTTCTGCATCGAATTATTACGGGTGATGAGAAGTGGATCCTTTACGAGAACCCTAAACGAAAAAAGGCCTGGGTGAAACCAGGTGAACCAGGTCCATCACAACCAAAACGAGATATTCACTGTGCAAAGGTTATGCTGTGCATATGGTGGGATATGAAAGGTGTGGTGTACTATGAGCTGCTGCAACCGGGTGAAACTATGAATGGAGAACGTTATCGACGACAATTAATGCGTTTGAAGCAAGCTCTGGCCAGAACACGACCAGAATGGGAGAACAGACATGATAAACTTATTGTTCAACATGATAACGCTCGCCCACATGTCGCAAAACCGGTCGAAACCTATTTAGAAAATGTCGGATGGGAAGTTTTACCCCACCCGCCGTATTCACCAGACGTTGCTCCTTCGGACTACTACTTGTTCGATTGCATGAACAACGATTTGATTGGACAGCGGTTTACTTCTTCAGAAGATATCGAAACATGGGTCTCTGACTGGATCGCTTCCAAGGATGAGGACTTCTTTCGCCACGGAATCCGTACATTGCCTGACAGATGGACGAAAGTGGTGGCTAGCGATGGACAATATTTTTCTTAAGGTATTTATGTATTTTGTGTTTGTACTACAGCTTCAATGTGTGCGTACCAACCGCACGAATTAATTCCTAGACCAAATATCTTTTACCTTTCACGAAAATTCACGATTTCTCTTACAAATTCCGACCTAGAGACTTCAGATTTTTAGAGAAATAACTTCATAACCTATCGAAGGCAGCAATCCGTGCCGATTTTTTATTTAGAATTTTCTTCATTGTTGAAACAGTTATATCGTTAAAGGTTTTGATATTCATTTCAATAATCAAGCCATTTCAACAATGAAGAAAATTCTAAATAAAAAATCGGCACGGATTGTTGCCTTCGATAGGTTATGAAGTTATTTCTCTAAAAATTTGAAGTCTCTAGGTCGGAATTTGTAAGAGAAATCGTGAATTTTCGTGAAAGGTAAAAGATACATGAGAGAGATACGAAGACTGTAGTGACATCTATTGGCAAAACTCTTCCCTTTAAACCAACTTTAACTTTAGGTTCCTTTTAGCAGCGAGAGTATATGAAGCATGGTTCTACAGATTCACGTGGAATCCAAACCACATGAGCTCCCACCGGGAATCGAACTCGAGTCTTCCACGCCAAAGGCCAGTACGCTAACCGCTTAGCAATGCGAGAGCTCTTGTGTAAAGGGAGAGCTACTAAAATTACTGAAAATGTCCGGCATCCAGAAATATAATTCGTGGTCCTGGTATAATAAAAACTGATGCCTTGCAGAAACTCAAATTTTAAGTAAAATTAGATTCTAAAGTTTGTGTGTGCAGTGAGATTATATCATGAATGCTTTAAACTCTTGTAGTAATTTTTACATGTCTTTATTTCTATCATAAACAACCTCAGATAGTTTTGTAAATAATTTGCATCCGTTATACGAGTTATAAATGCTTTGAATATTTCAAGCTAGTTTAGTTCTCTCTCGAGTTCTGCATTGCCTTTGGCTAATATTCTTCCAAATTTAGCTATAGATCCAAGTGATTTGGAAATCATGTATCCTACTAGTTCGTTGAAACTATTCGGAAGGTTTTTGTGTAGGTAGAACGTAAACAATAGTGAGAAGAGAAAACCGATCCTAAAATTCCTTTGTAAATTGTTAATAATACTAGTAATTCTATTTCGCTTACTAACAAATTCATGTTGATATACACAGCTATTTTATTCATGCGGTTTCTCATTCATATCTTTGTTTTGCTATGTAATGTGCTGATACATTCTAAACGAAAGAAAGGGGGGGGGGGGGGAAAGCTTAGTTGGGTGTTTACCGCATCGTTAAGCACAGAAATAATATATGAACGTAAAAGAACATAAAGATGGATATAAAACAGTTTTGAATAAAAACATGAATCCATGTATTTACATATGTTCGTAGAATTTATATATTAATTTTTAAATATATTTTTCATTATCTTTTTCCACAAATGTTTACTCTTATATAGATAACAGTTTGAAATTTTAGAGGCTTTTACACACACACACGCACACACACACACACACACATATATATATATATATATATATATATATATATGTGTGTGTGTGTGTGTGTGTGTGTGTAGGGAGAGAGAGAGAGAGAGATACATATATAGATATGTAGGTCCGGATGTAGTATATTTTGAAGGGGTGCACCAGTAACTACCAATACGTTTGAATTTAATTTAAATTTTTTAAAATCCCTTTAGGGCATCTGTGGTGTGAATGAAGAATTGCTCTTAAGATGCTCAGTATCTGATCTTGGGAATCGAACCCACGACTTACTGAATGCGACGTCAACGCTTTACCAACGGAGCCATGATCGCTTTGTATCGGTATACTTTTCAGTATATAATTAGCTTGCTGCTTTAAATCAGGAATTTCTTTAATCATGGACACTTGGAACATAACGGATACTTGTATCATACAAAATCCTTATGAAAGTTTGGCCATTTTCACTGCTGGCTTCTAATTTTAGATAGCGTATATTTACAACGAAGGAGGGGGTACCCTAAATCCGGAGGCTGATGTCCAAAACTTAAGCATATAAGCATAATGGCTGTTCAAGCACATAGGGCAAGAAGCACGCAAATAAATCGCATGAAAGGAAATCACCATACGAACACACCGCGTCAACATTTATAAGAACCATAGTAGCAGAGTGGGTCATACAACGCAAACGCCAAGCCCAGTGCCAATATGGCTAAAGCCTAAAATTTTCAATGAATGCATTCTGCCCGTTTTGAGATATGGATCGGAAACGTGGATACTAATAAAATCAGACATTCATCGTCTACAGAGTACACAACAAAGCTTGGGGAGATGTATGTCAGAAATCGTTCCCAAAGATAGGAAGTGAATCACATGAATCAGAAAGGTGACAGAAATGATGGGTTTTATCATGAAAATAAAAACACTGAAATGGTAGTGAGTTGGATATATTGCAAGAAGGAATGATGATCAATGGACAGAAACATTGAAATCGTAGTGGGTTGGATTTATTGCAAGAAGGAATGATGATCAGTGAAGAGAAACAATCTTTGACTGGATATCAAGAGACAAGAAACGACCTCAAACAAGGTGGTGTGTGTCGGAATCATGAAACACTGTGGAGTAACGTGGAAAAGAAATGCCCAAGATAGATAGATGGTTGTGGAGAAAAGTTGGAGAGGCCTTCAGCCAGCATTGGATTGGCGGTGGTTGTCTTTGATGATGATGATGATGATGATGAATGCTGATAGAAGTAGCTTTGCGTTATTTCATTGACGAAACTAAAGTTAAGACGGATATTTTCATCCATGTGATTTTTCCCTGATTAATCAAGATCACTCTATATTGTACAAATTCAATCGGTTTCATTCGATCTAGATGAAACTTCTCATGGAGGTAGACCCCGAGTTATGGATGGTTAAACTTTCAGTGAAAAAAAAAACTGATCCGATCTGAATCAAACTTATTTATTTATTTAGCAATCACCAGATACAGGTCAGAGGCCATTTTGAACTGGATATCTAACAACACCAACAACAATGGAAAGGATTTGGGAAGGTATCGGCCAGGGCCTGTTTTAGTAGGTACCATCCCGGCATTTGCTTGGTATGACTGAGGAAAACCCTAGAAAACCTCAGTCAGGATGGTCGGCAGCGGGAATCGAACCCGTGACCTCCCGAATGCGAAGCCAACGCACTACCTCTTGAGCTACTTGGCATGATGGTACATCTTGACCTATTTTCGAAAAGAAAAAGATATACTCCGAACTCATGCAATCAGTGTTAAACTTAGCATGGTAGTAAAACTTGTTGGCCCGATATAGGTGAAATATTAAGTTGTGTTGGTTTTTGGTTTTCGAGTTAGGAGCGTTAAAATTTTGAGTTACACTTTCGAAAAAAAATCATCGAAATTCAACCACATTGAAAAAGTTCGGTTATCCGCACAACGGTATGTTGTACAGTCCACAGCAAAAAACCTGCAACATGAACATGTAAGTTTATTGTGAAACCGCCTAACATAACGTCTAAATGGCACGAATCACGCCAGGAGAAACCTCGGTGTCCTCCCCTGAACACTTATTTTGGAGCAGAATACTTCGTCGTTTCACAATAAACTTGCATGCTCATGTTGCAGGTTTTTTTGCTGCGGACTGTACAAATATACGGAATCCGTATGTTTACTAGAGAAATTGCACGGAGCGTACGTTATCCAAATCCTACGTATGTATTGCCCTTTTTCCCGCTTAGATGTCTCATGCAGGATGTCTGACATCTAACAGTCTTCCGTATATTACATACGTATACGCATGTTACATACGTCAGCTATATGCTATGTACGTTCATCGGTATGTGAGAATCTGACCGCCTATATGCACGTCTTTCTTCCGTACGGAAAGTACCTTTATTCGGAATACTTATACGGAAATTACTATAAAGCATGCGTTTTCCGTTACATATTTGCTGGAGGATGTTATATAGGCTTGTACAAGTACGTTAAGTCCAAAAAAAACTACAGGATTTACGCATGTAACCTACATTTTTGCGTACGCTACATATGTTTTTCTTTCTGAGTGTGATCTGAATGAAACTTGGTATATTGGAAGACATAGACTGCCGTACAAACGTCTGAAATATTGTGGTATGCGGCCTTCTTGTTTTTAAGTAATGCACAATCAAATTTCAAGATCAATCCATTGGGCATAATAACTATGTAATAAATACTATTTAAATAGTAATTAAAGGTTAGTTATAAACCGAAAAAAAAAACCATCAAAGGGAGGACGATTTTCTTTTACTACTGTGCGAATTTCACTTGCAACAGAAATGTTTTTTTCTATCTCAGCAATACTGAAAAAATATAGATGTTTGGATGTTTCCCACGACGAATGAGAAAGGTGATGAAAAATGCTGAAAAGTTTTGTTTCTTGCTAAAGCTTCTAATATTTGGAAACTGGAGGCAACAAAGTGGCTGTCATGTATAAGATTGATTTCCTAAAGAGGGATAAGTGTTTGTAAAAAGAACGTTTGTGAGTAAAAGTTTCATCTCAGCCAGTTATTGATGCAGGGAACGCTAAATGTAGAATAGCATATACAGCAAAGTTCTAGTTGTATTCTCTGATACGACGACTCGCAAGATAGGCTTGAAAGATATATATATATATATATATATATATATATATATATATATATATATATATATATATATACAGTGACGGATCCAGGATATGATCAAGGGAGGGGCTAAACCATAATTTGCCGTTTTATCCAGTGTAAAGCAGAATTGAAGCCCATTTTATCCAGTGTAAACCTGAGCGTCAAAGGGGGGCTATAGCCCCTTAGCCCACCTTGGATCTGCCCTTGTATATATATATACAAGGTCTGTATGATAAGTAATGAGACTCGCCGCGCCGCGGCGCGCGTGTCGCTGGAGCGGGTTTGTCGGTGATGGAGGATGTAGGGGGGGGGTCCGAGCAAAGCAACGCACCGCGCGTCAGTTGGCTCCGAGCCTTAGTGGAGCGCGGACAAGCCTTGGACAAAGCCCTTGTGAACATTCTTGTCACGGCGGAAAATCAACAAACATGGAGGGTTCCATCGAACAGCGTTATGCGATCAAATTTTGCGTTCGCCTGGGGAAAACGGCTACTCAGACGCTTTCTCTCATCACGGAGGCCTACAAAGAGGAAGCCCTATCCAAAGCCCAGGTGTTTCGTTGGCACAGTGCGTTCCGGAACGGCCGGGAAAGCGTTGAGGATCTGGAGAGGGCTGGACGCCCGACAACAGTGACTACGGACGAAACTGTGGCAAAAGTGAGGGATCTCCTGAACTCAGACCGTCGATTATCGTTGAGATTGATTGCTGATGAACTCGATATGAACCACACAACAGTGCACAAGATTGTGACGGAACAATTGGGAATGAGAAAAATCTGTGCGAAACTGGTGCCGCGAGTGTTGACTGACGAACAAAAGCAACGACGTGTTGATTGTTGTCAGGAACTGTTGAACCTCATGAACAGTGACCCTAACTTTGAAGATGACGTCATAACAGGTGACGAGTCGTGGGTGTTCCAGTACGACCCTGAAACGAAACGTCAAAGCGCGGAGTGGCACACTCCTGCGTCCCCGCGCCCCAAGAAGGCCAGAATGTCGAAGTCAAAGGTGAAAACAATGTTGATTGTTTTTTTTTGACAATGTGGGGGTGGTCCACAAGGAGTTTGTACCCCAAGGACAAGCCGTCAACGCCGCCTTCTACAAACAAGTCCTTGAGAGACTGCACAGGAGCGTCAAGCGGAAAAGACCGGCGATCGCTAGCCGGTGGAAGTTGCATCACGACAATGCCCCTGCCCACACCGCCTTCTTAGTGACCTCCTTTTTGACCCGGATTGGGGTGGAAGTCCTTCCACAACCACCCTACAGCCCAGATGTGAGCCCGGCCGACTTCTTCCTCTTCCCGAAGCTGAAGCCACGCTTGAAAGGAACCCGTTTTGCAGACGTCACAGCCATCCAAGCAGCCGTGACCACATTTCTAAAGGACATGCCGGCTGCTGACTTCCAGGGGGCGTTTGCAGCGTGGAAACATCGATTGCAGAAGTGCATCGACGCAAGAGGAGAGTACTTCGAAAGCTTTTAAGTCCCTGTACAGATCAGATCAATAAAACAATGTTTCCAGACCTGGTCTCATTACTTATCATACAAACCCTGTATATATATATATATATATATATATATATATATATATATATATATATATATATATATATATATATATATATATATATATATATCTGACATATATATGGGCAATCAGCAGACTTGGGATTTAACAGAATGAATTTGACTAATATAGGAAATGTAGCAAACAGAAAAAAAAATGAGGCAAAAATATCGACCAGATTTTTGAAAAACGTGGCCCATGGATACGATTAGAATAAGGAAATGGTTCATATACAGAACAACCGTGCCACTACCACTGTTTGTTCAAGTCAGAACTTCATTATGACATTTATAACAATAATGTGGAAGAGCAAATTATTCCGAAGTTCTAATAACGAGTAAGATTAACCAAACTTTGACCACAGGCAGGGGCGGATCCAGGACCCACTTCTGGGGAGGCGGTGGGTTGTCATACTGCTACTTTTAAGGGTTCCGAACGTTAGGATGGGTTTTATTTATATATATAAAATAAGAAAGGTTCCTCTTCTGGGGGGCAATCGCCCCCCCCCCCGAATCCGCCCTTGGGCAGAGGCAGATATATATATATAGGAAAGAATACATGTGCTTCAATCACAACGTTGGAGAGGCCTTTGCCTAGCATGATGTGGCGCATAAATGACCGCGAACGAAGATTTGGACAGCATATCGCCGGTATACTGATTGAAGGCTGCAGAACAGATGATGATGTGTCTCACACATTGGCCTTGAACAATCGGTGGGTGGCACATGCTTCGCGACATATTGTCCAGTAGTTGGCGTCAGGCTTACTTTGGAAGTAATATGGAAAATAAGGAAAACCAGAAGACACAAGTAGGCCTATAACAGGATACGAGATGAAATTGAGAGGAGTTCTGAGTACGTCGTAAATAGTTCTATCGAATGTCACCTGGAACTTTTCATTCTGTTGTCCTAACTCTCCCTACCCTCTCGAGTGAAGTTTTCGAGCAAATTCTAATTTATAGTGTCAAGTCACTTTCAAACAGTGATTGACTCTGGACTTCCTGCAAATCCTCTCAAAACTCACACAAATTTTAGCTGTGCGTAACTTCAGCCATACCACTTACAGGCATGTAGCCAAGTGGGATCCGGACCCCCCTTTGAAACCAGAAATGAAAAAATAAATAAGGATGAAACAAAAAGAAACGAGAAAAAGAAGAATCAGCGTTAAAAATAAAAAGCTACAGGAAGAGTTTGGTTACTCTTTCTTATGAGTTATCATAAGTTTTCGTCATCACTTCTCTGCAGTATCAAATATGTTATGTCAGAAAGTTTTCTACACCTCCTTTAGCCTGTCATTTGGAACAGACAGTATTTGACGGAATAATGAAAATAAAAAAGTTATGTTGAAAGAAAGTTCTGTTAGCATTTGATTCAACAGAGAAAGGAACGAAGATATTGTAAAATATTTTACAAGACATTATTGGATATGTACTTTTTGTAATAATTAAGGTCATAATGAAAGGAAAATTGTTATATTTGAATGAACAGAGGAAGGAATGTAGATATTGTAAAATCTTTTTCAATATTTTTTAAAAATATTTTTGTACTCGAAAGTTCTTCATAGTTTGTTATTAAAATACTAACATATCCTTATTTTATTGTCCTAACAAACCAATATATGTTGCCGGTAAAATTGTTTAGATTGATTGCGACCCTGGTGTGATAACCACAGTATTTCATGCCACCCCCCCCCCCATGACGAAATTCTGGCTAAAGGAACCAATATATGTTGCCAGTAAAATAGTTTAGAATGATCAAGCCCCTGGTTTGATGACCACAGTATTCCATGTTACGGACTCCCCTTTTACGAAATCCTGACCACGCACCTGCCTACTTATATACAAGGGCATCATATTTTACATATAAGAATAATTATGTTTGCAAGATACTATAAAGATGAAGGTGTTATGTCCACTTTATTTGGAAGTAAAAACAAACAAACAAACAAACGTGTAGAAGTACTTTGTATGAAAAGCTTTTCACTGTACCGGTATATACTACGACGAACCACATGTAATGCTGTATTAAATCCAAGAAAACGGTGTATTGAGTGTAGCATTCAGAAAAGCCCATCATCCTAAAGAGGAGACCTGCATAAAAGGCTCGACTTTATCACTACACCACCTACAGTACTTCTATCTTGTAAAAGGAGCAGCTTAACTTATGTAAGTTTTTGGTTAACCCAACCAAAAGATGTTGTCCACTGCGTTTTCTTCGTTTTCCAATTTCTAAAGTAGAATGGGTTCTCTGAATGTTGGTTTTTTTTTCCCTGACATTCCAAAGAAGATTGGAAAAAACGGTGAAAATAATTACATCTTGACGTCAGTTCCGTTGCTTTTTCATGTTTACTCTTCAACCTGCTCTTTCTGTCGTGAACTACCACTTCTTCAGACTTCTGTACGAATCAATAAATACGTTTCATTCATCTTGTCAACACGGGAGTTAGGTTAGGATGCTATTCAGTTAAAAGAGGTGGAGGGCCGAGAGAGAGAGAGAGAGAGAGCCATTCTCACGGAAAGACTGATGTTAAACTCCATTCCAAAGGCTTTCGATCCATGCTGAAGTAGTTTGGAATTTCCTCACTTTGCCTTCTTGTGGAAATTAAAAATGCCTGAAGAAATAAGAAAATTCTTTTTATAACCATTAATGTCAATTCCATATTGCTGGCTAGATATCACAATACTTTTTCACTATTAAATTTGAGAGTAGTTTCAAAGTAGGGCGGAAGATGGCGATATGTTGAAACTTAATAAAAGTATTTTTAATTATGAGGTCTAGAGGAGTGGTTCTCAAACTAATTCCTATCACGACCCTCATTTTATCACATTCTCTTGCCAGCGACCCCCGTATAATTTCTGATTTCTAATAAGCTTGAGTGGCATTTTTAATATACCTATTGCGAAGATCTCACTATATCCATCTATTTCTATAATAATGGAATCCTTTTCTTCAGGTCCGAATTTATGGGGTGCAAAAATGCACGTGCACTCCCCCCTTCCTTCGTTGTAAATATACACTACCTAAAGTGAGAAGCTAGCACTGAGTTTTCCAAAATCAATAGCTTAAGTCAGTTTTCTGAAGGTTGAAGGAAAAGAATTGATCGAGAGCAGACACTTAGCATTTCCAAAAGGAATTCTTCATTCACATCACAGATGCCTAAAGACATTTAAAAAAAACTCAAATTTAATTCAAATGTACTGGTAGTTATTGGTGCAGGCCCGTAGCCAGCCTGATTGCTTAGGGCGGGCAATGATGAATACTGAGGGGGCAATGGCAGGGACCTCAAGGAACACAAAAACTCTTTCTCTCTCTAATATATATATATATATATATATATATATATATATATATATATATATATATATATATATATATATATATATATGTTCCTTAAAGCGCTTGTCGTTGTCAATGTCTATGTTCATTTATATATTTATTTTTTATGGAATCTATAAGAAAGTTGAAACACTTTATTATGCTGACAAATATTACAATACCAAATCCACGACTTTCAAATATCATCATTAACATTTTTGTTAAAATGATGGTATATAATTCAATATATATTTTAATACACTAAGTAGTACTAAAAGTAAAAAAAAAAATATATATTTTAGGAACATTTATTAACTGTTATCTAAATTATAGTATTTTGGAACTGCAATACTTTTATTACAAGTAGATTATGGAATATTTTTATGTATAAAAATTAAGAAACAACCCTGACATAAGTAAAGTAAATATTTTGTAGTCCTTATGTAAGTAATTACATCAAAAGGAGTTTACGTGAGCACTTCGCAAATTCAATTACAAGCTGGACTAAATTTAGTGCACGCAGAATATCTTTGTTGTAAGCCAGGAGAACGAGGTCCTATTTTCTTTCGTGTCCAATAGACAGACTTTGAAGTCGAAGGAGAGATGTCAGATGTGAGAAGCAGTTTTCGACCGTGGACGTAGAAGACGGAATAATTAGAACAGCTTCTTTAAGCATCTTTAGGCCCGGGAAAGCCTCGCCATATTTTCCAATTTGTTTTGTGAGCTCTTCCAGAGATGTCGTCTTGTTGATCAGGCGATTTGCTAGATCTATTTTCTGCTTCAAATTCTGAAGCACTTTGCAATGCAGGTGTTTGTACTTTACAACATCACACAGAGGTTTCAAATTTTCGTCACTTCTTTTATCGCTCAGTAAGTGGTGAATGGCACCAATCACAGCTGTCTCTGTCTCACTGAATCTGCTCCGAATTTCTTCGACGGGATATCGAGAACTTCGGAGAATAATACTGTATTTTCAGCTCCTTCTCGTCTTCCTTTCCCTTCTCCAAATTTATGCTTCGCAAATCAACAACCGAATGAGCCAAGCGACTGGGGAGTGTGCATTTGCGTTTCAATTGTTGCTGAATCGAAGTGTTTAAGGCATATGCCTTCATTGCATCGTGAAGGATATTTTCAAATATTCCTTCGTCTTGCCGGCAAGACCTGAGCTGTTCCGTTACCAATCCTATTAACTTCACAGATGCACCAATGTCCAAATCTCTTATTTGTAGCAGTGCGTTTGTCGGTTTTAGATATCCAAGAACCCTGAGCATGAGCTCAGTAAGGAAACAGAAAGTCTTAGTGGAGATCTGATGTACTAAACCAGTAGCTTCAACTTTTATTGAGGCTTGTTCTTAATGGGAAGTTTGAATTGCCGTCAGTGCCCTTAATATGTGAAGCTTGTCATGAATTACAGTCACTGTGTCAAGATGTTCAGTCCAGCGTTGTTCCAACAGTCGCTTTAAACTCCTTCCTGGGTAATCTGCTGCAACGCGTAATTTTCTGAAAAAGTAATATAGTTGTTGACAAATATCAAAGAACTCTTTCAGTTCAGGAATTGTGTCAATGGCTCTACGAATAACTAAATGTAATTGTTGATTGAAACAGTGAACAAACAAAATGTTCCTCCTCAAATCCTCAGACAAAAGAGCTTGCACTCCATTTTTCTGTCCACTCATGACAGGTGCTCGATCGTAGCACTGTGCTATTATCGTGTCCGTTTAGAATTCTATTCTTCTTAAACAATCTAAAATGGCGTTCTTAATGCTGGCAGCATCTTGTTTGTCCAACTTCAGTATAGTTACGCATCTTTCTTGCACTTTAAAATTCACAAGGAACCTAATTGCGACAGACAAATCTTCGATTCACTGCTTGTCTCTGGTTTCATCCGCAAGTAATGAACAAAATGTACTTTTGCTTGCTTCATTTACTATTTTCCTCTTGACAGATTCTGCCATGAAATGAATTATCTCATTCTGAATATCCGGACTAGTGTATGTTGCATTGGCAGGGATAGTTTTGACAATTTCTGCTGATTTCGGATCTTTACGAATATTAAACTCAAACAAATTCAAGAACAAACCACTTGATTGTTTTCCGAGTTGCTCTCACCCAGAATCTCCCCTAAAGGACAACTGATTCACAGCCAAGAATTGAATCATTTCCATAACATTTTTCACATAGTTATTCATATTATTCATAATTATATCCTTTTCCTATTCATAATTACATCACTATTATTCTATTATTCATAATTACATCACTACATACCTTCTTCACGACTATTTCAACCGAGTCCTCACGTTTCCGTTGCTCCAAGTAGCAAGTCACAGCGTGCCTATTAGTTTCAGAATCGGCGTGACGAGAAAATCCCTTATTTTTCTCTGTTGCATACTTCCAGTCTTTGAAACCACTCTGCACAAATGAGGGATTACTGTTTCTTGACAGATGTTTCCGGCATGGGATGCAAAAGGCAGCATCTAACACAACAGAATACTCGAGCCAATCCCACGTTTTGTACCATATTAGACGAAATCGTCGAATTGAACCAGAAGTGCTGGAATCTGGAAAATTTGCAAGATGCGGCTGAGCGGGTTTTGTATCGACAAGGTCTGATCCATGGTGGAAAACAATACCAACATGGTGGAAATAAGATGTTTGACGTTTAGTTTCTTCTTGACCTTCTACACATGTTGATACAGATGACCCTGCTTCTGAATTAGTTTCATTTTCGATAACTCTTGCACCATAAAATGACTTGATGGATGCCTGCTTCATATTTATGGCGTTATAATAGTCAGTACAGTAATTGGAAACGTCTGGCGAGGTACATTTGCCTGTAGTTCATTTTGTGCTGTTTTTGTTTCCTTCTGGAAATTCGCTAAGCACTCTGCTACTTATTATTGCGCACAATTATAATGGGTGTGACAAAATCTTTTTAAAATAATAGGTTCGGTGTTCTGCTGCCGTCTTGATTTTTTCTTTGAGTGCATATAAGGAATTGACGTTCTCTTCATTCCGTATATTTGTAAACAAATCGTGAAACAAATGATTCGGGGCCACTCAGAAAACACAAAGTGAGCCGATGCAAACTGCTATTTGGAAACATTTTACAATCATTGATTTATTTTCGTGGGTGCTCCCCGCAAAGACTCAAATCACGTGAAAAACAGCATTGTTGTTGCTTTTACAATAAACAAAACTTCCGAATTCCCCACTGATGTTTTTGTATCTGACTATTCTAGAGGAACATGTACGTTTTCTCCAGACATCACCAGTTTCATATATGAGACATGCGTTTTCCTTGCACTGTAAGGAACATAAACATGTTGCATGTATTACGCGTGAATTACAGTCACACGATGACATGTACTCGGCAAAACAAATGTTTTTTACCTGCAATGTTACACATGCACAAGCCAGGCACTCACATTCATGTAACATAGCCTGTTTTCGGGTCAATTTTCATATGGGTATTCTTTGGAAGGGCATCATGTCCAACGCCTTGAATGCTTGTCGTGGTTGTGATTCTTCAAACTCTTGGAATGAGGAAAAGAATACATGGTAGATTATTGAGTATATCTAGCAATAAGAATAACTGTTGTTTTTGGAGAAATATACGCCACGTTCAGTTTCATTTGTTGGTAGTTGGAAATGCGCGCTAAATTCAATTTTATTTAGTAAATAAAATCACAAGATTTTCCTATTTGGGATTTGCTGAAACAATTTGAAACTTCTAGACAACGTCGTTTTTAGAGCGAAAAAAAATTATTTTAGAGCGGGCAAAAAATATTTTAGAGCGGGCATTGCCCGCTCTAGCCCCTCCCTGGCTACGGGCCTGTATTGGTGCAACCCCTTCCTCAGAGAATCCTGGACCCGGCCCTGCATATCTTGTATATAGTAGATACAGTAACTTCCCTAAAAGTGAATGGATTAAAACAAATTTGATTAGTTCATTCATATTACAAATATCGAATCCGATCCGTCATACTATTCCAAAATGGAGGCCGTCTGAAAATTTTAAAACTTGATAACTACCTTAATTTTGGATCATACGATAAAAAAAAAAAAAATGTTGAAAATGTTTTCGTGTTCAAAATGTTTAGTAAACCTATTTTATGTTGTTCTTAATAGTATGTATAAAAATAAAAAAAAAATATGGCATCAGAATAAAATTCAAAATAATGTTTAAAAATAGTTTCCTGTATTATCTATTTATCCCTTCTGCTTATCTTCTCGACCCCCAGGTTGAGAAACCCTGGCATAGAGAGTTGTCGCAACTAACTTGACCATTCGTTTGTCGGCATTTTTCGTAAAGCTACAAATACCAGGTTGATACGAAGTTAAACGTTTATTCGTAAACGCATCTTTTATAGATGAAATCAGGGGCGGATCCAGGACGGACTTCTGGGGGGCGGTGGGTTGTAATACTGGTACTTAGAGCTACTTTTAAGAGCTCCAAACTCTGGGATGGGTTTTATTTATATATAAAATAAGAAAGTTTCCTCTTCTGGGAGGGGGTGCGATCGCTCCGATCTTCCCCCCTGGATCCTCTCGTGGATGAAATATGACGATAATATTAACAAGAGTAACTCATCGTTTGAAGTCAGTAGTTTTCCCATTTTTATTTTCTAATTTTCAGATGCAGTGCAAAGTTCTACCGCCAATATTTCATACTATTGGGATCTGTTTCAAAGGTTTGATAACATTGTCCGCCGGACAACCTGCTTCTGCTTCACGTGTGAAATATTTATGAAGCTTAGAAGTAACTACTTAAAAGGGAATGATTTATTATCAGAAGTCTAATTAAATAAAAAAAAATGTTAAAATAATAATACTTCACTTACGAAGGGTATACCAAAAGGCGGAGTCCAACATTTACACTCACTTCGTGAATGAAAACATGTTTTATTTAAACTTTCATCATGTGATGAATTAAGATAAATTTAGTTTCTACAATTACAGGAGAATTTTCTTTGTATTTTCTCTATCTCGTGATGTTTAACATACTTCGAGGCGGTCCTAAATTTGAAAAGATTTAGAAACATTGTCTGAGAGCAGGGAATTTCATGTTGGCTATATAAAATGTTAGAATACGTCTCTAAGGATATTAAGTACCTATGACATCTTTACTTTTTTTTAGTCCATTCATTTATATGGGGAATTATTTTTCTCTTTTCTCTGGAATGTACTACAATTGCAGTGATATGATTTGACTGTTTCTTTTTCCAATCTTGCTAAATGACTTCTGCTTACGTTAGTCAGAATAATTTTTTATTAGTTTGACTCCTAATATTAACATTATACGAAATGAAATTTCTAGATTTAAATAAATCCGATGATTGTGCTCTTTAGGATAAAGGGGATGAAATGATTAATGAGAGTAGATTATTATGAAAGAATCGGTAGAATGAAAATGTGGGAGAAAACGGAACAACCCCGAGAAAACCCAAGGTCTTGATGTTGTCCTCCACCACCTCTCGCGTAGCTGGTCATCCAATCAGAGTTCCCGTATACAGTATGTGGGCGCCGTATTACCACTAAACCGTTCCCCACCCAACATTACACGTATATACAAGGTGTCTCAAAAGTCCCCTGACATAGGGTATCTCTGTTATTATCAGAGTTATGACAAAATATAAGAGGGGAAACCGTCTCCAAATATGGTGCTTTCAATCTAAAGTGAAGGAATTTTTTAAATCGGACGAGCAATTTGGACTGTACTCTGCATGTGCTCGATGTTAAATGAAAATGCAACGTTGCCATTTACCTGGACACACAACAGAAGTGAATGAAGTTACTGTTTGAAATGGGGGCTGGCCATGGACACGTTAGCGTAAGAGACAGTGGTGTGGATCCACGTAAATTGCAACGTTGCATTTTCATTTAACATTAGGTGCATAAAGAGTGTACAGCTGAAACGGCTCGTCCGATTTTTTTAATAAAAAAATATTCACTTTAGATTAAAAACATCATATTTAGAGATGGTTTCCCCTGTTTTGTTGTAACTCTGATAATAACAGAGTTACCCTGTCAGGGGACTTTTGAGACATACAACAAAAATCATTATCATCAAATCATGTAACAAAAGAAATCTTAGATTGTCTGACGCTCTGAAAAATCTAACTTAACCGAAGCCTTTTAGCTTGCTGAAGCCCTAAAAATCCTAACCGCAACCACCTAGTTGCGTAGAGCTTTGTGGTGTCCTTACTCGCTTAGCATGTCTAGAGCTCTGCGAAACCTCCACCTCTCTTTGCCTGGAGCACTAAGTATTCCTAAACCACTACCATTTAGCTTACCTGAAGTTCTGTGGTATCCTTATCTTGGCTGCCTGGGACTTACATCAATGATGTACCCAAACTACATAAAAACCTCTGTATTAGTCTCCAGACCACAATTAAAATAACTATATTATATTTATATACAACAGAATTCTTGTAATAAAAGATTGTTAAAAAAAAACATCCCGTAAACCAAATTGCTCTATCTACTACCTTACCTAAGTAATTTTGAAATATATATAGTTGCATCACGGCAAAATTGCTTTAAAACTTTGAAATGAAATTTGGAACATCTTTAGTATTTACCTCGAGCTAGGTCTCAATCACAACTTTCACATTGAAGGGCGTGTTCAGAAGGAGTATAGGGTTCAAAATTAATGCGAAAAATACATTATATATATATATATATATATATATATATATATATATATATATATATATATATATATATATATATATCGGCGAAACGAACTGTAAAAATGAAATTGAGGTATAGGGACACACCTTTAAGTACTAATAACGCGTTCGTTTCGCCCATAACGGAGGATGGTAAAACATGGATATTTAGATAGTTCGCATACTAGTTCCTGTGTAATCCCTTAATCCGCTTGTTATAGGTCCTATAGTTTCTAAGGCAGGGCGTTTCGAAACATAATTTTTCGAATTTTCTGCGGTTCATAACTCTGAAAGGAGACTTTTCTCGTCCCATGTTTATTAGAACTTTCTTCTTTCATTTCATATAAGGAATCACCTCTTAAAGTTTGTCGGTGGAGTTACCTACCACCCTGTATATATATATACCTAGATAGATAGATAGATACATGAGGTTTCAAAACGATACCAACAACGTTTGGGAGGTAATTGCCGAAACCAAGATAAGGCAAAAAGTATAGACCAACCTGCGTGCATAAATGCTTCCTTCCGGAGTTATAGGCTGGCGAAAACATGGAAAACCGAACTTTAAAGGCTCATAGCTCCAATAGTATGGGACCTACCGTAGTCGGGTGAAGACTTTATTTAGGAAATAGTATATGCCCTATCCAAATATCCATATTTCAGAATTCTGCGGCGCTTCCACGACAATGTTTATAGAGGTAGTTGGTGAATCCTTCAAATTATATACTTGTAGCGAAATTCCCTCTGAGTACCACAGGATTCTGAAACATGTATTTTTTTGGATAGGGCACTTGTTAGTTCCTAAATGAGGTCTTGATCCGATTACGGTAGGTCCCATAGTTCTGGAGCTATAGACCTTTAAATTTCATTTTCTTTTCATGTTTTCTGCAGCCTATATAACTCCGAAAGGAAGCATTTGAGCACCCAGATGGTGTATAAGGGTTGATTGCCTTTTGTCTTATGTTGGTATCAGGAATCACCTCCGAAACGTTGTCGGTGTTGTTTTGAAACACCCAATACATATATATATATATATATATATATATATATATATATATATATATATATATATATATATATATATATATATATATATATATATATATATATATATATATTCATTCGTTTCAGAAAAGGGGGCGCGGTGGCTCAGTGGCAGAGCGTTCACCTCCGGTACTCCGTCTCCCTTAGCCTAACCGGCATAACCGTGGGACGTAAAACTGAAAGATTTCATTTCATTTTTCGTTTCAGAGATGTAAAGAATACAGCTCACAGATGACGAGAAGAACCCTAAAACAAGGAAAGCGGGGAAAGGTCAACGACACGGTTAAGTCCATTTTCGGTTTTTAAGGTGTGGTCTATACTTAGATGTCGTCTGCCACTCCGGGTAAAGTTATATGTGTGCTATTCCGTGGTGTCATTTGAAACCCCCGCACGGAAAGTGGGCGAGCCCATACCTACGTCACACTACTTCTGCTAGGGTTCTTCTCGTCATCTGTGAGCTGTACTTGCACAGATAAATCAATGGGCTGCAATGGCGTGCGCACATAGCAAGAGTCCATAAGGAGAAAGAATCAGAATGGAGATAAGTGTAGAAGAGTATTGGCAATATTGTCATGAATCAAGTAACAGAGTCCGTGTAAAACCATCGAATATTCACCATGGATGCCCTACTTTTTGTGCAGTTCGTTAGTGAAGTCAATCCATTAAGATGTTCACGGGTAATGGTGACCTTAATGGTAGTTATCCCATTTTCTACAATAGTAGTAATTACAAATCGCGCTGTTAGATGGCAGCAGTTGTCACTTACCGTACGAAATTGGAACATAGCGCTTGATCATTTTTACTGTGCACCAGAATTTATGAATAATTAGGATTTTCTCTATTGTAAATGTCTCTGTTCTGAATTATGATATGTTGTCTAATCTCTCGTTAGTGGAATTTATTGTAACGTTTTCCTTGGATCTCTTCTACAGTGATGAACTTTCTATTACTGAGCTATCAATATTCTTTGCATGACTCAGGAAAACTTGTTGAGGATTTTCTTCCACATTTTGTAGCTTAGATAAACATACAAACCACCTGCATTGCTTTCTGAATTGAACTTCAGAATTGTTCTAGTTAAAAAAAAAAAAAAAGGCAATTTAATTTCCTTGGCTGTGGTTTCCGTCTTTGATCTTGTTTGGAGAACTTTTTTATAGCCCATTTGTAGTAATTGAAATTGCTTTTGGAAGTATTGTCCAAGACTTTGGAACCATCTCTTGAAATGGACAACGATTTGTTCTGCCTTTGTCATGGGTTTCCGTTTCCTAAGTTTTAAGGATGTTGAAAATAGTTCTTTGCTCGAGTCAGATTCCTCTCTTTAATTCATTTTAAGGAGTTTGGTTTATTTCTCAAGGATTTGTTTTTTTTCTGTCTGTCCGTTTGTCCGTCCGAGAGTCTCAAGGACTACTTGATGGATCGCCATCAATTTTGCCCAGAATGTAGAGTCAGAAGTTAGGAATCGTGTTAGTTGATGGATTCTGATTCATCCAATTGATTCCAAGATATGGATAATCAAACATAGATCCTTCATGTATTCCTGTAGGAGTAGTTATGAATATCATCCTTTATTGATAGACAACCCAGAGTCTTATTGAGATTAGCGGGTTAGTATAATGCTCAGGATACAATAAACTTAATCTCTCCGTGGAATACTGTGCTAAAAAAAAAGCTATATCACTTTTAACCAAACTTCTTTACATGGTATACAGTGTGACACTGCTTCTTTTTCTAAATTATTAATTATTGATGTATTTTATTAAAATGTGATTATTCTTTTGAAACTAATAACCACCAGAACAAAATTGTTTTTTGTGCACTTACTATTAGTGCACTATAATACGAACGTAGTGCTTTTGTTTGAGGTTGTTTATTTCCCTTTCTCAAGGAGATATTATCTCCATCTTTGCGTGTTTAATAAAGACGTAATGAAAGTTAAACAAATAGCGACTTACTCTCAAATTAAATGAAAGATTCGGTAATATTTACCTGGCGGTTTTCTTATCAGAAATCTGCATTTGAGGGGATCTTGAGTTACTATGTACCGTATTTTTGCAATTTTCGCAATTTTTGTGTGCTTGATTTTTATTTAAATTTAGCTTCAATAGGAAGAGATTGTCTTTAACGTTTAGCTTCCATTTTGTTTGATGCACAATTTCACAAGCGTATAAAGAAGATGTTTACAATTGTTATATTGGAAAGTATTTTAGAAATTATAATTGTCACCTAAGAAACAAGCTTTATATACGATGGTGCTTTTTTTTTTTTTTTTTTTTTTATCAACCTCCGTTAACCCGACCAGAGAAGAACAAGGGAGATAGCTTAATGCAGATAAAACAGATTTGTTCCTTAAAGATCGCACATTCCCCGTACAAAAAGATAGATTCTACCGTTTAATCGTTGTGAAGGAGCGAGCGTGAAAGCGTATCGAATATAGTCGAAGTACCTGCAAAGACTACAACTGCAATCGAATTATATCATACTAGCAGCGTTCACCCCGCTTCGCTGCGGTCACCCCGGAACGCAATAAACGTTGTTACTTAGATAATTTTTACTTTTTCGCTTTCAAGTGATATGATAAAAACCATAGAAGATTGCAGTAAATGTTAACATTATATCGCCTGTCATTTATGTTAACCCGCCCCGCTTCGCTGCGGTCACCCCGGAACGCAATAAACTTTGTTACTTAGATAATTTTTACTTTTTCGCTTTCAAGTGATTGCAGTAAATGTTAACATTATAGCGCCTGTCATTTATGTTAACCCGCCGAGTGACACGGTCATGCGGGTTGCATATAAATACGTTTATTTTTACCTATGATGATCTAACAAAGGATTTGTACGTAATGGACACTTGAATGGTCAAGACACTGGTAATTAAAAATTAAAGTGATATGATAAAAACCATCTAGGGTCCAAATCCTAATAACCCCCCAAAAATAAAAGAAATTGGTTCAGCCGTATTAGCGTGATGAGGGAACAAAGGATTTGTACGTTCTCTTTTATATATATAGATAGTTCACACTTGTCGGGCGCTTCGATTGCACACGATACGGTTTCACGCTCACTACTCCATTGTGATTGAACACCAGCCAAATCTATTCACTAAAGATCTCACACACATCGATCATACCCAAAGGCAGACTCTGCCGTTCAATCATTATGGAGGAGCGAACGTGAAAACATTTCGTGTACATTTGAAGTGCACGCCAAGTGTGAATTACGTGATGTATTAGATTTCTCCCGGCAGCTGCTTAGTTCTTTGGAATTTCACACTTGGCGGGCGCTTACATTGCACTAGGTACGGTTTCACTGTCACTACTTCACAATGATTGAACACCAGAGCGTGTCTTTTGATACGGTGGATATGCGATCTTCATTGAGCAGGTTCGGCTAATCTGCATTTCGCCACCTTACATGATTCTTCTCTGGTGGTTTAACTTAGGCTCGTACAAGTTACGCCCATAAAAAAACACAACTTTTGCTATTTTTGTTTTTCGAAAGGAAATAAGTACTTATCTTCAGTTGAATTTATATCGTTCAAAATAATCACGAGAGAAGGCAATACATTTTATCCAGCGTCTTTGCAGTTTTTTTTTCGAAAGACTGTTGATTGTCATTAACAATAAGCATTGACAAAATACATACACGTTACATTTGATTTAATGCCTGCAACACTTTGCAGCCTTCAGACTTTCGTAACCATCTTGATTTTAGGAAAAAGAGGAAAATCAATACTCCAGAAGCACTAGTAACTGAGGAATAGCTGCCTAATTATTCGTCTTTCAGCTCCCAGTAGTCAGGGGTGCCCACAAGGGGGGGCTATGACGCAAACTGCGTCATTGAAATATTTGGGGGGGGTTAAAATCTATATAAATATGGTTGATGAGGGGGGGTAAAATTAATCGAAAAGAAGATTTTTTCATGGGAGAACACCTACGGATAGACAATTGGGGGGGTGCGTCATAGACATAAGGCGGGGTGGGCACCACTGCAGTAGTGCACGAAGACTCTTCACATTGTTCGATTACCCTTAACATCTTTGCATTTAAAACGTTCACACTCTTGATATATCTGTGCAATATTGATGGGTCACCCTGTATTAACGTTTCAGGGTAAGTTCGATCCAGTTAATTAAAAAGCTTAAAATTAGAGCTTTGTTCTGCTTGGTGCGCGTCTTTCGTGCGGCGACTGCAAACTACTTGTATATCGCAGGGTTATCCAGGTACCAACTGTATGAAACCGGTTTAGACAAGCATTAAAGGAGGTTTAGATATAGCTCTTTCCAGCGATAATATACTACGGTAATATCTTGTAGGGTTTGGTTATTTTTTTAAAGTCTCTCTTCTCTATTGGAATACCTTTTTTTTTTTTTTTTAATCTCGTTATCTGCGAATACTGATCGAGTAGTTGAGGACGCGGAGAGAACAGTGAGAAGGACTGGGTTCAAATAACGTTCTTAGTATTAATGAATCAAAATACAAACTCACATGATCATTACTTTGCTGAGATTTGAATTATTAATGTCGAACACTATATTCGTAAATTGGCTAATGTCGAAATCGTTCTGCGTTGGATGATCAAAGAAAGATGGATTTTTTTTTTCTTGCTTGTTTTGCGACTTGTCATTGCAAAGCCCTTATTAAAAGGCTGCCGTCTTGATCCTTCATTCTCTCTCTCTCTCTCTCTCTCTGTGTGTCTCTCTTTTTTTTCCCTTCATGTTAGGTTGATTAAGTTTTTCCGCCTCGAGGCGTTCATATTCGAGGCATCTTCTCTCAAGAACGCCAAAAGATTCACATCTGCAGTCAATATTTTCTTCGTGCAGTGAATAATAATTAGAGCGAAGTTTTTTTTTTTTCGTGTCCTTGTTGTTTTCAAACTTCACTATATTTTCTCATATCTTCCAGATTCCTTTCTGTTCTCAAATTTTTCTTATTTTCTTAAGTAGTTTCTGCTTGATATGTATGTGTCTGTTGGTTTTCTGTTTATACATAATGTATAAGAAAGGAGACAGAATTAAATGTTTGTTTGGAAGAAGAAACCAGGATTATAAGTTGATATTGGTTGCTGCAGAAACTTTTCAGATGTGGGCTTGGATAAAATTGAGGCAAAAGCTCATTACTACAGATGTAATAATGTGATTTGTATTTTATGTGTGGTTTCCTTGAAGTTCTTTGTGTATGAAAAGCAACGCCGTTTAAACAATGCACTGTTGTCCTTCATTGTTTTTTTTTTCTGAAATACGCAAGGACATTATCCATCGTGTGCGATTAACCCAACTCGTCCTATCTGGACAAGGGCGCCCATGTTGTGGTTTCCAAGGGGGGGAGGGCAAGTATAAGCCACATTTCAAATGTAGTCTCAAATTTTGCGGTAACTATTCTAAAATACTATGTATTGGGTTTTCGATCTTCTGAAGCACAATTTCCTCCAGGGGGGTGATCGCCCCACCTTTCCCCCCCTGATGGGCGCCCTTGTATCTGGATTATACTTGACAGTTTGATAGATCTTGACCTCCTATACAAGAGTAGGTAATAATATGGTGAATGTCCGTTTGATAAAAAAAAAAATCTATTTGTAAACGTAGCTGTTTGAGCAACTGTATACGAAACAACACTGCCAGAACCCACAGCACACTGGACTGGATCAGGCAGCCCAGATTAATCATTTCTGTCTCCTCTTATGCTGCACTGGGTCCTGAGAAACTTCTTTACCTCTCCTGGCTACACTTGACCCTGAGAGATACGACACCCAAACCAATCTCTTGGCTGCTCTGGAACCTGGGACAGGGGCGACATTTAGGGGGGCAGAGAGGGGCATTTGCCCTCCCCCCTGAGTTTGAGATTTATATAGATTTTATCAATAGAATAGTAGTCAGTCACTGAAAAACTCGAAATTTTACTTATATCAAGGGGTCTTGCAACCCTCCCCCCCACAAGCACAATCTAACATGACGCTACTGACCTGAGATTTATTCAACCATTCTCTTGGGTGTACTGGGTCCTGAAAATTTCCTATTCTGTAGGCTACTACTGTAACTCAGAACTGTATTAAGGGTCATTATTAGGTCTTCGGACCGACATGGTAGAGAGATTCTTTAGTATTTGTATGATAGGAAGTTTTGTAATAAAACGGGTTTGGGAGAAAATCCAAAAATCCCGTGTAGCATCAGTCTCCACCGACCCATCACAAAAACGTTACAATATTTAGATTTGAGCATTAATATGTATGTGTTTCTACACTAATATATTGTGATAATTTAATTGGAAAGTGATGATACTGAATATAAACGTACATTACTGTTTATTATTAGAACAAGGGTTGTAACCGTATTTAAATTTAACTATTACTGTTTGTGTAACTGCATATTGGTTAGTGAGCAGATTCTGTAAGTAAAATTAATTAATTAAATTTGTTAAATGTAAATAACATGAGCTTTTAACCAAACTCTGTTTTAATCTACAGGGTGGCCCAAAAGTAGGTATACACCCTTGCATTGATCAAGTATAACATTCTAGTTTATGGGTTTATTTGCTTCGGTTGTTCCGAGCTTAAGATATAAGTAAAAACACATTAATAAAGAAACTAAGTCTACCTGATGACTAACAATAAGAAATGATATAAAATGCAATGAGCTGATCAGTATGGTAGTGTATACCTACTTTTGAGCCACCCTGTATAGTGTACAGCGGGTTTGGGTTCTACAACTGGTTAAAGTACTACCGAACTATTTAATTCTATGGACTACGGAACCCGGAGTTTCAATGCCGCATTCACAAAACCTCTCCACTGACTTCTGTCCTTAGCCAACTACTTTGTATTCTTATTTGTGCAAGATCCATCTTAATATTTGTTGAGAATGAGGCCACATGGCTACGAACACGTAATGTTACGGAATAATGGCACGTGCCTAAATATTGAGAATGTGTTCCTAGGTTAGATTCTGTACAAACAAATCATGTTTAATTGTAGTTGGATCAAGATGGATTAGGACTCAAGGAATCTTTTATGTTCTCTCATGTAGTGGAATCTTTTTCTCTCATTATGTTAATATGATTATATGAGGATTAGTTGGAGCACAATTAGAATTAGATAATCATATGTGACATTTGGAAATAGAGAATAATAACTATCTCTTGAGTAAATAGTGTGTTTATATTTGGTTTTGCACAGATGATTAAGCCTAATTAGGAACGTACTCTTATAAATGTTGAGGTACTCAGGTGTGAATATAGGATAAGAATAATTGTGGCACAATTACAGTTTACGCGTTCCACTATAATATCTAACAATATTGTCCTCCCGTGTGCGCCTAGGTCTTCCTACTGGTCTTTTTCTAATTGGGTTTTCAGTTAAAATTTTGAAAGTGTTTCTACTTTCTTCTGTTCTGGCTGGTTAACAATACTTATGCTTCTGATTTGAGAAAAATTGTTATTGAAACAACTACCTATAGCTAAAATGAAGTTATTATTATTATTATTATTATTATTATTATTATTATTATTATTATTATTATTATTATTATTATTATTATTATTATTATTATTATTATTATTTAATCTGTTACACAATCGGCAATTTATCATTGTCTTTAACAGACACGTTGCGATATCAGTCCTAAGGACCAATTAAGTATCGAATACTTGTCTGAATGATTATTGGAATAAGCAATAGTGGCTCAAATAGTTATTGGAAAGTGAATAGTTTGTTCAAATAACTATTCGAAATACAAATAAATGTATAGTGTGAAACAATATTAAGCATAAGTTGGAACTATCTTTTCTTGTACTCCAACCTGTACGTAATATTGTTTCTGACTGTACAATTTATCATTCGAATGAAGGCATATTTTAAAAATAATGATTTGATAACCGAATAATTGTTAATTACTCGAGTGACGAGCAATTCTTAAGACAATTATACGAATAATAAATGTTTGAATATTTCGTATACATTTTAATGAAATGGAAGCTGCTTTTTATGTGTCGAGGTTCAATCGTGCACACCAGGCCTAATAAATGTCAATGTTTGCGAAACTACTATTACTTACATCTTCATCTGTATCGTGGGCGCCCGTGCCCCTCCCTAGCTCACGAAAGCAACTTAAATTTCTTAATATTTTTCTTAATATAAATAAAAAGTACCAAACGTAATATAGGAACCAGGAAGATGGTCCCCCATGATCTCTATTGTATTGTATTAAATATAACTGCCATTTCAATAGTCTTAACCATATGTAATTACCCAAAAGAATCACATTGTTTATCTTTATTATTCCTGTAATTACGAGGGACATTTTTTCAACCTCTGTTAAGCACCAACTACAGAACGTGAGATGACGAAACAGAGATAAAACCAAGGATGTTATAAAATAGAGGATCTGCCCATACAACAAAACCGTGAAGCCATACGTCACAGTTTCGCCACGCCTACTCTGCCCGCTGCGCACCACTAAGATCGCAATGTTTAGAGCCAACAATCATGGCGGAAACGAGAGTAGCCAATCAGACGTGCCGGCTCAGACGATGCTAGATTTTTTTTTCGGCTTCATTGAATTCATAGTGCTCGGAGCTCAGTGGCTGACCCTGCTCGGCATCAACAGATTCGAACACAGTTCGCGTGGAAGAGTTGATTTAGTACAACAGGAGAATCACGTTACGGTATCTCATGGCAGAATTAGTGGATGTCGTTCGGAAGCGTTCGTCACATTGTGCTTGATATTCTGCAGTACGCAAGGACAGGATTTTTACCAGGAGGGATCTTCAAACCCATTCGACGATGCGACAAGTGCTTCAACCGATATGGAAATTATGTCGAAAATAATCTAATGTATGTATTATCTGTTGGCCGTATTGGTTGTATGAAATAATGTATACACGTCTCACTGCAAGCTTTGTAACCTTACTTTCCGAACAGCCCTCGTATTGTTTATAATGAATTTCATCCGTCTCTATATCATAAAAAAAAAAAACTTTTTCACAAAAGCAAAATTAATAAACCAAATATCTTTATCTTAATCAATCTTATCATTTACTGTATTTGGCAACACGGTACATATTCGGTAACCACGAATACTATTGTGCTGCCAAAATGTCTTGAGCCGTGGCAAAAATACGAACTAACGCTCACACCCTCACCCACACACGCGTTGAGCCAATAAAGGTTCAGCTGTTGCTAAGCGAGAGAAAGCGAGTGGAATTCCTTCAGCCGATAACAGCGCTTCCAACAGAAGACTAGGGATCAAGTCAATGTGGTATATCTATAATTGACTATTTAACATCTGAACATATTTCATAAGATTTGTCATTTATATGCATACACGTATACCTATAATAATGAATGATTTAAAACACGAAATTTATCTTCCGATAGCAACTGATTTTTTTAAAACCATAGTTTTCAATTTAATTATCATCCATCTTATTACTTTTTAAGTTACTTATTACATTGTATTCCTATACACTTGAGAATCCATTCAGATAACTTACCTCTGATTTTTTCTCCCCCTTTTTACTTGCATAAACATTAACAAGAACTCTTCCTGTGTTTATTTTCTGGGAAAACTGCTTGGAAAACTCATTTGTCGTTCTTTTTGAAGTTTGTAGAAAAATGTTGCGGATTTAAAATTGAATTTTTTTTCTTTCTCAGTTTATTTTATTCCTTTTCGAGTATATGCACGCCTTCTGCGTACTTTTTTCTTTTTTTTTTCCACTTGGTGTAGTGTTTGTCCTTTCTTTCCTGCCTTAGGCTTGAATATATATTGAGAGGGAAAAAGCCCTTTAGTAGACCCACGTATATGTTGGATCAAAGTGGCTCCCTCTTTGTGAGTTAACTGATCGATTTGAATGTCTCGTGTTTATATAAAATATCTTGTGTGTTACTACAAGAAGAGAAAAAGGTACGAATATCAAGTTTCGCAAAAGTTCGAAAGGATATTCGAATTCCCTATTGTTAGAAGACGAATTGAGGAGAGTAAAATAGTATCGGACTGTAGTCATGAATATTCAAGAGCACTTTCTCTTATGTCATAAATTTTCCCTAATGGTCGTGTGTTAATGGAATTGATCCATCGTTATCTTTCAGTTTGTGCACTTACTCAAGAAAATTTTAAAAAAAATGAAATCTTTGAGTTTTACGTCCCACGTTATACCGGTTAGGCTAAAGGAGACGGAGTATTGAGTGAACTGGTGGAATGAAGAAAGTGGGAGGAAACGGGAGAACCCCGAGAAAACCCACGCACACGGTGTTTGTCCACCACAAAGTTCACTTGGAGGGGGCTGGGGTCGAACCCGGGACCCCAAGCACCAGAGGTGAATGCTCTACCACTGAGCCACCGTGGCCTCCCTCAAGAAAATTTGAGAACCGTGTTGGTTTAATACGTGGAGTATTTGGTTCAATCCCACTTCACGCCAAGTAGACTTTGTAGTGAACAAACATTGAATATTGAATCAAATAATTTATATTTTCTGATCATAGTGTCAAGGGCGACCATCAGGGGGGCAAGGGGGGGCGCTCGCTCACCCTAGAGGAAATTGCACTTCAGAATATCGAAAATCCAATAGAATTTTTACATTAGTTACAGCAAAATTTAAAACTATTTTTGAAACGTCGCTTATACTTGCCCCCCCCCTCTAGAAACTACAACATGAGCGCCCTTGCAGAGTGTATACTTATTTATTGAAATTAAAATAAGTCGTAACAGCTGCAATATTAACTTAACGTTATCTTCAGCAGACGGTAACTGGCAGAAATACCTTCCTAACATTAAATTAGTAATGTTGTATAATTTTAAATGTTTCATTTTATAATTTTTAATTTTTAATATGTAACAATCGGGTCTTATTATAATTTACTGTTTCATTTTAAATTTTTGGTACAGTTTATTCTCGTTAATGCAAATATTCGTTTGCTCAAATTGTTCGGATTATCAAGAAGTTCGGATTACTAAGGAATGTTAAAAACAGCCTCCCGAAACAAGCTTAAAATACGTACATAAATTTACTGACAGTGGTTATCACCAGGCCGGTAGCCAGCCCAAAAATGTAGGGGGGCCCGATAGAAGTTAGGGGGGGGGGCGATCCAACCATATAATAGTTCATGACCATATTACCAGTATAGTTCATTTGCAAGCCTACAGTGAAAATTATAGGAGAGGCCAGCAAAAATTTAGGGGGAGCCCGGTCTTCTATACCCCCCGTGGATACGGGCCTGGTTATCACTACTCATCATTTCTCTGTAAAAAAAAAAAAAAAAAAAAAAAAAAAAAAGATCTAGTGTTCTCTGCGATAGTGTCGCCACTTAGCATGTTAGTTTTGGCCCTCTGCTGCACTATTCGTACGTAAAGTGCTTGTTTAACATCCACATTTTCAGCCGATCTCACAAGAGACATCACCCAATTGTCCGGCTCCGATTTCAATGAATTTTTTCTAGCTGATAGAGGACATATGTGTATTGTTTATGATGACAGAAATTTTTGCCATGGTGCATGTTTTCTATTTTTTATAATTTTTGAGAGTTGTGGTGTGGTTATTAGAGATTAGTGCAGAAGTCCCTTACTAACCTTTGTAAACGGAACGTTAATGAAAGAACAACCATATAGATACATATAAGGCCTAGGGAAAAGTTCTATGGTAGGTATGACTTTGACGGCAGCCATCTTGAAATCCGCCATTTTGAATTAAGGTCAAGTTTTTCCGCCATTTGAATTAAGGTCAAGTTTTTTAAATAGGAATAGGGTAGTATGATACATAATTTCGGGCTAGAATTTAATCAGGAAGACAATGGTGAAGCTAGTTTTGAGATACACACATTTGGGGAAAAGTTACAGGCATTTAATTGTTCACTTACTAGGTGCGTAAGTCCCTTACCTCCGCTTCTAACCCGCGTATTAATGATAATAAGTGGATCAAAGCTTCGGTAATTCATATTATGCCTAGAGGGAAGTGATACGGTAAGGGTATCCTTGACGGCAGCCATATTGAAATCCGCCATTTTGAATTAAAGTGAAGTTTGAAAAATGAAAACCGTAGCATGTGACATCTCATGTTAACAGCAAATTTTCCCAAAAATCAATGGTATGCTTATTTTTTTTCTATAATTAACCAGTGTGAATTTAGGACTGCTTCTAATGTGCAGCAAACGTCCATTACTCGATCTTTCAAATTGGTAACACTCCTAATTTTCACCGCATGTTTTAAGATACCAACTGGTACTTTGCAATTGTTGCCATGGCTCATGTTTCCTAAATTTATTACATTTTTTAAGAGTTGCGATTTGTCAGTTCATGAATAGTGTTGAGATAAGCATCCAGCAGTCCTACATTCACACTGGTTAATTATAGAACAGAAATAAGCATACCATTGGGAAAATTTGCTATTAAATTAGGTGTCACATGCTATGGTTTTCAATTTTCAAACTTTAATTCAAACTGGCGGATCTCAAGATGGCTGCCGTCAAGGATACCCTTACCGTATCACTTCCCTCTAGGCATAATATGAATTACCGAAGCTTTGATCCACTTATTATCATTAATACGCGGGTTAGAAGCGGAGGTAAGGGACTTACGCACCTAGTAAGTGAACAATTAAATGCCTGTAACTTTTCCCCAAATGTGTGTATCTCAAAACTAGCTTCACCATTGTCTTCCTGATTAAATTCTAGCCCGAAATTATGTATCATACTACCCTATTCCTATTTTAAAAAAACTTGACCTTAATTCAAAATGGCGGATTTCAAGATGGCTGCCGTCAAGGCCATACCTACCATAGAACTTCTCCCTAGGCCTTATATGTATCTACATGGTTGTTCTTTCATTAACGTTCCGTTTACAAAGGTTAGTAAGGGACTTCTGCACTAATCTCTAATAACCACATCACAACTCTTAAAAATTATAAAAAAAATAGAAAACATTCACCATGGCAAAAACTTCTGTCATCATAAATAATACATATATGTTCTCTATCAGCTAGAAAAATTTAATTGAAATCGGAGCCGGACAATTGGGTGATGTCCCTTGTCAGTTTGTCACTTTCCCGGGCCACATTCCGTACAAGAACAGTGAGAGATTATCTTATCTCTCTTGTATTCTGACAGTACGGGAAGTGTTCTTCACACAAGTGGCCACGACGTACCTTGTTGCTAGAAAACCTTTTTCAGTGTTATCTGTGAAGATATTGTCTCGCAGCAACGAAAATTGTCTTTCAATTCCGGAATACTGTGCGTATAAGTAATGTAGATCAGGGCCGGATTAAAGGGGGGCTATAGCTCTGGTAGACAGGGGCCTCTACTCTGATCAAAATCTCAAAAGTCTATTTAGAGAAAATCATAAAGATACAATCATCATCATAAAATGAAATATGACCAAAAATATGAAACACATTCCTTTAACTTTCCTACTGTGCTTTCACAGAAATGTAAGTCAGCAGGTACCACATATTTTATCTAGTCCCGGGCTTCCAGATGGATTAATCTGGTCCTGATGTAGATGGATAGAGTCCTTAAGAGTCTTCATTCCGGCGAAATTAAAATACCGCTAATTTTACAGTAATTATGTGATATCTTCAAATAGATAAAAAGATAATTGAAATATGGAACAAGAGCGCCCTAGACAATATTATTTTGCGTGAGGTTCCGTTATCACAAGTCACCCTAGTGGCTTTCCGTTTTCAGCTGTTTAGAAACGCGAAAATAAATGCCAATTTTTCAAAATGGCTCGAAATCGAAAGCAGATAAGTGAGTCGTGATAACGGTTTCTTATGTAAAATAATATTGTCTAGGGCGCTCTTGTTCCACATTTTGATTATCTTTTATCTATTTGAAGATATCACATAATTACTGTAAAATTGGCGGTATTTTAATTTCGCCGGGATGAAGACTCTTAAGATAATTCCACAAGAAGGAGTTTGGATTCATAGAAAGCATTACAGAAAAAAAAATGAAATGAAATCTTTGAGTTTTACGTCCCACGGTTATGCTGGTTAGGCTAAAGGAGACAGTGATTATGAGAAATGAATGAAATGGTGGAATGAAGAAAGTGGGAGGAAACGGGAGAACCCCGAGAAAACCCACGAGCACGATTTTTTGTCCATCACAAAGTCCACACGGCGCGATCTGGGATCGAACCAGGGACCCCAAGCACCGGAGGTGAACGCTCTACCACTGAGCCACCGCGCCCGCCTGAAAGCATTACAGATTCCATGAACAAACGACAATATTCACCCATGTCTTCAGCCAGTAGTTGGTGGATCGCTTTAACTTTATAGAACTACAGTTTCAAAACCTTTAAAGAGTTTAATAATTACAATAAATAAACAATAATATGATTGGAGAAAACAAGTTTTGAATGTTTGTTTTCATTAGAATAACAGTGACATAGGTTGATATGCAATATATTATTTCTGCACACGAGGCATATAGGATATCAGCATTACATTGAAATATCAGTTTACCTCCCTTCTCCCTCTGTCGCCCCATCAATGACTGATACAGTGTGTGGTTTGTAATTCCATAAAGGGCTAATGTAATTGGGAAATGTCAAAAGCGTTTGTTTATTTATTTGTTATTAGATCCCGACGATTCTTTTTTTTTTCCTTCTTTCAATTTATCGTTGTGTTTACCAAAATGATTAACGAAACAATATTTGCAAAAATGATATTAAATGTAACATGGTTAATGCTTTTGAATGTGTATGTTCATTTGTGTGTTAGGGGGGGAGGGGTTGACGGAGATGCTCCATAAGCTTTTTTTTTTTAAATCATCAATTGTTTTGGAAAGTGCAGAAATTGATATGCTTGTTGCCCTCTCACTAAAACTGATGCATATTTAATTAGAACAAAAACTCCCGTTTTTGTGTTCTTTTTTTTAAGTATTATGTTATACTAGCCGAAATGTTCATTTTTTCTTACATGAATAATAAGATTTGTGGAAAATATTGTACTTCAAGAAATATATTTCCAATGTTTATGAAATACATTTGAACCCCGTTTCTCCCACATGATGTATTCCCACCACCTCCTTAGATGAATTTCTAAAACCAAAGTCAATTTATGAAAAGTCATCTGCAGCCAAGTGTTATGTTCAGAAATTATTTTCAACTGGTTCAGCTGTTTTCTCGTGAAAAGTCAATATACGGAGTCAAAAATATCAAAGAAGTTCCCTCTTTTAGAAACAGAAATTTCAAAAATGCTATATCTCGCATTCAGTGATTTTTTTTTTTTTTTTTTTTTTAATGAAGAGTTTAGTGCCGAGTTTTGTATCTTCTTTACTTGAGGGTGTCGTGAGATACCCCATTAAAAATGACTCTTAGGATACTCATTATAATATAAAGACATATGCGAAGTAGCTCAAGTGATAGAGTGGTAGCTCCGCTTTCGGAAGGTCGTCGGGATGGCTGCCGACCGTCCTGACCAAGGATGTTATAAAATAGAGGATCAGTCCATACGTATCTTTATCATATGAACTCAATGAAGCCAAAAAAGCAACAGAGCATCGTCTAAGCCGGCACGTCTGATTGGCTACTCTCGTTTCCGCCATGATTGTTGGCTCGGAACATTGCGATTTTAGTGGCTCGGAGTGGGCAGAGTAGGTGTGGCGAAGCTGTGACGTATGGCTTCACGATTTTGTTGTATAAGCAGATCCTCTATTTTATAACATCCTTGGTCCTGACTTAGGTTTTCCAGGGTTTTCCTCAGTCCTACCAGGCAAATGTTGTGATGGTACCTGCTAAAACAGGACCTGGCCGATGCCTTCCCGAATCCTTTCCATTGTTGTTGTTGTTATTAGATATCTAGTATAAAATGACATCTGAGCTGTATCTAGTAATTGTTAAATAAATAAATAAATAATAAAAATCTCAATCACTGTTTATAATATAAACAGTGAATCGTAGTATACAAAATATAAATTGATATAGTGATTGTACGAACACAATGAAGAACATATGCAAGTCATTACACAATATACTTCAATAATAAATTTGAATTAAATGTTGTTATAGCACATCTTACGTGGACCTCTCGTGATGCGGAAGGATTCTGATAACTTATAGATGAAATTACGAAAAAGAAAACAGGACATAAATTTTGTACATAAATTTACAGAACGGGACGATACGGAAAAAAGTTCTTCGAGAATTGAGAGACTTGTAGGAAAATCACGAAACGAGATAAAAGAAAAACTTACTTTATAGCACTAGTTACAGTAAAGCGATCAAACTTCTTTTTTTTTTTTTTTTCCTGTCAGGATGTATTGCAATGTTCCCTCATATTTGCAAACAACGTGTGCTTTTCTACAAGGACTACCAAGCAGCCGACAGAAGCTACCTACAAAAAGATACGAAGAAGGATACAAAAATCTGGAAAAGACTTACAACCTTTTCACAGGCTCTCCTTCCAAAGGACGACTATGAAAGAGCACGTTGAGACAAAAAAGACCAGTTTTGTCTGGTTACTCCTCCTTTTTTTTCTGCTGCTCTGGGCAGGAGAGACTCCCTAGCCTTACATCTGCGCTGATTGGGCAAGAAGCTCCTATCTTATGTCCGCGCTGCACTGAGCAGGAGATAGTACCTTACCTCCGCGCTGCACTGGGCAGGAGGTTCTTTTTGTCTCCGTGCTGCACTGGATAAGAAACACCAACCCACCTCCACGCTGCTTTGGGCAAGAGATTCCTTTCGTTTCCGCGTTGCACTGGGCAAGAAACACCAACGCACCTCCACGTTACTTCGGGCAAGAGATTCCTTTCGTTTCCGAGCTGCACTGGGCAGGAGGCAACAATGCACTTCCGCGCTGCGTCGGGCAGGAGGAGATTCTTAAAGAAAAATCTATTGTATAAAGTAAACTACTTATTTGTAGCATATTACTTGTATAAGACTTTTCGTAATAAAAAGATGAGGAAAAAACCGTGTACCGTCTGTACCATTACATTACAATATTCTCAAATTAAAATCTTAATATTGAATGTTTGAATACAAATAGAAAAGTTTGATATGAAACTTTCGGATTCAAAAAAGAAAAAAAAAATAAGAAACAACCTCATCACCTGGCTCTATAATTTGTATCAAATTCTGTGTATTAGTAGCTTTTATCTTCTGATTCATTCATCGTATATAAATAATATAATATTTAAGTTTTGTAAGGTTTGATTATAATTTTTTGAAGTGCTAGGTAAGACGACTGATATAATTGTCGATGCTTATCAAATATATAAAAATATTATATACAGGTATACAATAAATAAATAAATAAATAAATATTATTTTTAATGTTTATTGTATGATAACTATTTTGTGCCTTGTGCTTTAAAACAGTGAGCAACTAGATTTAAATATTATATTAATTTCAAGAACTAAATATATATTAATATGATGTATTGAAACGAGCATTTTATAATGTGAACGCTATGCAAGATTTTAGTTACTGAATAAATAATTTCTATATGCCATTGGAGAAAATTTTAAAAATGATTTTCTGCTTTCTTATATGCTAATGTAATCTGCTTTCAAGCTGCTTGGATATCAATATGTTTTATATTAACATTTTCATTTTTTTAAAAACAAATATTCAATTACTATTAAAACATATGATCTTTTCAATGACGCTGAGGAATCAATGTACTTGTAATTCAATGGAGCGCTTATTTTATTTTAATTTTCCAGGGGAGAGCGTTGCATGGCTATTTTATGCATGCATGAGGCTTGAATTGATCGTTGTGTATCCCTGCATTTATGTATTTTTATTGTACTACAGGAAAGTTGGCGAGTTTTCGTTGGAGATCAAAATTTGGCCGACCAAGCAAACTGCCGAGTATAGGTGATGTTGATCCAACTGGCACTTACTGCCCACTTCCTGAGGACTGGCTGAAGGAGAAGTTCGGTATGACTGTAGTAGAGATATTTTTTGGATTGATTTAACATTTAAAGTATTTGCTGCGCAGTTTAGCAGGTTATTTAAAATGTAATTCGTATTTTAATTTATATTTATAATAGTGAAGTAGTGTATTTATAATTTTTGCTTATTAATTCTGTAGCAATTCATAGTCATTCAAGTGGTTCTTTTTAACTCAAATTAGTACCGGTATAGGTAAGTGGAGTTTTCTCCCTCTCTTGATTTTTGGAAACTTTTAAAATGTAATTTGTAAGGCTTTTTGCTGTGCTTTTCATCTAATTTTTCTGAATTACGGAGAATTAATCTTTAATAATAAACATTAGTTAGTTTTGAAGATTAGGCCTTTTGGTACGGACATGAAAAATCATTTTCTCGTATATGTGACAGTGTGTAAAAAATTGAAATGTTTCTGTTGTAAACAGAAGACGTTCGTCAAACGCATTTTCAAATTTTACTCACTATCGCAAAACTCATGCATAGAGATCAACCTTCATCCCATTCTCCAATGTTTATAGTTTTCTCGTGAATAGCTAAGTGAGTAATAGAGGCTTCGCAGTGAATTTAATTTTGAAAATTTAATTTGTATGCCTGTACTAATACTCAACGGATATGGAATCTGACTAAATTGCGTAATTAATATTACAGTAAAATCCGTAATTTAAGTGTAAAATTCTTACAAGACAATAAGAAGAGATATTTTCTTACTTGCACATGTCAAAGAAATACGACGACAGAATAACCTTGGGGGAGGAAAGTGTAATGCAAAATGAATTAGCCATAATTTCGGTTGTTTCCTTTCCGTGCATGCGAAATCTCTTTTGCTGCATTGCATGAATAAAAGAGAACTGATTTTTTTTTTATGTTTCTTTTATTACGGTTTACGTTTCGAAGTTGTATTATTTGCACTCAAGTTCTTGGCACGTAGTTGTTTATAGAAGTAATAGAGTTACGTACCTAGACTGCACGTAGGCTTACTTTAGCTAATAAAAATAAAATAATAACAACGTTCATGGTATTGATATTAGTATTCTGGACGATTATGGTCGTTTTATAAAAAAAAAAATAAGTAATACCGTATGAGATATAAGTATTTACTGGTTGTAGTGCAAATACAGTGAAACCTGTCTATGTTGGTTCCATTCACCATAAGTTCCATTCAAAAGTGTCCAACTTAGACAGGTGGCTAACTCACAAAGTAACAAGTAATGTTATGTAAAATGCTGGTTCCTTAAAGACAATGTCAAGTTACACAGATGGCTAACTTAAAGAGGTAGCCAAGTTAACAGGTTTTACTGTATAATGAAGATACGAATATCATTAAGAAAACTAAAATTGATGCAGAATAAAAGTGACAGGATACCATAATCTGCACCTGAAGAAGGTATTTGATCTTCCACCTGGAGAAGGAACCTCATAAGAGGTTGAAATTAACAAAATAATTATTTGAAGTTAGCAAAAGTATAATCTTTTACTCTAAATCGACATTTAGGTGTGATTATTTTCTTAAGGGGATTTAAAATTTTAAAATTTTAAGATATATTGGGAAAAGCACAATTGTGCTTTGTAACTATCGCATATTGACCTACTATTTTAATATCGATATACGAACTATGACACTCAATTCTGAGGTTCCACCCACAATCTGAGTTATGGAATCAACATTGCAATTGGTCATTGCTACATTTCCACACACGGACACACATATAGACAAAAAATACCAAAAAAGTACGTATTGTCATATGCTTACCACATAGTCAGTTATTAACCTAATGTATCTGCTTTGATGAGCTTTTATCACGTAGCGAGGGTTATATAGTTGAATAAAGTAGGTATCCTCTTTCATACGACATGCGATTCTCCTTAATTTTGGAAAATGCTCGTTGGCCCATCCCTTAAATTTGAAACAATGTAGGCAAAAATTTGGTAAATCTTCGCTAGGACTCGAATATACACCTTTGATTTTTTCTGCTTCCACGGGTAAAATATTATCAAAAATATACGTAATTAATGTGTGCTATTACGTGATAGGTTATTGACCTATTAAGGACTTGGGTATATACTTGTATGAATTAGGATGTTTCACGTTGAATATTTGTATGGGTAATAAAATTGCCAAAAGTTCAAATTTGTGAGGGTTTTGACCTCCTCCAAGACGATGAATATAGGACCGTATTGTTTTTTATAAGACAGTGGTCCTTTGGTTCATTCCATCTTAAAATTTGTCTGGGACTCACCTTTAACTTTGGAAACGGTCAAAAAAATAAATAAAAATTGATAAATATTTTTAGGACTGGTGTAAACTTGGGTGGTTCAACTTATGAGCAAAACATTTATACAATTTTTGTAATCTGAGTTATGTATTCTGACGTCACATATTTGTGTGGCTCCGCGCAGCGTAGTCGCTAACTCTCTCGCCTTCGGTACCAGCGGTCCCGGGTTCGATTCCCGGTGGGGACACTCTGTCGAAAAAGTGTGACGCTTTTTCAGGCCAGCCACCTTGAATGAGGTTTTCCTGGGTTTTCCTCATTCATACCAGGCAAATGCCGGGATGGTACCTAACTTATATGTCCCAGGCCGCTTCCTTCCTTCCCTTTCCCCAGATTGTGTGATCGCCGAGGGACGTCATCCTTCAAAACGTAAAGGGCTAAATGGCCTTAGATGCTGAAAGCCCAAAAATCTAAATCCTTACCTAACCGTCACATATTTTTCTTCAAACTAGATCATATTAATTTTAGGACTTAAAAACACTTAAAAACTTAGTTTAGGTAATCATTAAAACAATTGAAATACAATAAAAACAATTTTCATTAGGGCTTGTAGACGTAACTTATAGTCTTAAGATCATTACTGAAGAGATAGCTTTCGTATCTGATTGTTTGATTGATTTCTATTTATACTTTGAACCTTTGGATTTGTAGTCATGATTCATAGTCTAAGATCACAGATGTATTCAGATATTTGAAAACCGTTTATTTGTTAATCTAATAGTTGAAAACCGCATAAAGTTCAACAATTAATCGTGAAAAGAAAAAAGGAAATCAATTTAGTTAATCAAAATATATACATTCTATTATTTTTATTATTCTATTGTTCGCTTGTATCTGTTGTACTAGAGAAGAAACACCTCCTCCAGTTCCCTTCCAGGCGGCAACGTACCAAGAACTGACGAAACGTTGCCACGTTGGACCGCAATAGATACACGTTGGAATAAGAAGGATGCTGAACGAACATCTCCAGAAACGATAGATATGCGTCTGCCTACCTCTCTAATAAAATCAAGGCTTCTAGAACCCCATGCTCCACTGGTCTCGATAGCTATTGGAGCAAATATAAATTTATCGAGGAGATTATTGTATTTCCTTTCCTTTTCTGCCTCTCTACGTCTAGCAACTTCTCCAGCATTCACAACGGTCAATGGGAGGCTTGAATGGGCGAATGTGTCCAAACATGTAAAATCCCATACTAGAGATTTGCCTCTCATCCAAGGTATTAATGTCATGCCATCAGGTCGTTTACCATCGGAACGACAATAGCCTGACGGTTCACGAATCGAAGGAATTCCTGCCGTCGTGAGGGCTCGCAAAATGATGTCATTAACAGATGAATGTCTGGTGTTTCTGCCTATGCTCTTCATGCATGAGAGGCCATGCAGGCCGCGTTGGGTAACTTGATCCCCGCAAGCTGGACAGCGATGTGGCTCACAAACAGCTGAACCTAGTCTTAGGGCTACTGCGATTCGAAAGGTTTCATTAGACATGTGAAGACCTAATTGGGGAGAAGGTAACGCATTTAACCATGCACCAGCATGGGGAGATGAAGCAGCAAGAAGTCTAGTTTTATCCTCTGGAACAGCACACACATGAAATGTTCAGTTCTTCTAAAAGCTCTCGAATAGTCATTCGCCTGTTTGAACAAATCATTTGTGCCACTTTTTGCATGTTTTCACCTGTTTTTGACGTCCAAGAATGTCTCGATCGTTTCTTGTTTTCAACCGACCCCTTGACTCTTTTGAATCGCTCATACCACTTGTAAACGGTCTTCAATGCCATCGCTTCATCGCTGTTCTATGATTTAGACATTTCGTGAGCTTGTTTGACACTTTTTTGCAGCTTAGAACAAAACTTAATGTTGGCGCGCGACAGACACTAAATACGTCCTCATTCTTCTGCCTCTGGAAGCCAACTAACTTGTCACAACACGTTCCAGCGTTGCCAGACTCACAACTCAGAATTATTCCAAAACCTGATCGAAACTATGCTAGATTTGGTCAAATTATGCTAGATCCTCAAAATTACTAATTTAGGAGTTAAAAAAAAAACGAAGTTGAGATACGATAACATAACTTAAAATATGCAGAGCGCGAGAATGCGTGGATAGAACTCAATACTTCACGCACCAAAGCTTTAACTCAGCTAAACTAGTGCAGTCGTTGCCAGACTCAATGGCGAACGTATAAATGAATGCAAAGTGTTTGTTTACATATTTTGAAAGAAAATTACCTCGCAGCATAAGCGGAGTTGGGAATTGTCTGCTGGGGGGGGGGGGGAAGATTTTTGGTCGGTTTCGGACCTTTCATTTCAGAAATAAAGATGGTCATGAAGTCAGAAATAAAGATGGTGAAGTTGTCAAAAAGTTGGGGGGAGAATGGCCTCCATACCTCCGCCCATGCCTCGCAGTTAGAGGATTAGAAAACCCTGAGTGGAGCCACAAAAAAAAAAAAAAAAAAAAAAAAAAAAAAAAATGCCGTTTCTAACTTACTTCGGAAAATGAGACTGCCTGTATGGTTTACTGACTGTATGAATCAATGGAAGAGGATACATTTCTGCCGTTCTTTTGCTTCCCATCACCAACTTCTTTCTCATCTTCAGGTTTTGCGGCTTTTTGATAAACTTGCTAAAATTATGCTAGATTTGGGCAGGATGCTAAAAGCAAGATGCTAGATGCTAAAGACATGCAAATTATGCTACATCTAGCATCATTACGCGGCACAACGCTGACTCGTTCAAACTCGACACTGACTGTATCAAAGGTTTAGGCCAGTGTTGCCAAAAAGTTGACACAAAAATTCGCTAAATAGAAGGTGAAATGACTCCAATTTGGGATGAAAAGTCGCTAAAAATTATTCATGATATCGTCTCTCTCTCTCTCCATTGTATTGTATATATATCACACTACCTTGACAATAATCTCATTTTAGTACAATGTATTCCGTACACTGTAAAAAAATCGCTGTGGTATTTCAACGACATGCCTATGTGTTAACACGATTGTGTTAAAATATAACACAAACAAGTGGTTAGAACTGGAGTTGTGTGTCAAATGCCGGTAGTTGAAATGACACACAGCCTGTGTGTTAAATTAACATAAGTGTAGAATCTTCGGTGTTGTTTTCTGCGTGATTGCCAAATACGCTGGGCATCTAATTATAAAGGCTTATAAATTGAAGCTACAGACAAACACAGTAGAAAGAAATACTTAAACAAATCCAGGTATACGCAAAATTTCAAAATGCAAATCGCGAGATTTGTTTTCAGTTGTTTTACATAATGTTTCTGAAGAAACTCTAACAGCACAAGATGTGCTAGGCATGTGCCATTTAGGTGTTCTAAATTCATCTCCCACATTTGATGCATTTATTGCTTCTTTTTCTAAGCGATTGTGTACTAGAAGCAACAAACGCATCAACTTTATTAGATGGCAACTGGCGCCGATCATTTGAAAGTGAATATGGAAGAACTATAAAATAAAGTAAACAGACAGTCGTCATTTTGTTATAAAATTAGGTCTACATGGCGAGTAGATTTTATCTTATCCCGAACGGTTATCGTCGAATATACGCGGCTTAAAGGAGCACTCTGATTAGCCAAGTTCAAAAGACCTCAACATTTTATTCTTCTACAGGCGACATGTTCTTCATCGTCTTCGTGGCTAAGTCAGAAGAACACGCGGCTAGTAATTGAAAGGTTGGTAGTTCGTGCCCCAACCCCGCCACTGGAGTACATTTTTTTTACTTGTTTAAAGTGTTTTTTTTTTTTTTTAGACTCAGCATAATGTAAACACATTACGCATATAGGCGATTTAACATATTTTTGGGGAATAATTTTGTGGTTCATCAACGCTTACGGCACGGCTCAACACCGGTTGTGTGTTAAAGACGTAACACAGCCCCTGTGTTAAACACCAACACCGCGGGGTATGTGTTGAACTAACACCGCATAGTGGTAGTCACGCTGGAACCACTGCCCTGTGTTAAAATTGAGTTGAATTAACACAACCATTTTTTGCTGTGTATGTTTTAAATTATGATCAATTTCCCTTCAATAAAATAGAAAAATGTTTAGAGAAAACATATGGATAGAGAAAACATACAAAGATAAAACTTACACCTACTTCATCGTTTATCGAGCTTTTAGAGATAATCTCGGTAATGCCGTATTACAGTATTTGTGCATGTCAACGGAAGCTTTTTACTAACTAAATGACATTTTGAAGGTTAAAATTGTTCTTCGGTAGAGAGCAAGAAGCAGCCTATCGGAAAACAAAGCGAGATTCTGGAGATTTCACACGCTATATAGGCTGTATATTTGCCGCACTCGTTGACGCGTAAGCTGATTCAAATGAGTAAAAGGAAAATAAACATACAAAAACTGCTTTCAACTAATAGTAATTGATTTGTTCAGAGCACAAAAGTTGCTAGATTTGTAAATAAGTCGCCAAATTGTCATCTAAAAATCACCAAAATAGTTGCTAATCGGAAATAATATATATATATATATATATATATATATATATATATATATATATATATATATATATATATATATATATATATATATATATATATATATATTGTCGCTATTCTGGAAGTCGAATCCCCTATATTCAGTGACCTTTCCTCCAAATTGGCAACACTGGTTAGGCTACCGGGGATACAGCATCGATAGATGGCACTGTGCAGCTACATTCACCGTACTATTTAATCACATCTTGTAATTATAAGTTTAAGACAAGGTGATTTTTAAGTAAATTGTCGGCATGACTCTGATATTCACGACACGTTATTGCTTCAAGTGCTCCATGAGTTGGTACGTATTAAAGGCTTAGTGCTAACTGAGACTTGTCTATAAATTACCAGCTTAATAATGTTACGGTAAATACGTGCTCGGTTATTTCATTATCATACCAGTGTAAATTTACTGCTATTTGAATTCATGTACATTGCATATTGTTGCTGAGGATAAACTGAAAACACTGTGTAACTGACACATTTCCAATAGTGTTAACATCTGTGAAGTGTGTTCTTCTGTGCTTGAAGGCTTTCCTTTCATAGCGGCAACGATTATCTGACAAATATATGCAAAAGGCAAATAAATAATTAAAAACGTGTAACATCAGATGAACTCTGTGATATTATTATTATTATAATTATGTAAAATTTTAAGATGGAAGATTGATAGTAAGTGTTCTGTGTAAATGTTTAATCACCAAAACAGATAATTTCTTTTTTTTTAATGGACAACCTTTTGCGATACGTTAATTAGCTAAACGTTTTGCGAATCATTTAATTAGCTAAACTTTAAAAGAAATGTACTTAAGTAAACATTTGTAAATCCACGTGTAAAGCTTTTACTGTTTAATAATAATAATAATAATAATAATAATAATAATAATAATAATAATAATAATAGCTGAATTCGAAGTCCTACGGATATTTTGGGAATCGTTCTGAACTACAGTGATTTTCAATGTGGGAATCTTTAGGACCTGAACTAATTTGACATCAGGTAAATTTGAGGGACCCAAACTATTTTGAGGCTGGAATGAAATGAGATTGAGGAGGCACCGACTGGCTTGAAGTTTGAATGAAGTTGGTGTTGGAATTGAACTTCAGTTAGGGATTATGAGGTAGTGTTAGGGTGGGAGGTAGAAGACTAGAGTTAAATATTATCTATAAATTAAAACGCAGCAGATAAAGTGGAATCCAGATTCTTGTGAAAATCGTTAAGCCTTATTTATGATTAATAGGTGTGTGTGCAATCCCATTGTAAAAAATGAAACTCCTAGTTACAATTTGTTTGGACGAGGAAGGGTTAGTAATGATGCGTTCTATATATGCACACACACACACACACACACACACACACACACATATATATATATATATATATATATATATATATATATATATATATATATAATGCGAATATTATGCATGTATTCACGATTCATTATGTATGATGGGTTGATCATGTCTGGTTTCTGCTTCAATAGTTTGCAAACATTGCTTTTTCTAAATCCGTGTAATTTTTTTGTTTGTGGTCAGTACGGTCAAATGGTAATGTGTGCAATATCCTTACACACCCTTGGGATACCTTCACTACCAAAATATTTTCTAGATCCTATGTCTCTCCTTCATGAGAACCAGCAACTAAAATTGCCAGTGCAAAACTATGTCACTACACACAGCGACATGTACAAAATAAATGACTTGTTCTTGTAAGTTGTGCTCCGTCTTTAAAAACCATCCGTAATATTGCCAACATCAGTTCTCTTTTATTCCTTGTCAGATGAGGCCTGGCCTCACACTCGGTCTTTATTGCTATTACTAAGATTGAGGTTCAGGAAGGTAAGAAACGAAACGATAAGATTGAGATTGAGTGAGGGTGAGGTATTATAAGCTTAGAGTTCATTTTATGATCTAAGTAAATTGTAAAAAATGAAAGGTGAGTGAGTTTTGCAGGTAACACAATTTTGCAATACAATAAAGAATAGACTGGAATCCTGCCGGTAACTTGTACAGCTGATTTAACTTGGAAAACTTCCAACATTATTTTCAATTGTCTGGTAAGTACAGTTAGACTTAAGCACAAACTCGTAATAGTAAATATTGCTTCTAACAAGATTGTCAATACGTTAAGAGTCGTTGTACTATATATATATGTTCTTTATGTTTGTTAATTTTGTATGTGTGTATGTGAGGGAGACATATAAACGTAAACACATTGCTAATACTCGCTTATGTTACCTTTCTGTGCTTCAAGTGCTTTTACACTAACATCTGTGTCCTGTTTTCTTTCAGATTCGTATTCGTACCACTTTATCTTCTTTTCATCAACAGGTTCAAAGTTATGTGACCAACATTTTGACCTTAGACCAATTAAGAGTGTTGTGTTAATTTTTACGTAGTCAGACAAATATTTACATACTGATTTGTAGTGGAAAATGTAGTAGTCCGTTCATTCAGGTTTTATTTATATCAAGGGATACTGTTTATGGAAAATAGGTTAAGACCTTACTTACCTATACCTTAAGACCTTAAGTTACCACTAAATGCATTGTGGCGAAAAACGTTAAGCAAGAGCAAAATTATAAGACAGATCATGTGAAAAATGAAATCTGTATTAGGTGAGGCACTTCTTTTTTGTAGCTGTGAATTGTGTCCTGACATGTGGCAACGCTGAAATATTCTTATTGACTAGCACAGTTTAAAGAAATCTTGAAGCGTTGCTTTGAAAAGCTTTAAACAGTGTCCATGAGTATAGTTTTCTTGGTACTAAGACCAATACTAGCACAGAAATAAACTGTTTACTACTCATAAACCTATACTTAACTTATAACTCTACTGTGCCCGTAATACTACAAATTATGGATGCGTTGAAATAACAAGTAATACTTTCGACAAAGTGGACACTTTCAAATATGTAGAATCAACATTAACAGACCATATCCACGAAGAAATTGAATGTTGATTGAAAGCAAGGAATTCGTGTTTTTGTTCAGTCGAAACTCTTTTGTCTTTGCGAATCCTGTCGAGGAATTTAAAGCTTACAATGGTATAAAACAATAATTATGCCTGTATGGCTCCGAAACATTGTCGCTTACTTTGAGGGAAGAATACAGACTGGAAATATCTGGCAATATAATTCTAAAGCAAATATTTGTGCCCAAGAGAGACGGGAGTGGTAGAAACTTCATATCGAGGAACTGCATAATGTGTAGTTTACCTAATATTGTTAATGTCACTAAGTTAAGGAGACTTAAATGGACAGATCACGTAACCAGAATGGAAGAAAGTAGAAACGCTTTTAAAATTTTACCTGGAAACCTAATCGGAGAAAGACCATTAGGATAACCTAGATAGGGATGCGCATGAGACGAGTCGAGACAGGATTTTCTTGACAAAATTCGAGTCGAGACACGGCTCTTCCAATAGAGAAATATACAGTTTTCGAGTCGAGACATCACTTTCACAGCACATTTTTAAGACAAGACAGCCACAAATCTTGTCTCGTGCGCATCCCTAAACCTGGGCACAGATAGAAAGACAATAATAAGATGGGTCTCGCAGAAATAGGAATTCAAACTACCAACTGAATCCAGTCAGCTAAGATCAGGATTCAATGGAAAGCTTTTATGAATGTGGCATTGAACCTCTGGATTCCGTTGGTTCAATACTGTATGACACGGATCAGCGTCCGATTTCGACATACTGGTTTAAAAGTTATACAAACCTAGTCGTTCTTCGTTACTTTTGCGAAAGACAAAATTGGCTGTGTACTATTTCTTGGATTATTCCCATGTCATCGTCAATTCGTCATCCATTTTCCTTATCCGAGGATTGAAATTGCCGAACATTGTAGATAAAAATTGCAGTTCCTCGGCAGTTAAATGGATAACTCTCTTACTTTATACTGTATATGGAGGTTAGTTTTATACTTGATTCTCAGATATTGCCAATTCCCATTAGCTTACAAGGCAGTGTCATTGGGCGAATAACTAAAACAAAGAAGGATTATAAACAATTGCCCTCTTTCGTACGTAGATGTTTCAAAGGACAATCGCATAGAATGGCAAATAGGTCATTTGGGGCAATACCGACACCCTAAGGACATTAGCACTATTACAAGATTGTAATGAATTATTAAAGAAACGAATTATAGCCCATGATTAGGTATACTATTTCAACTAGTTGACAGATACAATACACTGTTACACAAAAGCAATGTGTGGCAATGGAGCCATAATTGAAACGAACGATGAAGAAGTGTCGGACTTCTCAAACTCTATGGGAAAGACCGACAGGTTGTTGGGGCAATATCGACATTAACATTAAAACCTTACGTACTATGACAGTGTCGCTAATAATTCCACAACACAGATTACTGTTCATAAAGTAGTTCATATGCCTTAAACAAACACGGAAATCTTTAAGTATAGGAATGTAGAATACCTTTATTTCCAGCTACAAAAAATATTTTAAAATGTCGCTGAGTTACGAAGGAGGGAAACACAAAAATGTGTTTAGTTACAAGAAAAGTGTGAAGCAAGAATTTCATTAAAGATATATGCCAAATGTGAGCTAGCAGAGAGCGCAAAAATTCAATACATCATAAAAAGTATTTATTAATTTATGTTAATCATATGTTACCAAAAGTATGGTTATAGATTAAAATATTAGTGTTAGCTTCATATACAGGAAAGAACAGTCATTTTTGTCTGAGATTTCACACTGTTGAGACACAAAGAAGAGATAATCTGAATGAAGAACACAGTCCTCGTGAAACCATTAAAATATTTTGTATATTGCACCCAATCAACGGGATTGCTTTTGCCGTAAAACCAATCTCGGCAGATAGCACAATTTTCCTTTTGAGTTTTCTCATTTTGGTTACTGTATTTTGCAACATTTTTATGTATCTGCATATTCTTCTGTGTTTCACTACCTTTTGATTTTTCTATTTTACTGTTTTTCTGTGCAGATCTTAATTGTCCTTTGCTTTACATGACCACATCTTATTTTCTTGGATGAACCCATACACGTCTAATATACGAGGGCTAGTCAAGAAAGACTTGGACTGATTTTTTTTCTAGGCAATTTATTATTACTCAGCAACAGGCACATGATCCTTTTCAAAGTAGTCCCCGCCCATTTGAATGCACTTTTTCATTCGAGTCTTCCAGTCCTCAAACACGTGTCGCAGGCCATTCTTTGAGAGGTCCTTGAAAACCGCCTCCGATGCCTTCAGAACCTCGGAATTATCGGAGAAGCGGCGTCCACGCAGTCTGGATTTTAGGGCAGGGAATGGAAAAAAGTCGCACGGTGCGGTAGGCGTCTCCACCATCCTCAAACCTTTGCAACAGCTCCCTGCAAGTCTCCACTCGAACGGCCTTCTGCTCTGGTGTCAGGAGTCGCGGAATCCATCGCGCACACACTCGGCTCATGTGGAGGTGGTCATGCAAAATTTTGAAGGCACTGCCATGAGATATGCGTAGTGCGGCTGCCAGATCGTCGATACTGATGCGGCGATCTTCTCTAACAATGACTGCTGCCGTGTTAATGTTCACCTCAGTAACAGCTGACGCTGATACACCTGGTCCACCAGCTTTCGTGATTGTCATTCGGCCCTCTTTAAACTCTTTGAACCACCAGAACACGGTACTTCGTGGCAGAGCGTCATCTTTGTAGGCTGCTCTCAACATTCCTAGAGGTCCTGTTGCACTTTTCCCCAGGCGATAGCAGAACCGTATAGCTGCAAATTGTTCATCTCGTAATGACTCCATTTCTTCTACAGGCGACTTCTAGAGGCGGCGCAGAACATCACCTGCAATAAAAAGTCGTGATTACCAAACATGCAATGATTCCTTAACAACATTTTATATATATGCACAGCAAGACCCACCCTACTTGTATGCCAAACTATGAAGCTCCAGCGTTAACAGAACTGCCGGGAAAAAAATCAGTCCAAGTCTTTCTTGACTTGCCCTCGTAATTAACTTTTCTTCTAGTGGTGTTCGTTTCCTTCAGTAAATGTTGTATGTTCACCAAAATATTTCTTGCAGTTAACTTTGAATAACCTGTCCCATAATGTATCCGAGGGACTTCCAAAGCTCTTGCAGCAAGCATTTCATTCTTAACGTCCTCTATGGCTACAGACGTTTTATTCAAATTACATGAGCATCTCATGCTTTTCCGTGTGTAATTTCGAACCGTGATGCAATGGAAAAGGATGCAGACGTTCTATTATCTATATGTTAATTAGTATTTTTGATATATACTTTATTAAAAACTACAATGAAAGGGGAAAAAAGCATCTGTCAAAAGTGTCCCAAATGTGAGTGTCGAGAGTACCTCGAATGTATATGTTGCACTTAACTATATTTTATGCAAGTTAGAAACATTGCACACTGATGAACTAACTACCTGTAATTGCACAACTTTCAACTGTATGTTGTCCACCATGAGTATTGAATAATACAACTTTTACTTCCAAACAAGAGCTTAATAAAACAGGCGGGCCGCGGTGGCTCAGTGGTAGAGCATTCACCTCTGGTGCTTGGGGTCCCGGGTTCGATCCCAGCCCCCGCCAAGTTAACTTTGTGGCGGACAAGCACCGTGTGCGTGGGTTTTCTCGGGGTTCTCCCGTTTCATCCCATTTTCTTCACTCCACCATTTCATTCATTACTCATCATCATCACCGTCTCCTTTAGCCTAACCGGCATAAACGTGGGACGTAAAACTCAAAGATTTCATTTTCATTTTTTTAAACAAAACTAGGGATGGTATCGAGACGAGACTTTATACAGTCTCGGTCTCGTCTCGGTTGAAAAATAGCTGTCTCGGTCTCGATCTCGTCTCGAGTCAAAAATCGTCGTCTCGGTCAACAAATGCTTGTCTCGATCTCGGTCTCGGTCTCGAGAGCCAAATCTCGGTCTCGTCTCGAAAGTCTCGAAATAAATAGGTGAAATTAAAATTGTAAAAGTCTTATTATCGTAAAGTCTGCCGTTTCTGCTTCTTATTTTCGGCCTTATTCTTGACTTCGAATTATAGTATGGTGTACTTCTTCAGAGCTAATTTGCTAGCGCTAATGCCTTCCATGCGTGTGTTCCAGGTTCAATCATCAGTTGGTATATCATGCCTGGGATAAAACCCTAATAGTAACCCATATTTCAGTTTCTGCAAAAGACGTTCTCATATGGCCTCAGTACTGCATATACTATTAAAGTCTATTAAATTAACTCCAGTACTATACAGTAGTTTATTTCCTTCCTTTGAATCAGAATTGTTCAATATCTCCTAACGGATAACGCAACACATAGCAGGACGAATGTATTTAATCTTACCGAAATTGAAATTTTACAATTTCTCATTTATTATTCAATACATTCTGCTTTGACTGTCATTTTAAAAACAATATAACGTTCATTATCTTAACAAATAGGGTAAATTATTACTACAATATATTTTGTTTAAAATTGATCAAATGCTTTATTACCGTTTCACATCTACGTGTATAAATGACACCTTATAACACGAACTTCGTGAACTTTGTGGTGGGAACTACGGCACTCATCTTTGCTATGTGTGGTCTCGGGTTGCATCACGAAACAAATTAGATTCAAAGTCAGATGTTTCGCATAGTTCGCGTCTAAATTTAAGTACATTCTGTTTCTTATAAAAGTTCCTAAAGTTGTAATGCATTACATACGTATATATCCAATGCCGTAACATAGATTAAGTTTATTCCTGAGCTCTTAGCGGCGCATGTGATCTTCATTCGAGAAAACCAATCGTGCGTTCATTACGTAGAAATTTTATGTTAATTGAAAATTACTTGCGAAACATGAACATATTATATAAGTATATAGCTAATTCAAGCTAGCTGTATCTATTTTCTCTCTCTCGTTGAAACAAGTGATTCTTAACTTTCTAGTTTTCTTTTGTATTAATTTTCGTAGTTTTCAGCAACATGAAGTATTAAATAGTCAAAAATATATTTTTTTTTCGCTGTACGACTTTCGTTAAATTTTGGATCCAATTTTACCCTACCTTACCTAGTAAAAGTTATACAATCTGAACATTAGTGGTAGACTACGCTAAGTCACATTTTAGTCAAATTGAGTTAGAATACTTTTTTAATAGACTATGTTCTTTCTAGTGGGGTAATAATGTAAGTCTAAAAGCATACTACTACTTTGTAACTACTTAGTATAGTTTGAAAAACAGTATTATAGATCTTAGTTAAGGAACCGGTTTTTCGCTTCTCCTGTAAAATTACGAAATTATGACTTGGTTTAGTTTACCTCTTAGGTCTCGATATAAAATCATCACCATCATCATAATCAACCATTATCAATCCACTGCTGGATTAAGTCTTCCCAAGTTTTCTCTACAAATATCTAACTTGGGTAATTCTTTTCAAGTCAGTAATTCCCCAGTGGTTCCTGATTTTGTCACAATTTCTTGTATGCGGACCACGTAGTATCCAGTCTAGAATTGTTTTCGTCTATCGACCATAATTTCGTCTTCCAATATGTCCATCACATTTTCCAGTCTGTTTTAAAAATTATTTCATTAGTACCAGTCATTAGTTGCCAAATAATTCATTTCTATATATGTGGCCTACAAATAGTTCATATCCTCTACTTTTGGAGCACAGACACGCTACTTTTTGATCTTTGGATCTGGCAATTCTGACTCAATTACTTAAATCAACACAATGTAAGGAACCCCATTTGCTCCAGTGGCTAGCACGCTTGATTTTGGTTCACATGCTCCCGAGTTCGATTCCTGGTGGCGGTAATGTTCAACGTCCGAAGTTTTTCGGATTCCACTGTGATCAGTAACTCCACGTTTCCTTTAGCTGCCCTAGCATAATCGTGAGACGTTAAACTAAAACAAACCAAAACAAAAATCAACACAATGTGTATTACTAACTGTAAGTCCTTGAATAATTGCATATAGCTATGTGGTATGGATCGAGTTTGAGGTGGTCGGTGGTCAAACTATAACAAATGAAATGCAGTTAGGGTGTAATTAAAATTTTAATAAAGCACTGTTTTAATCTAAAAAATACGCCAGGCCTAAGACTTAGCGACAACAACTAGTGTTACTGAAAAGTTATCAGTTACATTTAATTTCAGTTACAATTTGCTTTTACATGTATTGCTGGAACGAAAACTTTGACATTAACATTGTAAGTAGCTCAAAGACTATGAACAACATCGTGTTTGGAAAATATTCTTGCACCATAAAACAAATTACGAGTAATTTTAAAATATTTTGCAGTTTAGCTATGTTATTTGCACTATATTTATAATAATATTTAGCAATTTATTTAAGTTCGGAACACTGCTTAAAATAAAGTAACTGCGACTTGTTGTAATTAAAACTACTGAAGACTAATGTTATAATGTTCCTGCCATTTGAGTTATTAGAGATCTCCAAAATGTTGATGTTAGTGATATGTATTGTCCTTTGTTATACTGAATAATATATGTACTTTTGTGCTTTTATTTAATATCTAAATTATAAATATGTATAGCTCTTTCGTGGCTAAGCGGTTAGCCTTTGGCGTGAGAGACCCGGGTTCGATTCCCGGCGGGAGCTCATGTGGTTTGGATTCCACGTTAATCAGTAGGTTCAGTCTCATATAGCCTCGCTGCTGAAAGAGACGTCAAACTCGATTAACTGAACAGAAATATGTAATATCATACATAGTGCAATTTGAGAAATTACAACTTTATGTTGCGTTGGCAACACTGCTTGTTTATCTAGTGGTATTGCAGAGTATCTAGAAGAATTTCCCCTTCCATATTTCACACAGCATGTTAAAAAATTCAGCATCTTAATATATATATATATATATATATATATATATATATATATATATATATATATATATATATATATATAACTAGATGAAATACCCATTTTTCGCATGGGACCAGTATTTGGAAGCCAAAGTCTGTGGGAGTATCACTATCTCAGCAACCGCGACAACTATGTATTTGACACTAATATCGGTCATTTTGTATTATTTTTACATGTCCCGATAAACACCTCCCTAAGACCCCCTGGTCCAAAATTTAAAAACAAACAACGCTTTTTCTTGTTCTGATTACTGGGACATGATACCCGTCACCCAAATTTGGTAACTCCTGGACTCTCGTCTGGTTCCCAGGCCGCACAAAGACAGTAAGAAAGACAGGCACACAGACACACAGACAAACCAACTCTTCCTTTTACTTATATTAGATAAGATATACAGGGGAGGGTTGAAGGGGTTATAGCTCCCCTTGACGCTCAGCTATACACTGTATAAAATGGCTTCAATCCTACTTCTTTCTTTACACTTGATAAAATATCAAACTATGGTTTAGCCCCTCCCTCGATTATATCCTGGATCCACTGGTATATATATATATATATATATATATATATATATATATATATATATATATATATATATATATATATATATATATACATATGTGTGTGTGTGTGTGTGTGTGTGTGTGTATGTGTGTTGAGAATGGGATAGAGAGACAGAGAATGCTATATACATCAGCAGTAGGTTTTGTTTCGGGAGAGGCTTGAGAACGAGTAAGAAACATTTGTCTAGTATGTGCAATGCGAAAAAATGATCACAAATTTATTTCGGGAGGGGCCAAAGTACGATAGCCACCCCCTAAATACGCCACTGAACATTAGTCAACCGTTCTCATATTATCTAACACAGCAACGAAATAAATTTTGAGTAAAGGACAATCTTAATAGGTATCTATATCAATATTCGAGACGAAACCGAGACTTTCGAGACTGACCTAAGTCTCGTCTCGGTCTCGTCTCGATTTATAGAGCTCCGTCTCGGTCTCGGTCTCGTCTCGGTATATAAAAGGCCGTCTCGGTCTCGGTCTCGGTCTCGTCTCGGTATATAAAAGACCGTCTCGGTCTCGGTCTCGGTACCATCCCTAAACAAAACAGACTCAAATTTTACAATGACCCTTGACTTCTCACATATCTCTCACACCTTACCTCATAAATTTAGACCTTTCTCGTCAAATTATTATAGGCCCTACTTATTTTTAAACTTTTACAGTGTCGGTATTCCCCAACTGTCGGTCGTCCCCTGAATGACTATAACCATTCTACGGTAAGTTATTAATTCCTGATTTAAGTTTTTATAATTAATTTTAAAGTCAGAATAAAGTTTTGGTATAACAGCAATTTTATTAAAACGTGTACAAAAGGTATCCAAAATATGATGGACAAATACAGTGTTTTTCTGAATATAATTGGTTCATCTACCGAAGTGTGGATGTACTATATATAATAACTTATCTTCAGATACCTATTTATGGTTCAAAATAGGTATACGAACCGGGTTCCATACATACAATCAAGTTAAGCAGTTGTCAAGTTAGAAAGATAAACAAAACATGATGTGATGCATGCATATGCATGGGTATTAGAGTTACTTGATATCATGTTATAATATGACGCTATTCAATATTTTGATAAAGGCAGGTCAAAAATTCAATTACCTAACGAAAATGAAAGCCAGACGGCTTTATAGAGGCTTGCCGTATTGTGGACAATCAACTCAGGTAGCCTTATGCTAATTCCATTGATATTACATACATTTGTAGTGCTTAATCCCTTTCATCCCCTTCTCAGTTTTACTTTGTAATTGCGTTTCGTGTCGGGTGTAACTTTGTAGATATAGCTATGTATTTGTTTTTCGCTGTTTTGAGTTGGAAACAGCCACCAGAAAGATTTTATCATGCTGTCTCGTTGGTCGAGAACTTGTGAATAAAACATTTCTTGGAAATTGTCCTTTTTCTCCAGCTGTGATGATATGAAAGTTGAATATTCATGCCGGAAAAATCTCTCTCTTCCACTTCTGACTACTCTAGGCAGGTAAAAACAACGAAATAAGGGGAAACATAAAAAAACAATTTTAAAGGGTGGTGAAAGCATTTTTCTATGTAGAGAGTTTTCCAGCTGTTTTTCATTTTACGCGAGCTTTCCTATTTAGATGAAATTGTATTGGCTTTCCTTGTTTTCTCTTTCCTGAACTCACGCAGATTGAAAATATACATGTACAAAAGACCGTCGAAAATTAATCCAGAAACTGCCTTGTTTCGTTAATGCTGGTTAACAGTGCTATAAAATTGCAAAGACTCGTTAAGTTAAATAGATAGTTCTGCAATAAGAGACGATAGTGAAACGCAGAATTCTCTTTAAGTAGATGTTAAAGAAATTATCGTTGTGCTACTACTAAGGGTGTTGCGAAGAGAGTTTTATGTTGTGAATATAGTAAAATACCTATTAAACGGAAGTGTTAGAATTAATAGCATATCTCTTGCTTAGCGTAATAATATCTTATAGTGAACTCCGTCTAGCTGTATCTATGGTTAGAGCATGCATCTCTTGTGCGGGAGATACGGGTTCGATTCCCATTTAGAAGTCGTGTTGTTCTTATTCCACATTAAGCTTTAGGTACAGGTTACACATAGCCTCCATTGCGAACTGAAATTCATCGCATTATGTGAAAATGGTGATTGAGACGTAGAAAAACAAATAGAAAATATATCTTTCCTCTTAAAACTAATTTTAAAAATCGCTGTGACACGTATCTGCTTATGAGGAGTTTATATGCTGAGTTTCATCTCTGTAACTTCAGAGATTTATGGCGTACTTTATTCAGGCTAGAGCGTTTGAATCCCTTTTTACGTCCCTTAGTATAATTAATTTCTTTAAAAAAAAAAAAAAAAAAAAACCTTTCTTATTCATTGCTTTCATATCTGAAGAAGTTTTCTGTCCGACCCTCCCGTTCCTCGATATATTAATATGGCTTGAATTTTCAGTGAATCGCTCTCACTCTTCCACAGGGGCGAATCCAGGGGGGCGATTGCTTCCCCCCAGAAGAGGAAACTTTCTTATTTTATATATATAAATAAAATCCATCTACGAGGGTCATCCGGAAAGTGGTACCCGTTTGCGCCGCATAAAGCGCTGACGACTCGGGGAGCCGCTGGGCAAGGTTAGACCGCGTCAGTGGCTTGTCTGCCTACTCTGTGCGAGGTTGCGTGACGCTAGCAGTGCTTGTGTTGTGTCTGTGCTTGTTTATAATGATTAAACGAATTGAGAACCCCGCCAGTTGTGAAGTGAGGACCGTAAATTTCTTAATGCACGAAACGTTCGACCTTGTGAAATTCATCGCCAATTAAAGGAGGTGTATGGAGACAATGTGATGGATGAGTGGTCTGTTCGGCGCTAGTGTCGCAACTTCAACCTTGGGAGGGGGAGTACACACGACGAGGAGCGTTCAGGGAGACCAACTGTCATTACAGACGAACTGCTGAGGTCAGTAGACGAATGCGTGAGGAACGATCGGCTCGTCACAATTGATGAACTCTGTTAACATTTTCCTAATGTGTCTCAAACAATTGTTCATGAAATTGTCAAAGACCATCTGCATTATTCAAAAATCTGTGCGTGACTACGTATCTCAATACGCTGGCGGCGGAGGACTATGGCGCTGGAATACAAAAACTCGTCACACGGTATTATGACAAATGCTTCAATTTGCTTGGTGATTATGTGGAGAAGTAGTGTGAAGTATGCTCTTTCCAATAAAAATGTGTATATTTTTTAATATGTACTACTGTGTCTTTATTGCACAAACGGGTACCACTTTCCGGATAGCCCTCGTAGAGTTTGAAGCTCTTAAAAGTAGCTCTAAGTAACAGTATGGCAACCTACCGCCCCCCCCCCAGAAGTCGGTCCTGGATCTGCCCCTGCTCTTCCACATAGTAGTACATAACTACATATTGCCCCGATCCCTTTTCCTCTTCCAGGAGAATCAGTGGTAGAGAGCTCTTACCTCTGGTGCTTGTGATCCCTGGTTCGATTCCCGGCTATGTAGCTTTGTGGTGGACACATCGTGTCTATGGGTTTTCTCGAGGTAGTCCCGTTTCCTCCCAGTTTCTCATTTCACCAATTTTTCCATCATCATTCACTTACCTTAAACATTTGTCTCCCTTAGCCTAAAGGGCATAATCGAGAGACGTTAAACTGAATTATTTCATTTTATTTTCCTTCCAGAAGCAGAATGTTTGAAAGCACAGAAACAAGGGCGCCGATCCCGGGGGGCCAAGGGGCCTTGCTCCTTCCCCCCCAAAGCTCGTGTCGGCCTCCTTACTGTATTTGTAAATTTACAACATTTGGCATGAAATTAATTTGAATGCAATTTGTTTTAAAATCCTCATGTAGCCTATGGTTTCTGCATCTGAATGCCCCCGCCCCCCCAAATTTACAGAGAAATTGGCGCCCTTGCACAGAAATACGCGTTTCCCTGAGTATTTAATTAAGAGTTTATATAACGAATTTCACAGCTCCAACTTACGCAAATCCATAATTTAAACTTTAAAAAAATAATAAATAATAGGATACCTTAATACTACAGAAATTGCTCCCCATGCCCTCTTTAAAAGCGGAATTTTCGCAGATACTGATGTACGTATTTAATTATTTTTATTATGAATTTATATGCAATCGTTTATATACGTACATATATTTTTATATGAATAGACACCCATGTCCTTCTATTAAAATGGAAATTTTCAGGAAGGCTGGAATATGTTCATCCGCTCTCCCCTTAGCCAGTCACAAATCTAGAAGTTATAAACTGGGGGAGGGTGCCAGCCATAAACAAAGACTATGATAGGTGTTAACGCAAATCATTTTAGATTAAAATCCTTTTACGTACTCCGCTAACAGAAACTAGGAATAAACAAGTTAATCATTCCTTTCACAAGTTATGGTTAGATATGAAGTTCGAATTAGCAATTAATAAGTTAGTAGGCATTTACAGGTACGATAGCTAGAGAAATTATTTATAAGACATTGCGCTTTATATGGCAAAAAGAATTGTAATTAACCCCTTGCACTGAAATGACGAGTCTAGCTCGTCATGGCCTTCCGGTGCCAAGTTGCACCAATGACGAGCTACACTCGTCATAAAATTTAAACTATTGTAGCATCACGTAGGGTTACTATATTGACGGTTTGAAAGTTATATAATGATAAACTATCTATAATACACTTTTATAACTTATACTTGAATTATCAGAATTCAGAAAATAAATCGTTGTGAAAGGGGTTCAACTTAGAAATTGTCGGAGAAGAGAAATGCTAAATATAAATATACAATTCACTTATAGCACACATTTTCAGACGCTACAAAAGTGGAACTACTGATCAGACAACCTTCATTCTACTACGGCCTGTGTTCGTAGGTTTCCTTAACCTTCTAAGGCCCTGAGTATTGCATGCAATACAATTTTTAAATGCCTTTCTTTGTTAAGAAAAATGTTTGAAAGGTTAGATTCCGTGGTATTGTGTTCAGTACATAGCACCCAAGTAACATTTTCGTTGTCAAACGGTGTGCCAACCGTTGTCTATTTGTAGGCATCGTTGGCAAAGCCACTATCAAAATGCCAACGGCAAATTCGACAATCCTTCAACCATCGATGGCAACAAGCGAAAACAAAACAGTGCACAGTGGTTCAGAACGAGCAAAAACCTGGTCAAAACCTATAACCGTTTATAACAATGTACAAAATGCTTCTAATGCCTCAAATATGTGAAAATTGTATATTTATAGTACTAAGAATTAACGAACACGTTCATCGTTCGGTTTCGCTAGCCTTATGTGCAGGAGAGAGTTTGTAGGAAATGTTTGTAAATACTGATAAAGTACTGCGTATTGGTATGCATTACGTCAGTACACACACATAAAAATCTGCACTACATTCATGCATACAAGTCTTCATTATACTCATACACATAAAGGAAAAACGAGAATTCATTTTGTAAACCACATTTGTAAGTCAATCATCACTGTCACTATCAATATCGCTAAATAAAAATGGAATGCCTTCATTCTTTTGTTTGCTGGACGCTGCGTTGGCTCCTTATGGTCCACGCTCCGATGTCTTTAACAGCAGTCGTCCTTCATATCACAAGCAACGTCTTTTCTTCCCAGTAATAGTGCGAGAGAATTTGCGTGAGTGATCTTTCCGAAATGTTCGTAAGTCCCTCTTGTGCCTCTTCAGAAAGCTGACCTATTGGTAAAATAGCATTCTGTAGCCGATCCATGAACAAGAATTTTATGGACCCTAGCAAACACATAGAACCAACTGTAAAGATGAACAAAGAGTGTGTCTGTCTCCAGTGCATAACTGTCAAAAGCGTTGGGATCAATATCAAGTCCAGAATCGATTACGTATAATATCACCGAAAAACGTGTAATCAGTTGTTCAGAAATCCCCATTATTTGCGAAGATCGGTGTGAATCCGCAAAACATCTCCTAGCAGTGTTCACATCCTTGCTTGTTCCACTGTCTTCTACTTTGGGCCTATCACTTTAAGGCCTATTTTTGCTCTAAACTGCTTCCGAATCTCATGTTTTCGTGATTTCAATAATTCCTTGTGCTTCTTTCGAACTTGCCATGTCTTGAAATCGATTCGATATGCAATATAAAGGAGGCACTCAAAAAATCGTATGTACGCATGTAACACTGCCAATCCAAAGAGAAATGTGGATGCGTCTATGTCTTTCATAGAACCTCTGTCTAAATCGTTCATTTCTTTGGGAGATGCTTTGCAAATATAACACTTTTGAAGAGATTTGTTGTTCAGGAGTGCATTACAACTTTTCCATCTACCATAGTGAGAATGAGCTCGTGATGCACAGTAAATTGGAATACACTGACATTCACAGTTGATAGATGATCTTGAATCTGCTGTTCGATGCACTGGACTCGTTCAACTTTTTCTACGCTAAAGTTTGAGATTTAATTTCTGCACTGACATCTGAAACAGTAATACTCTCATTTGACGGGTAACAACTTTCTTAGCCTCGATAATTGGTGATAACTTGGACAAATGTCTGCGTTGTGTGTTTTGGCACCAAGACGTAGACAGTTGTATTGGTTTTTGGTTAACTTACGATCGAGAATCAATGCAAGCGCCTCTTCTTTGGTGCACGGTTTAAGTAAAATATTCTGGCCCTTTGCGCTCATAAACGCTTGTCTTATCTTACGAACTCTAGTCGAAGTTGTTTTTGTCACCTCACGAAGTACTATTTCTGCATCTTGTTGTTCTGATACCCGAAGCCTCATTTTGGCAGCAAAAGCCAGTTCCGACGTACTTGCAGATGTACGTAAATCTTCCGCTTTCCTCCGTTTAGTTATGTCAATAGATTCTCTGAAATCCTTCGATGGACAACCGCCAGGATTTGATCGACGTTCCATCTATCTCCGGAATTTAAATGTCAGTTCTTCATCAAACGATTCTGTATCTGTCTTTAGGAAGACGTCATGATTTCTGCCACTCTTATACAGTTTTTGGTATACTTGGCTGCAAAACCTGGAAACAATTCGTCGAATGTCTTCACTAACGTGGGCTGGGTGATCTCCAAGGTCTAATTACGTCAAAACCCAGATCTGGACATGCTGTCTTTGTTTCCTTTGACAACGTCCTTACATTTCTCTCATTTTCGCATTGACCTGGATGCATCTCAGCCTCATTATGAACTATAGATGTCCTGCACGTAAAAAGTAGGAATAATTAATTTCAGTGTCCTGTCACAACACACAATAACAAGGGAACACGTATTTCACGAATTCGCACATATTCGCACCTAAACTTCCTGAAAAACAATTCATCATGGATTATTCTTTCAGGCCATTTCAATAACTCTGCTGGGGAACGCTGGGCACTATACTAAATCTCTGTAGTTTTGTGGACCTTTTGCTAAAGCAAATTAGATTTTGTCACATTAACATATTTTGTTCGAGGAAACGTAGATATGGAAGATACTGCATAGCCACTTTGGACAGTTGCAGTGCTTGAGAGGTATGTTGGTATCATATACAACAAATGTTTCTTGTAACCACATATTCTCAGATACCAAGCCATGAACTTGAATGACAAATACTCTATTTGGCAGCTATTTTACAGATATGTCCACAATGGTTAACTTTCACCCTTTCTAACTCACACGTTACATGTTACTCGTGTTCATTATTTGTATATAATAAACTATGGATATTTCGTAATCCATACACTAAACCAGTGTCCTTCTAACGCAATTTTCAAAAATTGGGTTTTGACCAGCTTTTTGCTCGTCCTGAACCACTGTGCAGTGGTTCAACGTAGGTGCATCGTTGTTTCGGCAACGCATCGAAAGACGATGTTCTATTTTGGTTGTCACAATGTTAGGGTTCCGTAAGATAACGATCGTTCGCCAACTGTTTTTTTTTTCACGTTGATGTTTTGTTGACATTCCATTGGCCCAACCACATCATAGTTCGTAGGTTATAGGATAACGATCGTTGGCCAACCGTGATTTTCTCGTTGGCATTTTGTTGTAATTTCGTTGGTCCAACTCCTCCATGGTTGGCACACTGTCGTCAATTGGTTGGTTGGCCAACTGTACACAATCTTCTGTTGGCCCAAAGTTGCAAAAATTGTTGGCATAACGATTTGCAGTACCGACAAAATCACCGTTGGCCAACCAACTATGGTCGGTTGGCCCAACCATTTGCCAACCCAAAATGCTACTTGGGCAGGCTTACTGTACTGAATTCACGGACTCTAACCTTTCCAACAATTTTCTTAAAGAAAGGCATTTAAAAATTGTATTGCATGCAATACTCAGGCCTCAGGGGATTAAGAAAATTTCCCTCGACCGACAGAAAATTTCCCCTTTTCTTATCAAATTTTCCCTAGTTTGTTGAGTGTTCAATTCCTATGACAGAAGTTATGTGATAACATTAATTTAGCCATATATATACCCAGCCAAGAATGGGTAAAAATTATGCTACTTTGAAAACACACACACTATTGCTATTTTATTGGTTCATTTCTGAAGAACAAAGAAAAGTTTAATCTTTTTTATTGGTCAATTTATCTGAGCGAGAATTTCCCTTGATTTTCACGTTGTATCGAAAAAATCACCTACGAAGTTTACCTAGATTAGGGAAATTTCCTTTAAACTACGAACACTGACTACGGCTGGATGCAAACTCATCTACCGCGCACGTCTGTGCAAAGATTGCAGCACTGCCCCCACTACTAAAGATATACCACATTGACTTGACGCCTAGTCTTCCGTTCCAGGCACTGCTGTCAGCTGAAGGAATTTCACTCTCTTTCGCCAAAGCTTTCTTGCTTAGCAACAGCTCAACCCTTATTGGCTCAACGCGTGGGTGTGAGCTTTAGTTCGCATTTTTGCCACGGTTCAAGACATTTTGGCAGCACTTTACACAGACAGTGGCCAATCGGAAAAAAATGAAATGAAATCTTTAAGTTTTACGTCCCACGGTTATGCCGGTTAGGCTAAAGGAGACGGTGATGATGAGATATGAGTGAAATGGTGGAATGAAGAAAGTGGGAGGAAACGGGAGAACCCCGAGAAAACCCACGAGCACGGTGTTTGTCCACCACAAAGTTCACTTGGCGGGGGCTGGGAGTGGCCAATCGGATGTTACCTCCCGAACGCGCCTCGTAACAGCTTCAATTATTTTTGTCACTCAAAAAAAAAAAAAAAAAAAATGCGAGAAGGTCTAGGCCCCCGGTCCCGCGTTAGATGCGCTACTACACTAAGCACGTGTATTTTAATTAATTTAATGGCATATGACCCTTGGAGGGAAAGGGGAGTAAGGTTCATAATCATGCCAAGTATCGTTTCATTTGGTTCAGCAGTTACTGCGTAGTGCCACCAGACAAAAACTCATATTCGCTTTCATATATAAGTTCTCATATTTTGGATCGCATACTTTGTTAACACCCTGTATGTAAGTATTTGGGTTGAGCAATACATTTTATTTTACATCACTTTGTATTAATCCAAATAGGCTATCTATGCGTGTATATTAGATTTATATGCTATTTAGATTTAGTGTTTGTTTTTCAACAGTTTAAGCTCGCTTGTTCGTGCTCTAATTACACTCCCAAATCTCTTGTTAAATTAAAGCTTTTCTCTCGCTTAACAAGCCGTTTTTGTACATTTTACGTGTTGCGTGGTATGGTGCGAAAAAAAAAGGGAGATCACGGCGCTTTAATGGATTTAGATGCTCTACCTGGACGTGATGATTCGTTATTTCGTTGTTCAAAATCTGCAATGAAAATAAAGTAAATTTTGTAGTCAGTACGGTTGTCTAAATGCATAATAATGGTTGCTACAAGTCATATAAATACTTATTACTATGAATAACAAGTGAGATCATACTCATTTGGAATTTGAAATGTGCTATACTAGTAAGGTTGCCAACTAAGCTGTATTCTACCGTCTGGCCAGTAGTTTTATCAGGCTCAACTACTGTATATAGGGTGTACCAAAAAGCCCTTTACAATTTTGAAAACTTATTGATTTATTCATTATCTTACAGACATGGTTTTGGTGTCATTTTGTAGCGAAATTCATCAAGTTTTGACTCACGTAGTACACTAGTTCAGAAACAAGCCAGTGGAAGCGCTAGTAGCAGTTGTAGAAAAGATGGTTGTCTTTAGTGATCCCGAGCGTGCTGCTGTGTGTTTTGGTTTGAAGAATCAAAGTCTGCGACAGCTGTGCAACGTAATTTTCGTACAAAGTATGGTAAAGGTCCTCCTAGTAGGCGTATTATTTATCAGTGGCATAAGTATTTTTTATTGAAACTGGATGTTCTGTAAGATACAACAGATCTTCTGGTCGTCCTCGTATATTTGAAGGCGTGTAGAGCAAAAGTGAGACAAAACTTTGTGAACAGTCCTCCAAAATCAACCTGGCGTGGCGTGCTTCTCGACAGTTCGGCGTCCTACACATGATAGTTTTGGCGTGTGTTGAAAAAGACGATTGCATCTCAAATCATACAAAATACAAATGGTTCAAGAATTAAAAGATACTGGTATAATTGCTTGTAAGGATTTATATATATACACACACACACACATATATATATATATATATATATATATTTTGGCAAGAAATCGATTTCAGATGAGATATGTCCAGCATCACCAATTGAAGCCGCATTGAACATCTTTAGGTATAAAGTAAAAAAAAAAAAATGTACGAAATGACACCAAAACCATGCCTGTAAGATAAATGAGCAAATCAATATGAGTTTTCAAAGTTTTAAAAAGTCATTTTTGATAACCTTAACTGCTGGTGTAGTGCATAGTAGGAGCTAGCAAAAAAAATTATTTTTCTTGTATTTTTATTTGTAAGATATGGGAACATACAGTCTTGATTAATTTACACCCCAAATTATAGGGATGATTCTAAGACTCAAAAGAAAAGTGGGAAAATATTTCATGAAAATGGAAAATCTTTACGATAGTTATCTTGACTTTTGATTTAAATAAACCTAGTTCTTATCTCGCAAGTCTTTGGCTCGTCTGGAAATTAGTCGCGTGCTTGCGACATCTTTTGGCGTCAGGGTAGGAGGTTGTGCGGCTAGCGACATCTGTTAGCCTGACTTTGAAGTATTAGAAGCCTGACTGACAAGACTCAGGCGTCTTCTTTTATAATAAGGATAGGGTTGAATTCACTGTCTAATTTTGATCAATTTCATGCCCAAAGAATAGATTCCATTGGAAATCATGCCCCCCACCTGGCTCACGAAAATATATACGTAATATAGAAAACCACGTATATTAAATACCAGAGATACCAGACGTAATATATCAACCATGGAGATGCCCCCTAGCAAATTTTCTTCGAGCGCCCCTGTTGGAACCCCTTAAAGAAATCACACGTCTTGTTTCGTGAAAAAAAATGGTATATTTTAGTAAAACCATCTTTAAAAATCATTCAAAAATTATGCAATGTTATTAGTAGGGGACAGAAGTTCATGACCTAAGAATATAGATATATGGTCTATAAAATACCCTTAAAACATGCAAAATTGAACTAAAAATTGTGAAAATTACTATTAAATTTGTAACTTCTAAAGAATACAAGAAACATATAAAATGATGGACATCATGTCCACGATAACAGAAAGAAGTAAGGTAGCTTCTTCAGTTCAAATATATAAGTTTGATTGTATATGAAAGTAACAAAATAAAATGTAAATTTAAGCAAGTTAATGATTAAGACAAACAGCCAATTATTCAGCATTATTTTCGTATCTTGGTTTACTATGTACCATGGTTGTTTCCATGTTCTGCGCTTTATTGCACAGATAAAGAAATAATACCTCCACGTAAACCCGTCTAATTATTGTTTAGAATTAACAAAACTGTATATGAAAAATCGAAACACATTCTGTAGAGGGAACCTAGATGCACTGCTATGTTCCGCCAGGATATACAGACCGTCGGAACAAAAACAATTTTCAACGTCAGAAATGATATTTAGAATATTGATCACATACAAATTAATTTGGGAAAATTTTATGAAAAATGAAAAACTCCCAAGTTTTTTCCACTTCCTTTACATATGGTTGCAGTATACCACCATTTCTTGACAACATAGAAACGATAACTAAAGCCTGTAATTGAGATCCTTTTTATTTTGCTTGTAAATTGTCATCATATGAGAAAATGTATTTACTTCCGTGCAGTCACGCCGAAATAAAAGAATGTTAAAAAATAATTTTAAAAAAATTAGCGAAACACCAAAAACGATGTAAAAATCGACGAAAGTTAAGACTAATTACAAAAATGTGACCTAAAATCGAAAAAAAAAAGTACCTAAAAGATGAAAATGAGTAGGGATGCGCACGAGACGAGTCGAGACAGAATTTTCCTGAGAAAATTCGAGTCGAGACACAGCTTTTCCAAATAGAAAAATATACATTTTTCGAGTCGAGACATCATTTTTACAGTACATTTTCGAGACGAGACAGGCTCAAATCTTGTCTCGTGCGCATCCCTAAAAATGGGCAAAATATGCATTTAAAAAATGCTCTTTAAAATTACCATTTTTTTGGATCAAGAACGAAATATAATATTATGTGTATTCAGTGGCGTATTTACGATTTTGTTTCGGGAGGGGCTTTTCCTCTTTCGGGGGGGCTTTGCCTGAAAATGTAAAAATTCTGCAAGTTATTTCATATACTTTACTATAGTAAGTAAGATTTCGGGGGGGGCTTAAGCCCGGAAGCCCCCCCCTTAAATACGCCACTGTGTGTATTTAATGGACATAGTGTCCATGAGAGCAGAAAAAAAGATGATATTTTGCTAACTTTTGCCCCCCAATTATTTGTGGGCCCAAATATGAGGTGAGAATTATACCAATCGGTAGATCTTGGTAGATCTCATTAAACTGAAAAATGTGATATGGCTTAATATGAATCCTTATGTGTAGTTTGCGAAAAATCGAGAAAAGCACATTGTTTTGTAAACCTAACACTGCTGTAAAATCAACCATGCTACCTATTACTGTAAAATGAAACTATTACTGAAGTACTTTCATAAAGTTCTTCATTATGACACTAGCAAGATAACAGTACATAGTACAGTTAAGGTTGGTTTAAAGGGACAAGTTTTGCCGATAGATGGCACTACAGTCTTCGTATCTCTCCCATGTATTTTATATCTTTTACGAAAATTTACAATTTCTCTTACAAATTTCAACCTACAGACTTCAAATTTTTAGAAAAGGAACTTCATAATCTATCGAAGGCAATAATCCGTGTCGATATTTTATTTAGAATTTTCTTCATTGTTGAAATGGCTTGATTGTTGAAATGGATATCCGAACCTTTAACAATCGAACTGTTTCAACAATAAAGAAAATTCTAAATAAAAAATCGACACGGACTGTTCTCTTTAATAGGTTATGAAGTTCCTTCTCTAAAAATTTAAACTCTTTAGGTTGAAATTTATAACAGAAATTGTAAATTTTCGTGAAAGGTAAAAAAAATACATGGGAGAGATACGAAGACTGCAGTGACATCTATCGGCAAAACTTGTCCCTTTACACTAACCTTAATGAGATATAGCCTATTATAATTAAAACTTTAGTGTCTTGTTTAACTATTATAACTCCTTTAACTCTATGGCCTATGTAACTCGAAGGTTGAATGCCTTGTTCCAAAAGCTCTCCACTGACTTCTGTCCTTAGCCAACTGGATCCAGTTTCTACTTTGTATTCCTATTTCTGTGAGATCCATCGTAATAGTGTCCTCCCATTTGTGTCTAGATCTTCCTAGTGGACGTTTTCCAATTAGATTTCCAGTAAAAACTTTGAAAGCCTTTCTAATATCTTCCATTCTGGCTACATGACCTACCCACCTCAGCCACCTAGACTTGTTGACCCTAACAAATATGGTAAACCGTATAAATTATGTAGTTCCTCAGTATGAAGCTTCCGCCAATCTCCATTCTAGTTTCTCTTGGGTCCAAATATTCATCTCAGGATTTTATTTTCAAATAAAATCAAATACTTTCAGTCTGCGTTCTTCCCTCAGAGTAAGCGACCATGTTTCGCAATCATTGAACACAACAGGCATGATTATCGTTTTATATATTTTAAGCTTCAAATTCCTCGACAGAATTCACAACAACAAGAGATTTTGAAGTGAAAAAAAGCACGAAATTCCTGCTTTCAGTCA